>NC_132995.1:69784338-70096238 GCF_048564905.1 Vicugna pacos
TCCAGCTACAGCACCCAGCACACTGAACTGTCCAATGGAGGTCCTCAGTAAATATTTCAAATTTTCTGTGGCTTGCTTTCAGATGGTATCACATGCTAGAAGAAATTGGCACCAAGTGGGAAAGTTTGCCTGTGTAAGGGAATACAGAGGTTTAAATTAAGGCGGTTTAAGAAACTTACCAATCAAGGTGAAGAGAAAGGCTGTCTAAGAAAGCTCTTATGCTTGAAAATTACCTCATTTCTTCTCTCTCCTATTTCTTTGGGCTTAGAAAATAGGGCAGAACTTCTGGGCAATGATGGCAGATTGAATACAAGCATCTAGTTTGCTCCCTCCTAAAACCCCATCAAAATGGGAATAAAAGGACTCTTAAAAAGCCATTCATAAGATGTGGAAGAAGAGAAAAGGAGATAAAAGTGGGAAACGCTGAGAACCCATTAAATTTACTTCACAAATCTCCCGAAGGTTCACGAATTGGGGGCACCAGGTAACTTAGGGAGTCATTTGTAACAGAGCTGTGGTGGAAGGGCTAGTTAAGAAGCAGTCCTCCTCACCTCATAGCCACTTGGTGCAAAACTGCAGATTAATTCCCTGGAGCAAATAAAACAGGAGGTCACTAGACTGAGGACATAAGAAGTTGAAAGTTGAAGTGCGGTAAAAGAGCAGGATTAAGTGGGTGTGCATATGGATTAAGCTATTACTCCCTCCTGGGTCCCAGAATGTTGGTAACCTGACCTTTACCCTCCAGGCAGGTGATCAGCAGTCTTCTCTGGGCAACCCGACCAGCCCAAGAGGAAAGATCACATCTTAGGTAAGTCCAACTCTACCCGAGGATTGAGAGCTCTTAGTCCCTCAGGCTGAACTATGAACACACTGTCAAAAAGCACAGATGTTTGAGGACAGCCCCTACGTTGAAAAAGACCAAAACAAATGGAAAAGAGCAACTTAGAGAAAACAGAATACGAAGGGAGTATACTTCTTAAAAAGCTATCATTAATATCCTCACAAAGATGTTGCAAGCATGAAAAAAGAACAGGTTATACTAGCAAAGATAAATTCAGAGAAAAAAATCTTGGAAATTAAAACTATGCTAGAAGAAATTAAGTTGAAGAAATTTTAGAAAGTATAGGGAAAAGGCCAAAAGATACAGAACAGAGAAGGCAAATCAAGTAAAGAACCATTCCAGGAGGTCAAATAACTAAATCATAGAAGTTCTTCCATAAAGAGAGAAAAGAGAAAATGGAGCAGAGAAAATTATGAAAGAAAGAATGCATGGAGCCTTCCCAGGAAGCTGAGAATGCTAGATCTCTAAATCGGGATCTCTCATCCTTGGCATTATTAATTTTTGGCCCCAATAATCCTTTGTTGTGGGGAGCGGGACTGCAGGCTCCCATCAGATGTTAGCAGCATGTCCCCTCTCATGACAAAGAGAAGTGTCTCAGACCTTGCCAGTGTTCCCTGGGGGCTAAAACTGCCTCTGGTTGAGAAAGACTGCTGTAAACGCAAGAGACCACCAAGTGCCCAGCACAATAGATAAAAATATAACTACATCAAAACACATCACTGAGAATTCAGAATCCTGAGGACAAAGAAAAGAGCCTATGAATTTCTAGAAAGAAAAAGGCAGATTACATACAAATGATCAGGACTCAGAATGGCACTGAATTTCTAAACAATAATACTAGTAGAGTAATAGCTTCAAAATTCTAAAGGAAAGTGATTTTCAACTTAGAAATAGAAATACCCAGCCAAATCAAGTGTAAGGGTAAAATAAAAGATATTTTCAGAAAATGCAAGGTTTCAAATTTCTCTCTATTACAATTGTTCCTCAGGAGGCTATGGGAGGAGGTGCTTGGCTCAAAGAGAGTAAATCAATAGAGGAAGATGTGTGATAAGATGCAGAAAAATAAATTCCAACCCAGGAGAGTGAGAGGAATCTGCAGGATGAGAAAGAAGAGAGTTTTAAGGTTGACCACTGTGCCCCAGGAATAGAAGGCATACAGTCTGGACTGGAACAAGTCTGAAGGATCCAGGAGAGAATTTTTTAGGAAGATGGAAACTTACAGAATACTTGATTGATGTATTAAAACAAATACATTTTAAAAAGATCAAGTAAACAAAATTATAGATTAATTATTAACTCAACAAACTTAATTTGCTACACAGGCCCGCTGTGGACTGCATCACAAGGCTGAGTTAAAACTAGTGGAAGAGGTTGCTGGCATACGTTTTTATTATTTTCATTTTAAATAATATGAAAAACTATTAAAAGACACAGAAAGGGCACTAAAGAGTATGATTAATGAGTGTGTGTGTGTGTTTGTGTGTGTATATGTGTATGAAATATGAGTTCCACAGAGATGGGTGTTTTCCTTTGGTACAATTCAAAATTCTAGGCAGTTCTTTCACATATTAGCTAGGCAGGGAACTATCTCATCTCTTTAACAGTTTAGGTAAAGTCACGTTAACTGTAGGCAGAAGGCTAGCATATGGTATGAAAAGACACAGTAATTAATTAAAACAGGACAAAGAAACAACGTAAAGACATATTATCAAAGCTTCTAAACTATTCCCTAGTATGACATTTCATTTCTAGTTGATACTGAAACATAATTTTTAAACTTTCAACTGTAATTCCATTTATATTTATATAAATGCTAGACATAACATTCTATATTAACAATGGATTAATTTTTGTTTTCCCTGAAGCACTGTTTTGCATGATTGAATTTCTAAGCAACCCTCAGAGTCTGAAACTTCTATGATTTATGGGAGGGCAACTGAAAGTTATGCAACTTACTCAAACACAAGTGTTGAATATCAATTTGAAGTCTCTCAAACACGGAATTTTTCTTTCTGTGTTTGCCATCAACCTGCACAAAAGGAACATCATTATAACAATGGCTTTTAGGTAGAAGAAAGCTTTATGAAAATAGAAAGATTTGTATTTGTTTACAAAATTCAGAGCAAATAATTTTCCATTGTTTTTAGTATTTGAAAAATAGAAGTATTAATTAAAAAATTAAAATTCTGTGATGAAGACTCCAAAATAATAACAGCAAACATTTTTATAAGGCTTGAAAATTTTATACGTTACTATGTACACATTATTTCCTTTAACTCTAAAAATTCCCACTTCACTGATGAAGGAACTAAAGTTCATAGATGACATACCCAGGATAATTTGCCAGTCCCTAAAACACTATTTTTGGCTGGCTCCTCTTCTTACACTCCCTGAAAGATTACAGTCATTCTAACCTGGTATCTATGTGCCTATGATTTATACATCTACACTGTGGCCCAGAACCCTTCTGATGAGCACTGACACAAATCCAGTGGTGAACTAGAAAGCTCTGCTTTCAAAACTGAACTCATCTGTCCCTTCAAACTATTTGTCTTCTTCCTCCTTCTATATTCAGTATGTCAGAGAAGAATGCCACTTAGTCACTTGAGCCACAAAAGGTCACCAGAAGTAACTCCTCTTTCACACTTAATGGATAATCACCAAGTCTCCTGGCTTCCAACATCAACACATTTCTCACACCCCTTCCCTCCTCTCCATCTCACTGCAACCTCCTTAGCTCTGGCCCATTTCTTACTTGGATTGCTGGATAAGAACTGTCTTATTACTAATGTCCCTATTTCAAGTTTCAGACTCTTCTGATACAGCTTTAATGGTGCTGCTAGGATGAAGTTTTAAAACCCTTTTCTATTTTCTTTGTCAATTCTTATATATTCTTTCCATCTCCTCTCAGCTGTCACTTCCTCCAGGAAACCTTCAGTGACCCGCACTAGACTGAGGCTGCTGTTGTCTTTACACTCCTATGGCACCTGGTACTTACCATTATCGTAAGACACTTAGGATAATGAACCAATATACTTATAATTCTGTCCCATTATATGTAAGCTTCTTGAAGTCCAGAACTAAATCCTTTTTCCAGTGTATCCCCAGTGTGTAGCTCGATAAAACCAAATTCCTTCCCCAATGAAACCTTCCCTTGTCTAGCCTGTCTCTCCCACCTAATCACTGCTGAACTCTACCTCCCATCACACGGAAATGTTCCCATGTTTCTGGCATTTGGGTACATTGTTCTTGCTTCTTAGAATGCTTCTTAAACCCTGAATCTAGCAAATATCCACTTTTCAAGATATAGCTCTAACATCACCCTTTCTGTGTAGCCATTCACCATCCCTTCCTGCAATAAAACTTGTCACTCCCTCCTCTGAACCCACACTATACTCTGTGCAGACTTTTTTCATATTTTAGCACTTTTCTATAACATTTATTTATTTGTCCGTCTCTTCTTTTTAAATATAAGTGCAGAACATATGGACCGTGTCTCTTTTGACTTTACCCAATATCAATCCTGGAGCCAGTGCTACACTCCATAATTGTTTACTGAATAAATAGTAAGTGGCAGAGGTAGGTTAGGACCAAGATTTTTTAACCCTTAGCTTGAGCTTGGCTCTTTCCACATATTTCCTTATCTCTGGAAATACTTTAGGAACTCAGATCAATGAACTATCAAAATTTAGATTAAGAAATTTACCTTCAGTTTAAGTCATTAATATAATTAGGATAAAAAGCTATAATCAAATAAACACACAAAAATTCATTTTCTTTAAGAGGTATGTTTTTGAGTATCATTTTTTCTTTTTTTCAAACAAGAAGAGTGCAAAATATACTGCAATGGTTTCACTTACCTTGAATCTTGTGGTCACCTTTTCTACTAGGATGAAGTGAACTTCTTCAGCATCTTTTAAGGCAATATCAACCCAGTGAGATAATTTTCCCTTTCCTGCTCCAAACTCAACAAAGCATCTTCTTGGACCAAGTAACTTTAATTTTTCAATGTTACCTAAAATAGAAGCCTGCAAACTTCACAAGATTATTTTGTAAACTAGAGCAAACACATTTGGCTCAAATGGGAAAATAGCACAGTAACTTCTACATAGGGGAGCACATTGATAATTTCTGTTTGGCTTTAAAGTTTTTCTCTTGCTTTTAAATATTTAACATGTAGTACTCAGAATCATAACCATGCCAAAAATTCTTTATCTGTGTTTATACACATTTTTTGAAATGGAAAGATTCTGTATCCTGAAAGATAATCCAAACAAAATCTCAGTAATAACTACATTTAAAAACAACAGCTTTTAACAAATGAACAAAAAGGCCATTTTCAGTAGCGTTACTATGGCTTAAACATACCTGCTGCTTCAGATGTTTGGTTGCAGAATCACCATTTTTAGGGTCATGAAGGGCATCATGCAATGCTGGATGGGACATGATTTGATCTTTAAGTGTTGAGTTCAAACCTGTGCCAAATAGAAGCACAAAAGCTTAAGGAACCAAACATGAAACCACAGGGCTCTGAATAACGGTAGTAGTATCTTTTAAAGCACAGTGGAATTAACTCATATACCACCTGATTTTTCTAAAAAAAAAAGTTAACTTGCAACTTTAGGCAGACTTACCTTCACTCGCTTTTCTCAATTTCTTAATTAAGTTTTCCAACTGCTCTTCAGAGAGAGACGAAATTGGAACCTATACACAAAAATGGGGTGTGAGCTGGTCTGGGACCCAACCACCACTCATAATGTTGACTCTATCAGAAATGCATTCTAAATCAAAACACTTAATTTATTCCAAAAATTAGAACAGAGCTTATTCACAGTGTGGAAGTGTTCATAAATACTTTTTAAAATTAAAGGTAAATACTTACTAATTGTTCAGATATTTCTGTTTCATCTTTTAAGCCTGCATTAATATCTTGAATAAAGAAGTCCTTAACAAAACAAAACGAAAACATAACACTACTGTTATTAATGTGAAGAGTTCACAAAAATTAAACTGAAAAACTGATCCATCCCTTCTTCCAATACTCTGTACCTGCCATCCTCCCTTCCTCCCATTCATTTATTCATTAAATAATTATTCAGCATGTACTGCGGCCCTTCAATTGTCTCAGATGCTGAGGATTCACTACAGTGGAGAACAGAACAGACAAAAACCTCTGTGTTCATGGATCTTATATTCTAGTGATGTGGTATTGTGAATAAATATTTATAGCCTGAAGAAATTCATTAGTAATTCTTACTGAAGTTTTTGTGTCTCCAGCATAGACTGTGGACTATGTCAGTTTTGCTTACAGTTTAAAGCAAAGACAACAAAAACAGAGTTACAAATGGCTACTTTTCAGATAGGTAGGTAGTATGATCAAAAACAGAGATACAGCACAACAGTTTAGGTCTGATTTTTCCTATTTTAAACTACTAATTAAAATAGAAAGTGGAAATGTCCTGTGATGCTATCTTATTTAAATTAACATAGTGAGATCTGTTTAGTCCATTTTTAGAGAGACAGACTTGAAGCAAGAATCTAGATCAGCACTGTCCAACAGCACTTTCTGCAATGACGGAAGTGCTCTGTATCTGTTCTGCCCAACATGGTGGCTACTAGCCTAGAAGCATGGCTCGTGCGACTAAGGAACTGGATTTTCAATTTTGTTTAACTTTCATTAAGTGAAATTTAAATAGTTACACAGGGCTAGTGGCTACCACACTGAACCACGTAGATACAGATGAATGAAATAGTACTAATTTCACAATCTGTTTTGAAAGTGAAAACAACTCCCGGGACTTTATGCATAAATGGGCTTGGGTTACACAGATGGTAGAAAGGTCACATGCTGACTGCGTGATGCTGCCTTTACCTACACGGGTAATACTAGCGACAGGCGATTAAGTGGAACAGGTGAAGACAGCGGGTATTTAGAATATTTTGTTGAATGACTGGCAAAACTACAATAGAAAATTAGCTATAACTATTAGTAAAGCAAAAGAGTGATAAGACTGTACCTGGTTCCAAGTTCCACGCCATAGATAGCGTACTAGATAAACACTGCGCTGCATTTTCCTCACATCCCACTGCTTTCCTCCCTTTCCTTTCCACTGTGTCCCAGCATGCAGTGGAATCTGCGCAGGGGGATTCCATTTTTAATAAACCCACTTCTCCTTTCAAACTTTTCTCGGAGCACATATTCCACCTGCTTGCTTCAACTAAAGCTTGACACGTAGGTAAGGAAGATAACCTCATGCCTACTTGAAAGCAAAGGCAACATTCTTTCTTTTTTCTAAGGGGCTCACTGGGGTAGTCATTATTTTTCTACACATCTTAATGCAAAAATATTTTCTTTTTCAACTTATGCCATCTGGCCTAATGATGCTTAATTGGGAGGCATTTGGAAACGTGTAAGGATACTTTGTTGTCAAAATGACTGAGAGGTGATGTTGGGAGACAATTATCCACAGGAATCTCAATTTTCTGCAAGTCTTACAAGCAAAGGCACCAACTCCCTTTATTCTAGACTATCTTTTCAAGGATATTTGCATACCAAGCAATCTTAGAAGAAACAGTGTCTCCTTCCAGAGCACATGGCAGGCCTGCTTACTGTACAGTATAATAAAGCAATGTCTACTTATGGAACAAAGCTCAGGCAGGTTTCCCTACTGCCTGTTTAAAAAGCTGTGTATTTCCTACGCTTGGGGTTTTTCAGCTATGACACAGCTATGCACAAATATGCGTAGCACTGATCAAGGCCCCTCCATCTCGAGGGAACTTAGGGAGCAAGAGGAACTGATGCAGAGAAGAAGCTCATGCTGCTTGCTGTGCACTGAGTAACAAAGCCCTTTGTCACTGACCCAGGAGTCTCGTATTTTCCACCAGCATCAACAAACTTGTAGCAAGGTAACTTGTTAGCTTGAAAATAAAATTTCAGATCCTTCAAACTTCTTGACAAGGGCCTCTGTCATTTGCCACTCAGAAGCCAGGAATGCTAAATACAGGGATGCGTTGAAGTGCACATGATATGACCGTCCCACTTAAAATGACAAAAGCCCCCACTGAGAAATACTGGGCTGTTAAATTTTCTTCTAAATCTAGCAGTTGTCGACTATCAATCTGTTGGTCATTATTCGATATTCATTAGGAATTTTGACATCAAGCTGCTCTTTCCACTAAGTTCAGCCAATCTGACCATGTTTTCAAGCCACCCAACAAATAGCTCTGTTGACCTTCTTAATTCTAGTGACCTTCACTCCACTTTGGCAAACTACTTTAATGGGCCCTCTAGATTGGGCACTATGTTAGTACAAAGTACAGCGACTCTCTTGCTCCTAATCATGTTCTTTCACCTTTTAAAGGCCTCTATTTACTTTCCCTCAGCTAATTGATGGCTTCCCTTTCATGCCATCCAGTCTGGACACTCAGTACTGTTGTTATCATCATCTTTCACAATCAGGTCCTTCCATCACACACACCCTTACAAAACCTAATGCCTGTGTTAATACGATTTTTAACTCCCAGTATCTGGCCTGCTGAACACTGCTGAAGCAAAACTGCTCAGTCATTTGGCCTGGTGCCAGTTCACACTCAGTGTCTCCATCTCAGTCTGACTCTCAAGGATGCCTGGCAATTCTTCTTCATAACTCTAATTCTAAACTTTTACCTCTCTACTCAGATCTCCTGCTACACCATCATCCCCCTCAATCGCCTCATCTCTTTCTGAATTAACCCCCTGTCAGCTGAAATGTTCCTGAACCGATCCCTGTCTTTTACTCATTCCCATCCTCCTCAGCGAAAGAGTTTTTTCTCTCATTGTTCCTGTCTACTTCTATTTTGTACCTTATCTCTGCTTGCTTCCTGGTGAACCTCACATTATCTATGATGTCTTCTTCTATTTCCAATTTCTTCCTCTCTGCTGGCTCATTACTCTAAGCACATAAATAAAACTAAATTTTCACCCATCTTAAAACATACTCCTTCTATCCTACCTTCCTCTCTGACTACCAATCTAACTCTCCAGTTTCATTCACAGACAAGTTGCTTTAAAGAATAGGCTATGCTTGTGATTTCTACTACCTTATCTTCCATTTACTCCTGTGCCATTTCAGTTTGATTTCTGCCTGCTCTACTCTATTACACATGCATTTTGCTAAACTCTTTCATCTTTAACCACCGCCATACTTTCAACCCAATGGATTCTCCTGTTCCTCCTTACTTGATTCCTCTGTGATGCTGGACACAATTGACCACTCTTTTCTTTTGAAATTCTCCTTCCCCTGTCTTCTGATATACCATGGTTTTGCTTTTTTTTTCTTTCTTTCCTACCTCTCCAGGCATCCTGTCTCAATATTTTTCTATGCTTCCTACTGGCAGTGTCACCTAGAGCTCTTTAATGTCAGTGTCACCTAGAGCTCTGTCCGTGGTCTCACACTCTACTTCCTGCCTACCTCTCATCTTCTACTCTGTTCTCCCCTTGTATTCCATACTCATCATGTGAAAGGCCCAGTCTCAGACGAAGCTGTCTACTCTCTCACTTCTAGACCCTTATCCATGTTTTCTTCCTTATCTGGATGACCTCCCCTTGACCTTTAGGTCTCATCTGATGACATTCCTTCAGAGAAGCTTCCCTGACTCCTTCCCCATCTCTCTCACCTGCTAAGTCCTCCCAAAAAAGGGTTAGGCTCTCCTCTTTTATTTTTCCACAGCACCCTGTACTTAATCCATTTTAACACATATAATATTGCATCTTCTGTCTCTTCCACTAGACTGTAACGTTGTTCCAGGCAGGGTGCTTGGTACGATGCCTGGCATAAGTGTCCAGTTAATATCTATTGAATAAACAAGCTCTCACCCCTTCAATCTCTTACCCTGGGTAACTTAAAAGTCCAAAGCTTCACCTATGATCTGTATGTATTGACTTCTAAATCTTTATTATTTGCCCAATCTTTCTATCAAATTTTAGACTCATGTATCCAACTCTGAATTTTCAATCAGTCACCAAGATTTACTGATTCTGGTACCTAAATAATTCTTGAATTTACCTACATTTTTTCCATCCTGTTTAATTCAGTCTCTTTTCACATCTTTGCAGCAATGGCCCTAACTAGTCCTTCCGACTCCAAGTCATCCTCCCACATTGCTCTAAGAGAAAGTTTTCTAAGAGATAAATCTAATACCATACTCTTGCTTGAAATCTTTCAGTGGTTCCTCATATCTTTCAGAACAAGTCCAAATTCCTTGACAACTTCATGCGCCTTCTCAGTTCCTGCCTCTCCATCTGGAAGGACTCTTGCTCCTTTTCTTTGCCAAACCAGGGCGCGGCACAAGTGTTACTCCCCCTGGGAAGCCTTACTTGACCCCTCGGATTTAATTTCAAAGCAAGTGTGTGCTCGTATCAAATGTGCTCGTTTCAAATCATTGAAATTATTAAAAAATATCCACTATTTACAAGTTTACTTACCAATCTCAAATAAGTTCCTTGGAAGGCTGGGATCATATTTAATTGAAATAAATTTAGTAGGTACTAAGTAAATATTGTTTAATAAACAAATTGTGGAATTATTCTCTAAATACCACTCTTGTTGCATAAAATTCTATTATCTGAATTAGGACTTTCAGTAGATTCACAATCAGATGTCCTATCTCAAAGGTATTTGCCATATTTAAGCCTCCTGAGGCAAGAGCCTTGTTAAAAATTCACATTTGTAATCTACCAAGTATATATAAAGATTACATATCACACATTTCATCATTCAAGTGTTTTACCAATCAAACACTTACAGGTTTAGGCTTCTCTCTTGAGTTACATTTTTTCAAATGCTTTGCTAGTTGATCTTCATATACTGTGCTAAATATAAAGAAAAAACTATTTAAAATAAGACCATGATAATTACTGTTTTCAGCACAGAAAAACCCTTCTCTGACCCATACTTACTGTTTTGGATCTAAAGGACATAGGATTCTTTTCCGAGCATTTTCTTCCTATTAAAAAAAAGGATATATTTTATTTGAATAAAATATCAAGTTTTTTGCTTTACAGATACTAAATATAACTTCAGTGTAAACATAAGCTTATACCATCCCAAAACAAGGTAAGGAAACCTTAAAAGGATATTAATAAAACAAAAATCAAAAACAACAATCTCCAGTGTAGTAAGGTATCACCTCATACCTGTCAGAATGGCTTTTATCAAAAATAATACAAATAACAAATGTTGGTGAGGATGTGGAGAAAAGGGAATCCTTGTACACTGCTGGTGGGAATGTAAATTGGTGCAGCTACTATGGAAAAGAGCATTGAGGTTTCTCAACAAACTAAAAATGGAACTACCAAATGACCCAGCAATTCCATTCTGGGGTATCCATCTGAAAAAAACCCCAAATCACTAATTAGAAAAGATACACACACCCCAATGTTCATAGCAGCATTATTTACAACTGCCAAGATATGGAAGCAACCTGTGTCCATTAACAGATGAATGGATAAAGAAGATGTGGTGTGTATATATAGTGTGTATACACACACACACACACACACACGTACACGTATGTACATACAATGGAATATTATTCAGCCATAAAAATTAAAATTTGCCATTTGCAACAACATGGATGGACTTGGAGGGTATCATGCTAAGTGAAATAAGTCAGACAGAGACAAGTGCTATGATATCACTTATATGTGGAATCTAAAATATACAACAAACTAGTGAACAAAACAAAGAAGAAGGGAATTATATTCAATATCTGTATATATGAAAAATATGAAAAGGAATATATGTATGTATATGTATGACTGAAACATTATGCTGTACACCAGAAACTGACACAACATTGTAAACTGACTACACTTCAATTAAAAAAAAGGAAAAATAAACGAACAAAAAACAAAAAAGAAACAGACTTACAGAAAACAAACCAGTGGTTACCAGTGGGGAGAGAGAAGGGAGGAGGGGCTATATAGGGGTAGGGGACTGAGAGATACAAACTATTATGTATAAAATAAATAAACTACAATGATACATTGTACAACACAGGGAAGATAGCCAATATTTTCTAATAACTATAAATGGAGTATAACCTTTAAAAATCATGAATCACTATATTGTACATCTGTAACATATACTATAACATCATATATACTTCAGTTAAAAAACGTCTCCAGTGGTAGCTGGTTTTTGCACATACGAGCAAATACTGCTTTGGAAAACAAGGGTTTATAGCTTCAAATAGGTTACAGAGAAGGTCTACATATAGAATTCTGAATCTATGATAGCACTGACAGTAACATACACTTATTTTAGACATTACTAAGAAAGAAAAAAATGCTGCCAATTTAAATTATGCCTTTTTTTGTTGATTTTAAGAAGCATTCTGACTTCAGAGATGTTAAAATGTAAAATAAAAGTATCTCAGAAATAATGAAATACAAATCTTCCTTGAGTTACAATAGAGTTACATCCTGATAAACCCATAGTAAGTTGAAAATATCCTAAGTCAAATATGTCTAACCTACCTACTTAGCCTATCTTAAACATGAACAGAACACTTAGATTAGCCTACAATTGGGCAAAGTCATTTAACAGCCTATTTTATAATAAAGCATTGAATATCTTACATAATTGATTGGATACTGAAAGTGAAAAACAGAATGGTCATATGGGGACTGAATGTAAGCATATCAGTTGTTCACTCTCGTGGTGGTGTGGCTGACCTGGAGCCATGGCTCACCACCACTGCCCAGCACTGCATATCACCAGCCCAGGAGAAGATGAAAATTCAAAATTCAAAGGACGCTTTCTACTGAATGCCTATTGCTCCCGTAACACAGTAAAGTCGAAAAATCCTAAGTCGAACCATGGTACGTTGAGGACCATCTGTATTTTAACCATTTGGTATGTGATCATACTTTACTGGCTTTTCAACTCTTTAGTATAGAGGAGTTACATACTGTTCATTTCTAAGTTACATGGACTTAACTACATGCATTTGGGAAAAATAAAGGAATAGTGTTGGCAATTCTACCCAACGTTAATATGAATCTGTATGTAATAGGATAGTATGATAGTTACAACCACTGGTTAGCCAGACTGCCTAGGTATGATTCCCAATTCTATCTATCAGCTCCTAACTCTACAATCTGAGGTGGGCTTATTGCTTCATCTAAAAGATGAATATAACTTACCTCCTAAGGTTTGTAAAATTTAAGTGAACTAATAGTTGAAAAAAAAACTGCTTAGCACAGTGCTGTTCATATCGTAAATGCTAAGTAGCCACTATTACTATATTAATAATTCTTTTTTGAGTTTATTTCAGTTCTGATCTGCCTCCCAGCATATCCACAAAACTATGTACACTGAATTTCATGAACAAGAAGAGATTTTTCAGTATCTTTTTGAAAATACATTATTCTTCCTTATTTGCTGATTTTAAAGTCTAACCTCCATAAAAGAGAAGACTAACCTCCCAAAGTCTAACCATAGAGTAGGGGTAAAAAAAGCACTTTTAAAATTTGTTATTAAAATTTATTATCTGGGTTTAGAAACAGGGTTTCTCAACCTTGGCACTATTGATATTTTGGGCTGGATAATTCTTTTTTGTGGGGGCTGCCCTGCGCAATGTAGGATGCTTAGCAGCATCTCTGGCCTCTACCCACTAGATGCCAAAAACACTCTTCAGCTGTGACAACCAAAACGTCTCCAAACATTGCCAAATGTCTCCTGGGAACACTAAATCATCCCCATCTAAGAACCATTGGGTAAAAATGAATACAAGTCTTCTCAGCTATATATGACACCTAAGGAAAAAAAGATTTAAATATGACACCCAATTATGTTATAAATCACAGATTCAGTAGGATGCCCAAAATTGAAAACCAAATCACAGTCATGGAAAACGCTTCCACTCGGTATTTTGCAATGTTTCTTCAAGTGATTAATCACAATACGATGCCATTCCTCTCCAGGAATACGGACCATCCTGTAAGGATCTATTCATATTCTACTACTGTCACCACCTGCAGTCACCTTCTGGATGTCTAGTTACGGTGAAGTGTAAGGTCTTAGTTGAGAACAAATATCCCTCTAGGCAAATATCAGTCAAGTCAAAATACGAAGTAGAGCTGTGGCTGAAGGACAGCAGCTGACGAAGGGGCTTTGGGAGCTTATCTGTACTGGATATTGCCTAGAAAGATAAACCATCTGACTAACAAAGAAAAATAACATAAATAATACCAGACATTCAGAAGGCATGAAATCATACGCTTGTCTCTTTGGTTTATTCTTTCTAAAACCTATTAAATATGCTATTTTTTTTTACGAGTATTCTGCTCTTCTTTTTGTTTTTTCTATCATATATATCCTAAAGAAATACACGTACCTAAAAATATATATTGTTGACGGTACAATCATATGTATAATTGGACAAAATTGTACACTTTTTGTTACCAATTTTTAAGAGGAGAGACAATTCTTACACATTAAAAAAATTTTTCCTTCCCCTTTTCAGCAAAGTAGTTATTAGCTGCTTTCAAAAGATTGTATGCCTAAATAAAGATTTTAAAAAGTTTCTTTCAACCGCATTCACAAGAAGTGATTATTCACGAAACAATAAAAACACAATTAGCGAAACCTTAGATCTTTCTTTGATCTTTCTTCTTTCTGAACTACCCCTTCCCATCAGGAAAGCGGAGATTGGGCGGACTGCAAGAAGCGAGAGTCTGCAGTAAAGCTAAAATCTAGCATTACTATGAGTTGGAATCAAGATAACCGGGTCACTGCTGGCGCTTTACTTAGTACAAGAGAACACTGCACTTCATTAGGGCGCATCATTGCTCCCTAGGGAGGCCAGGACCGCGTTTATCACAGGAAAATCTGGAAAATCCAGGGGACAGAAGGGGAAATCTGTCAGAGGGGAGGTGCCGGACCAGCAAACTTATTTCCGACTCTCGAGAGGGTAGGGCGATACCAGACCTCCGCGGCTCCAGCGTGTTCACCACAGAACCTTTTCCCTGCTGCCACCACCATCCTGCAGAACCGCTTCTTCTTTTCCACATAGTAACCACATCGCCCCTCAATTGGAAAGCCAGTTCCGTGCGGCGTCGGCGCAGAAGCCGCCATAATTCAGGGCTCGCTTCGGATGGCTAGCATCGATTGGGTGGAGAGAGGAAAAGTTGTCACTTTCTCTCGGGTCCCCTTCCCTTAACAAATATGGCTGCCTCAGGTCCCGCCACGCAAGACACGCCCGGAACTACCCGCCCATCCTCCGCAAAACCGGAAGAAGCTGATGGTGGCTGGCGAGGTCCAATTCTCCTCCGTCTCCCCTCTGTTTCTCTTTCCCCGCCCTCTCCGCGGAAGCCGAGCGCCAAACTTAAAACTTTAATAGGGCCCGGGCGGCTTTCGGGCTAGTACCCGCGGGCCGGGCCTGTAGGACTTCTCCGTACACCCGCGGGGGCAGCGGTTCAACATGAGCCAGGTTCTGTTCCAGCAGCTAGTCCCGTTGCAGGTGAAATGCAAAGACTGCGAGGAAAGGTGAGGGCCGCGTTACCCCGTTGCCCGCGGGTGGCGGTTGGGGTCGGGCCAAGGGGGAAAGATGGCGGCTGCGGCCAGTGGGCACCGCCCTGCGGCTGGGTGTCCGGCCGGCGTCCCGGGACGCGGAGACCGACCCAGCTGGGACCTAGGGGTTCCTTCTCTCACCAGGTCGGCCGTTGCTGAGGAGGGAAGGGTGTAAGAAATGGGGACGCTGACCTGCATCAGGTTAACTAAACAGCAACAACAACAACAACAACTTTGAACTGAATCGTGGGGATTATAGCCCTTTGCTCTCTTTTTGACAGATAAGAGCTCTGGCCGAGAGAAATAATTTACACAAGTGCTCACGAGTTCATGGCAGGGCGGGCACTAAATTCAGGCCTTGGCTCCCGACCCTATTTTCTCTCTCCTTCGAATTATTTTGGAAGTAATTTTAAGCTTCGACTTAAAAAAATCAGTTTTACGGTATATTGCCTCTTTTTCATGTTAATTACTAAAAAGAAAATACATTACTTTTAATAGACCAAAAACAATTGGGGAAGACCGTAAATTCATTCATTCATTTATTCATTCAACAAACACTGCCTGTTTGCAAAACACCTTGCTGGGCCCTGGGGATACAGGGGTCAGGAAAAAGTCCTTGCGTTCATGGAGTTTTCTGTCTGTTTAAGGAGGAAAGACAGGCCAGTCTCACACATAATACAAGATTACAACTTTGACTAAAGAGGTGCTGCTAGATTTGGCTGAAAGGCAGATTTCAATTTTGTTTTTCAGTTCCACCACTCATTGGCTGTCTCTTAACTTCTCTGACCCTTAAGTTTCCTCATTTGTAAAACTCATATAAGTTGTCTGTCCACACGGTTGGTTGTTAATGAGGATCAAGTGTGTAACTGTATGTGAAAACTAAATGGTGTGGAAATGTGACGTGTAAAAAATGAAGGCATTGATTTATTGAGTTGCCAGTAACGTGAAACTAGTCTATAGTTCAGAATTAGGTACAAAAGCACTTGGCAAGCCAGACAAGGAAATGGTACCAAAACCAGCAGCTGTAAATGGATATCTGTAGGTTATTCTTCTGTGCTGCCCAGTATGGGAGCCACAGTGGTTATTGGACAAAAGAAATGGAGCTAATCTGAACGGATGTGCCATAAGAGTAAAAAACACATCGGACTTTGAAGACTTTCTGTAAGAAAAAAAGGAATGTAAATTATTTCAATTTTTATATCGATTATGTGTTAAGATGACAATATTTTGGATATATAGGGTTAATGCAATGTTACTAAAATGTATCTGTTTCTTTTAACTTTTTTAATGTGGCTTCTAGAAAACTAAAAATTACTTGTATTTGTGGCCTTCATTGTATCTCTATTGGATGGCCCTGTTCTAGAATGATTATAACAATATAAAAGGAAGGGGGAGGGGATGATTTTTCATTCCAATATTGAAACTCTTAGATCCTCTCCGTCTCATTATATTGCCATCACAGTTATCGTCATAAAACACAAATTCAGCCTTTCATCCCTTCTGTTTAGAAACCATTCACATCGCCTATAAAAGGGGTCAGCCGACTGGAGCCCATAGGCCAGATGGCCCACTGCCTTTTTTGTAAAGTTTTATGAAATACCGCCATTCTCATTTGTTTAAGAATTGTCTGTTGCTTCTTATGTGCTGTAGGGGCGGAGATGAATAAATGTGACAGAGGCCTTATGGCCTGCAAAGCCTAAAATGTTTCCTTTCTGGCCCTTTACAGATAAAGTTTGTTGACCCCTGACCTATAGAAAAACCAATCCAGACCCTTGGATATTCAAGGCCAGTTCAGCTCAGCAAATATTTATGAATGCCTGCTATGTACCAGGCATTGTCTTAGGTGCTGAGAATATAAAACTCCCTCCCTCCTCCCCACCTTCCTCCAATAGCAGGAAAATAAAAATCTGTTTTCACTCTAGCACTCAAGGAACTCAGAGTTTCATAGGGAAAACAAAAGGGTCTTCCTTGGAGGAGTGGCACAACACATTTAAGAGTTCAGGCTCTGGAGCTGGATTGTTTGGGTTTAAATCCCAGTTTTACCACTTACTCTTCGATTTTGTACAGTTTTTCTTGACTTTTCTGTGCCTTATCTTTAAATTGATGAAAATAAAAGTGCCTGCCTCGTGGGATTATTATGAGCATGAAATAAATTAATACATATGAAGTGCTTAGAACAGTGCCTGGAACTTAATGAGCATTCACTAAACATTAGCTATCATTAAAGTGTGATTAATGCATGAAGTAATATAAATGAACTAAAGTCACCGAGTAGAAGGAACTTCAGCTGAAGACAGTGGTAATGCTCAGAGAACTCTGTCTGGAGGAAAGTGATTCAGAACTTTGAAACCCATGGTTTAACACCAACCTGCTCTTCCAAGTTTGTTTCCTGACCTCCTCTCCCCAGTGTAGTTAGTCACATAAGACCATTTGTTACCCTCTGAATGTAGCTGATGCTGTCTCAGTACCATACCTTTACTCCTGCTCTTCCCTCTTCCTCAAATGCTTTTTCTTTCATAATCTGCACTGTCTGTTTTAAATCCCTTTGCTATAGGGACCTTTTCAAAGTTGCCTAAGTTGAAATTGTGTGTATTCATTTATTAGATAGCATGGTGTAGGTGAAAGATCTGAATTCTAATTTGGGCTCTGTGGTGTGACCTTAACCAAGTTTGTAACTCTACGCATCTCAGGTTTTTCCTTTGTAAGACAGATAATATTCGCTTAACAAAATTATTGTTGTTAAGTGATAAAAGCAAAATGCCTGGCAGGTATTCAATCGTGTGTGTACTCAATGAGTGTTAATAACTCTCCTCTCTCTTGTAGCCCTAAAATACAATCAGGAGCAAATCTAGGGTAAAGTCATTTAATCTGATCTCAATTTGAGGACGTGGACCATGTTTATTTCTGTTTGTATCCCTAGCACCCAGCATAGTACCTGGCTTAGAGTAGCTTTTGTTTGAATTGAGAATTTAAGGTTACAGCTACTAGGTGGCAGAGGTGGGCTAGAATCCAGTTTTGCTAATGCCAAATCTAACTGACAGGAAGGATGTTACGTCGATTTATGCATTGTTCAGGTGTGATGTTTATTTGAGAAAGTGTTTTTTGATTTGTTTTATATTGTTCCTGTAACATTGAGCTTTACAATGGAGAAAAGTAAGATTTGTGATTTCAGATCCTCTGAAAGCTCACATTTTTCTACAAAGTATTTCTAAGAAGGTTTTTGAAGTAAATATTGGGGATAGTTTTTAGGGGGAGGGGTAATTAGAGTTATTTACTTATTTTATTATTATTTTTTTAATGGAGGTACTGGGGATTGAACCCAGGACCTTGTGCATGCTAAGCATGCGCTCTACCACTGACCTACACCCTCCCCTCCTCGTGGAGAATAGTTTTAATCTGCGGACCTTTCCTCCTCCTTTTTGCTCCCAGCATCTGATGTGCATAGGCTTTTGGAATATATGCAACAATATCATTAATATGATTGGGAAATTAGCATAGTAATAAAACTCTTCCAGTATTAGGTAAAGAACACTGTATTAAAGGGATGCTTTCTGAACTTTTTTTCTTTTTACAGATTTATCAAATATGACGGTTTTAAAAGTGTAACTCACCATATCAAGTTGGTTACCGAACAGTGTCATGCCGTTGTGGTAGTTCTGTAGATGTGGGTCTTGGTGTATTTGTGGGAGAGGGTGACTTACAAGCGTCCTTCTACTCCGCCATCTTGCCCGGAAGTCTCGTTGTGGTAGTTCGTACTAGAAAAAGCTTCAGAAAATGAGCACCAAACATCATGACCTTGCAGAGCTGAGAAGGCCCCCACAAACCTAACTCAGGCCACTTGCTTTACAAATGAGGGAATTGAGAGTGTCTTTTTGCCTTTGTGATGTTCACCAGTGCTGCCTGTTCCTTTTCGGGTAACGCACAAGCCATTGTGACCTCATCGTATGACCTGTTATTTAGCATCCAGTCGTGTGTTAAATAAGAAACTTAACTACAATGACACGAATTCAACCAATCTAAGTTACAAATCAGAGCATAAGAAAAATCCAAACAGTTGAATCTAGCCTTAGTCAACTATTCCCGAGTTTCTCCATCAACACTCAGTTGCTATGTCTGTAGTAGATAAATAGTAGAATGTAAGAAAGATTTAAAATATGTTTTTAAAAGAATAACTTAAAATTGAAAACATTCAGTTTGTTAGTTTACTTTCCCTGCCCCTCAGGGAAAGACCCTTGTTATTTAATCCTAGCAGAATAGTTTGAGAACCACCTGTACAGGGATTTTTTTTTATATCATTATCCCTTTATTTCCCGAATTATTAAAATATTTTTGCACAATTTGATTAATGTTTATGAGCGCCTTTATTTATATGTCTCTATTTGATACTGGATTCTCTAAGATGCAATACAGAATGTGTAAAACTATGGTCTTTTTCCCTTTAGGGTTTGGAGTTACTCTAGGATTAGATAGATGATAATAAACTTGTTGACAGTACTTCTGTGGATATATATTGCATAGAGAGTCTATTGAGTGGATGTAGTTTGTGGATCTGAAAAAGAAATTTTGTGTATGCATAAAGGAAGGGAATATGATTTTTCTGGTTGTAAACATTCCAAGTATTCTAACATTAGTTCACATTTAAAATTTTTCAAATGAAATCGCTCATAAATCAATTTGATCATTTGAATTGGTAATTTTTTAATGTGAAAAGTTGTTATAAAATTGATGGTTTGTCGTTCAATAGATGCTGTTTGAGAAAACTCAGGCCATTAAGGGTGTATACTAGGCCAGTAGTAGACATACCAAGTTGTTTATCTCATTTAATCCTCACAACAACTTCTTTTTACAGGAGAGAAAAATTTAGCCTCAGGTTAAAAACCTGATTACTTCCCTATGGAAAAACAAGAATTTAAACTTCAGATCCAGTGTGCTTTCCAAACATCAGTTCATAAGTTAGAGGCAACCTGTGGAAGATCTTGTGGCTTATGAAGGGAAACTTTAGCTGTACAAGTGACAGTGATAATTCATTTCATGTGACTGTTTCTGATAGTTGGGCATATCTTTTCACACAGGAGAGTGAGTATTAGAGTGAGCATTGAACTACAATCAGTTTCTAATCCAGTTCACAGAAAGGTTGGTATTTATTTCTTTTGAAATAATTACTTGTCTTTTTTGGGCCGATACGGTAATTTCTGTACATTATAATTACTGTTGTTCTTTAAGAATGTGAGATCTTTTGTTACGTCCATTTTGCTTTTTACTTTTGGGCCATTTTGTAACTTGCAGATCTAGGGTGCTAGAATCTGCTAAGACAACACCTGAGAGATTATTGTACCGTGTATTTCTAAAGCACGCAAGAATTGGGGTTTGGGACAGCAGTCTCCTTTGGTTTGCTCAATGTACTTTTAAGTTGCTAGACTATATATTGCTACTGTGTAGAACTGGCATTTCACGTAACGTGAGAACAGAATGAATTGAGGCACTACAGGGAGATACTCTTCAATCTTTGACTTTTGAAGAGAGACACTTAAAACATCAGTCTTATATGATCTTCAGAAGTATGAGTCGTTAACAGAGCATGGGCATAGAATAGAGGGCTGAGAGTCTGTTTTCTCCGTGTCATAGCTTTCCCTAAACATATTCAGGGACCTAATAGTATTAGTAGCAGCTTCAGGTTTTTATAGCATTTCAGTGGGTTTCAAGAAATACTTAAATAGAAGCTACTTTAAGAACAGGGCATTCTGAGGCAGAGCAAATTGCCAAGTTTCCAGGGTAAAGATTATGTATTTTATTTCTTACATGTTATTCCTTATGCCTGCTGTACCTCTTCATTTTCTTGTTCTACTCATAAGTGGTTTAGATTTTTCTAGGACCCTAGCAGTTCCTCAGTAGCTACAAATAGATTTTATTTCAAAGTAGAAACTTATTCTTAACCTGAATGCTTATTTCTTTATTAGTCCTTCATTATCTTATAGCTGTGCCTGTGTTCCTCGCGCTGCTGTTCTCGGAAGTACATAATTTCTGTGTACTTTTCTGCCAGTTTTAGCTCCTGTGATGATCTGCCATATGGTAAATTTAACTACCTGGAAAGTGGCCTCTGTGAAGGGTATTCATTTCATTTAAAACTGGAAACAGATGGAGTTCCACATCAGAGGCCACCTGGGGTGGGAGAGAACAGGCTCTTAGGAAGAAGCCCTGGCAGCCTGTCACCTGACACCCTGTCCTCTGTCTGAGAGACAAATGCTCCTTTCCTGTCTAGGGGGTGGGTGACTGTCATTTCTGCTGATGTATTTGCCACTTTTGAAATACCAGACAATTGACTTGAGAGAAACTGAAAATATAATCGAATATGATACAGTCAGTGGTAAAGAGTATTTCTGTCATGGTGTCATAGTGCAGCAAGGGCTAGGTCTGAATTTTCCTAAGCCTCTGATAGAGTGATACTCCTCACCTTTCCACTCTTAGCATTTAATTAATTTTTATGGACTCCCCTTGCCCATGTGGCTCTCAGGGAGCAGAAATATCTACCCCTGTTAAAGATGCTAAGTCTCTAAAGACCAATGAAAACCCAGCAGCACCAGAAAGCAAAGTCATCTGAACTATAGCAGTGATGTGTTGATGTTCATTGGAGGATTTCACTTCCAGGAAGAAATTACTCTAAAAGCCAAATCTACTGGAAATGTTAAAAAATAACAATCTTTCTTTTAGGATTTGGTTATCCGTCTGACTGATGATACTGATCCTTTTTTTCTGTATAACCTTGTTATATCTGAGGAAGATTTTCAGAGGTAACTAAGTTTATTTTTCTGGTCTTTAATCTAGGAATAAGTTATGTTTTTAAGTTTTATGAATGTATCAATACTGTTCTCTTTGAAACACATACCTATTAGGAACGTTTAGGTATTTTGGAAACTGAAATATTTATACTGTGATTATTCAGAATGTTTTTGAAAATAAATATTTCATATATTATCAGAGTTCTGCTTAAAGCAGCTCAGAGATTTGGAACTTTGGCTAAATTTATTGACCTTTTCCTCCTACTGAATAAAATCTAAAAATAACAAAGTTCTGTGGCTTAGTTCTTGATTATAATGGGTATTCAGTAAATTTAAAAAAACTTTCAAGGTGTTGATTATAATTAAATACAGTAATTAAAATTAAAAAAAATCTTGTTTCATGTCTTCTGTATAGTTTAAAATTCCAGCAAGGTCTTCTGGTTGACTTCTTAGCTTTCCCACAAAAATTCATAGATCTCCTTCAGCAGTGTACTCAAGAGCAAGCCAAAGAAATTCCAAGGTAAGTCTCAGGAGAGCAGTACATCATTAAACTTCTCTCAAGACAAGCTCGGTTCTTAGACAAGTTATAGCAAAATATTTTCTATCTATTATAAGTACCTCTGTCTATTTTTTAAGTTGTAGTGAGAGCTTCATAAATCTCACATTTATAAAATGAGGAATATTTACCCCTTAATTTTTATGTCTTCACAAAGCCGTCAAAGTTACCTAAAATATTTAACAGCATCAAGTATATTTTTTCCAAAGGTTACTTACCAATTATAGTTATTATAAAATATTGGCTATCTTCCCTGTGTTTTATAGTATATCTTTGTAGCTTATTGTATACATAACAGTTTGTACCTCTTAATCACGTGCCTCTGTATTGCTCCTCCCCTTTCTCTCTCCCCACTAGTTTGTTCTGTATATCTGTGAGTCTGTTTCTTTTTTTATGTTCACTAGTTTGCTGTATTTTTTAGATTCTACATATAAGTGGTATCATACAGTATTTATCTTTCTCTGTCTGACTTATTTCACTTAGTGTAATACCCTCCACATCCATCCATGTTGTTGCAACTGGCAAATTTTTATTATTTTTTATGGCTGAGTATTATTGCGTTTTGTATATATATACCACATCTTCCTTATCCATCTGTCTGTTGATGGACATTTAGGTTGCTTCCATATCTTGGCAATTGTAAATAATGCTGACTAATGATGACTGTAGCTCTGTAGTGTAGTCTGAATTTAGGGAGCATGATTCCTCCAGCTCTGTTCTTTTTTCTCAAAATTGTTTTGATTCTTCGGGGTCTTTTATGTTTCTATACTAACTTTAAAATTATTTGTTCTAGTTATGTGAAAAATGCCATCAGTATTTTGATACGGATTGTGTTGAATTTGTAGATTGCCTTGGGAAGTATGGTCATTTTAACAATATTAATTCTTCCAATCCATGAACAGGATATGTCTTTCCATATGTTTGTTGTCTTCAGTTTTTTTTTATCAATGTCTTATAGTTTTCTGAGTACAGCTCTTTTCCCTCCTTAGATAGGTTTATTCCTAGAAATTTTATTCTTTTTGATGTGATGGTAAATAGGATGGCTTCCTTAGTTTCTCTTTCTGATAGTTTTTTGTTAGTGTTCAGAGTATGTTTTTATTTAAAAAAACATGTTTTTATAATGAATTTGGAAGAGAGGAATAAGGTTTTGTGTGTGTGTGTATGTGTGTATCCATATTTGTGTAGTGCTAACACCTGAACCTTGCACTGTTAAGTTCTCCACCCTCTTATCTATTAGTTTCATCAATTGATGTTTGTTGTTACTTCATTAGGAACTACAAAATTATGCTTTTCGAATTCCATTATTCTTCTAGTATTTATTAGGTATAATTCTTTTATAAAGAAGAACTTTCCCTCATCAGTTAGAGCTATTTGATTACTCCGAAAGTTCATATAGGAAAGGAAAAATGCTTAATTCTTACTTTTAAATTGTCAATTTTCAGAGTAAGGAGTGGTTACTGTCGTGGTTTCCATGTGTTTTTGGTTTGTTTTCATTTTAAGTCTTGCTTTCTCTCTCGCCTCATCTGTCTCTTCATTGTGAACTCATGGACATTTATATATTTACTGTGTTTCAGTCCACAGATAAATGTCCATTTTACTCTTTATATTAATTAGTCCAGTTTTACCATTGGGAGTACTTTCATATTGGCCCCTATGATTCCAATAAGCCCCTTTTCTGATCCTTCTAATCATTGATGATGATCCAGTGAAAAGCTCAACGATTCAGTAGGAGAGTTTCACGACTTCGTAAATGTGTTATGTGGCACTTTCTTTTCAAAGGTTTTTGCTACAGTTAGTTTCTCCAGCAGCTATTTTGGAAAACTCGCCTGCCTTTCTAAATGTGGTGGAGACAAATCCTTTTAAGCATCTCACACACCTCTCACTAAAACTTTTACCTGGAAATGATGTGGAAATAAAGAAGTTTTTAGCAGACTGTTTGAAGTGTAGCAAGGTAAGACTTAAGTTTGTTGTTCTTTTTTTTCTTTTAAGTTGTTCTTTTAAAATAAAATAAGTCCCAAAGGTCTCTGATAAACCGCTGAAGAGCTATATTGCTATTAGATTTTGTTTTCTGAATAAAGTTTTTTTAAAAGATGCCCAGGAAATTTTTATAGCATATAATGACTTTATTTTATTTTATTTTTATCTAGTCATGGCACAACAGGATAGAAATGGACCAGGATTGGGAAACTTAGGTGCCAGGTTTCTACTAGCTTTTTGTGACCTTGGGCAGGTCACTTAAACTCTTGGTGTCTTGGTTTCATCAGCTGGTAGATATGTATGGAAATATCTACCCTATCTGGCCTATTTTAAAGGAGATAAAATATATGAAAGTGTCTGGAAGATTACAAAGTGCTCTAAAATTGTTTAAGGTATATTGCACAAGGAAATAACATTGGGACGCCTTGTAGGAGTTTTCAGAAAGTCCTTTTAGTTGAATGCTATAGATCAGTGCATCTCAAAATTTAGTGGTTAGGCAAATCTTCCGGGCATCTTACTTGTGAAGATTCTAACTCGGAAGGTTTGAGGTGGAGCCTGAGATTCTGCCTTCCTAATGAACTCCCAGGGCGGGGCTGATGCTGTATTTTGCTGCACTTTGGGTAGCACAGCTACAGATGATTAAATTGTAAGCTGCATAATTGTATTATTTTTGTAAATAGGAAGAAAAATTATCATTGACCCAATCACTAGATGATGTTACCAGGCAACTGAATTTCACACAAAAGGTAATTCACATTTCATTTTCTCTTTGTAAGACATCCAAACATAGGCTCTGAATTGCTTTTTGAATCAAATCTAGGCATTTGTGGGTTTTTTTTTTTTTCCAAATCATGCTTCCAAGGAATTCCCTTTCCTTTTTGATACCTTTACTGTACCAGTTAATTATCTCAACCTGGTGCTTTTTCTCCTTGATAATGAATTCTGTCCAAACATTTCTGTTATCCCCAATATGCGACACGCTCCCTCCAAGTCTTCATTAAATAAGGTAATATATAGGATCTGTCATTTGTTAGTTCTCTGCTTCTCTTTTATTCACCTCGTTCCTCTTGTCTAAATGGCTTTTCAGTTCCTTCTTCTAAATCTTTCCCTTCCTTCCTTCTGTTAAGCATTGCCTTAATCCCTCTGATAGGCTTATCATCATTTCATTCATAGCTACTCCTTGAAATTGAGGACCAAAGTATCTGATAAGCTGCATGACTTCAGGCAGAAAATTGTCCTGCACAGCATGGCACCTCTTGGGATCCGACATAACTAGGTTTTACGTGCAGGAGTAAACTACAGTTGACCCTTGAACAACACAGGGGTTAGGTGCGCCTACCCACTGTGTGGTTGAAGATCCTCGGGTAGTCAGCCCTCCATGTCTGTGGTTTTGCCTGCTCGGATTCAGCCGACTTTGGCACTGTAGTATGTATTTATTGAAAAAAATCTGAGGATAAGTGTACTTGTACATTTCAAACCTGTGTTGTCCAAAGGTCACCTGTACTGTTTATGACTGACTTGCTCTACCCTGGGTTGCTTTATTTCTTAATGCCAGAGGAGAGAATTGGGTGGTAAAGAGCCAGATTTAACTAAAAGATTAGTAATAGTTTAGCTGTGGACCATTTTAGCTCTAAAATTGCTTTTATTCTGATCTTGATTTCTTCAAATTCAAATAGTTTCTATAGGAAAAGGCTTTGAGTATGTCTTAAAAAGCTGTGATTCCATTTTCTTTTATATCCTTTACAAATATTGCCATGTTCTAATTAACATATTCAAGAGTTTTAATATTCTGTGTTGAATTCTAATACAGACATTATCGGAAAAAATTCAAGAATTAGATAAATTACGTAACGAATGGGCATCACACACAGCAGCGTTGTCAAATAAGCACTCCCAGGAACTGACGAACGAGAAGGAGAAGGCTTTGCAGGTATGAACATTAAAAAAAACTGGAAAAATATTTTGTTATTGCTGTTAGTCATCTTGTTAATTATAAGAGTAATATATGCTTGCTTTAAAATTTTCAAACAGTGCAGAAGTATGTAAAAATTGTCTCTCTTTAAGTCTTATTACCCAGAGATAATTTATAACCACTTTGATACTTGTTTTTCCATATTTTTCTCTATATATGTAAATAACATATAACTTATAAATAGTTGTTTATATTTATAAATGTAGAAATATGTATATTGTATATAGTTATAGATAAGTACAACACATATTTGAGTTTTGGTTTTGTTCTAAGATAATAAGGTCCTACTGGATATATTGACTGTAACTTTTTCACCTCACATGACATCATTCTTTAACAGTTCAGAAGTGGCTGCGTAGCATTCATTATTTGGGTATGTCATAAATTACTTAACTGCTTACCCAGCTGGTGGACATTTAATGCTTCAAATTTTGGTTATTGCAAATAATGCTTCAGTGAACGTTCTTTGTTCCTAGACGTGAGACTGCAGTATATGTGTACCTGTCTGGCTTCCAAAGAGTGCTAAGTCACATGAAGTGACTTTTGGGGATTTAATCAAATAATCATATCATGTTTTTCACCTTAATAATGTAATGAGTGACAATAATTTCCAAATGTGGAACCCTGTTTAAATTCACAGAATATATTTAGCCAAAGAGATTTTTACTATTCTGTTGAATCAGTTTGCAAATATTTAATTTAGGATGTTGCATATATATATTCATAGGTGATACTGATCTGAGATTACCCTTTTTCTGAACCCTGTGTTAGTCTGCTAATTAAAATGATGGGTTCTGGACTATGAATTATCTAGCATTGTGAAAGTTATGAGAACATTTTCCGGTTTTCTCTACGCTTTGGAACAGCCAAATAACGAGGAATTATCTGTTCCTTGGAGGCCTGATAGAATTAGCCTTTTATCATATGAGTCCGGTATTTTTTTGAGGCATTTATTTTGAGGGGTTTTTTTTCCCCATTTCCTTCATGATTATTGGTCTGTTCAGATTTTCTATCGTTCCTTTCCCTGAGTTATTTATGTTAGCTTGTATTTCCTTAGAAAGCCAAGTATTTCATCTCTGTTTTAAATGTATTAGTACAATGTCATACATACTGTCTTAAGATTTTTAAAATCTTCATACCATTTCTCTTATGTTCTTAATTTGTTTTGTCTTTTAAGGGACAAAGACTTTAAAACCAGGCAGGCCACTCTTCTCTTCCTGCTGATAAATATTCTATAGGGCAGTGATTTTAAGACTTTAAAGACCAGTGATTTTAAGTGTGCATCACAATCACCTGAAGTGAACAGAGTAGAAAATGTAAATGTTGTAATCCTATCCATTACACTTTTTTTTTAAACAAGAAGTCCAAAATTCTAATGATCACTAGTATAAAGCCAGTTCTTCATTTTATAGCCTTTGGCCTCTGTTGCCTTCAGTATGTGTGAGTACCCTCAAACAGGTACAGTTAGCATGTTTACCAAGGTTGCATTTTCAGTTTTATATGGGCTCTTTCCTATTAATTTGTGATTTCTTTCTTGTATCTTTAAGAAAACATAACTTTTATAATCAGAAAAATATTCATTTTAAAATGTGTTTAGGATTTGATAGTGTTCGTCAACAGAAATTACTAAGATAAGTTTGTGGTACTATTCAGACAGATTGTAGTTACAACCATGTTCAGATTTTACTGTTGGTAAAATGTAACAACTAAGTATAAGACTGAACTAATGAACAGTATCTTGTCAATTTTACAAGTTTAGGTGTTTTTTTCATTAGAAAACATATATACTGGTTGTAAAAAACTGAAACAGTGTAATGTTGTTTAAAGCAGTTACTCAAAGTTCCTTACGTGCCTGCTCATTTGTTTTTTCACACAAATAGATTCACACTACATATACTATTTTGCAGTTTGTTTTTTTGAAAACTTAATCATTTATCATTCTTCCTTTAACTTGAAGACTATTACTTCTAAACATATGTGGATTTAGGAGAAATAGAAATTATGAACAAAATCATAGTGGTAAATTTGCCTTTGTTGACCTTACTGTGTGGTTCATGAAATCTGTAGTTGAAAATAGATCCTCTTAAAAAGAGGGAAATCTTATGAAGAAGAATAATTAAGTTTTTTTTTCCTTAAAATCTTCTCATACTTTACTTGTTTCCGGTTTTTTCTTTGAATTTTGGTGCTATATTTTATTATAAAATAGACACAGGTTCAGTACCAACAGCAGCATGAACAACAGAAAAAAGATTTAGAAATCCTCCATCAACGAAACGTCCAGCAGCTGCAGAACAGACTGTCTGAGTTAGAATCGGCTAATAAAGACCTGACTGAAAGGAAATACAAAGGAGACGCCACCATCAGAGAGCTCAAAACAAAACTGTCTGGTGTTGAGGAGGTATTGGCTGTTGTTGTGTTTGGTCTTTTTTCCCCCCCAAATTTAAGAGCATGTTTTACTTTGGTTACTTATTGCTCATGTGGATGGTGCCCCTCTGGATGTTCTGCAGGGATCTCTTGTGGTCTTAGGGTGGTCAGTTCAAAGACTACCAAAAAAAATTGAGAATCTGAAATCTAGTTAAATGGGCTAATTTAGAACAGAACTAAGGTAAAGTTGGATCTTTTTGGTTCGGTTCTTGAGGAGCAGCTCATCGGCACAGCCCTCAGATTCTTCAGTGTACTTTTAATGTCAGCGCAGTGTCTGGAGCTCAGGGTGCTCAGTGTTGACAGGGCTGGGTCTTTCAGCCTGCTCAACGTATCGCACCGCTATGGAGTTTACTGTCTAGTAATAATGATAATAACACAGTAACGATAATAGTTTATGCTTACCGAACGCTGTTTTAAGTGCTTTGCATAGATTAACTCATTTAATTAGAACAATTATTTTAAAGAAGGTAATGTTATTATCCCCACTATACAAATGATGAAACTAAGGCACAGAGAGGTTAAGTAACTTGTCTAAGTTTGCATAGCCAATAAGCAGAAGAGTGAGGATAGGAACCCTCTATTATCTGCCTATCTCTAGTACTACCTTGTTCTTTTAGGCAACAAATTTAAAAAATCTTAGTAGTACTTTTATTGATGCTTTGGCACTGATGATAAACTCCTTACAAGCACTGTCATACATTATTGTCCTATGAGTTGTTAGAAGACATATATATAGTTTTGTTATGTCTATCATATTTAAATATAAAGATCAGCCGTATTCTAACTCAAAAGACATCCAACTCCCTTTCAGCAGTCTGTTATGCTTAGAAACTCTAAAGCCTGACTGATTTTGTGTTCAGATCCTCTTAGCATTCTGCCCAACGATAGGTGTCTTCAGTCCCTCCTCCCTACTCCCTTCACCTTTCATGCCAGTTAGTTAGTTAGTAAACAGTTCAGCTGCCATAGTACATTGCACAGTGAATGCTTCACTGTGATGCTCTGTGGTTTCTTCTTTTTTAGCCCTGAAAGTGACCAGTGTATAAACAGTGTGGTTTGTTACATTGATTTTCATATAATTTAATCAAATAGTTCTTCCAGGGTTTTCAAAAGACTTTCAAATTATGAGTCCTGGGAACTTTCCTTTTTTAACTTTTGAGTATTGTTACCTAATTATATTAAAGTATACCTTTTAAATGTTAGTGCCCTAAAAATAATAATTACTGTCATTTATTAGGTATTTACTATGTATCAGCTATATGCTACGTAGTTTACGTAAGGGTTTTTGTGAAGATGAAATGAATTAATTTCTGAAGTGTTATTTCTGTTTTACAAACTAGGGAACTGAAAATTAAGGATGTTAAGTAATTCCCAAGATCACACAGTGGAGCCAGGTTTTGCATTTATCTGTTGTTAGCACTTCTAAAACTACTTGGTATAATAGTGCTTCTAAAACCCCTATGTTATAATACTATTAAAGTATTTTGTAAATTTTCTATTAAAAATGAAAACTAACTAGGAATACTACATAGTGGACTTTAGTATACTGGCAACATTTGGGCTGGTATTAACTGATTGAGATGTGATCTAGTCTAGATTTTTACACAGTCGATTTTTAATTAACAATTATTGTTTGCTTTTGCTTTAAAGCTTGAACCAAAAGGAAATCCAGAGTGTTAACATATTTGTTGAAGTGAAAAGATATTTGTAGTATATTCTATGAAGAAAATTATAAAAGTGCACTATATAGTCGCTTTAAAAAAGTAAATCTGTATAGATAAGCAAGAGAGAAAAATGTTAACTCTAGATTATGGCTCTCACCCTTGGCTACCCTTCGAGTCAGTTGGAGAGCTCAGATCACACCTGACAGCAATGAAGGCAGAATCCCTTGGACATGGTACCAGGCATCGGGAGCTGTGAAAGCTTCCCAGGGGATTCCAGCATGCAGATTAGACGGCGAATCACCACATAGATGGCAGAGTGATAGGCTTTATTTGTTTATTTTATGTATTTTGAAATTCTGTTACAATGAGCATTTATTACCTAAGTGATTTCTTAAAACTGTAAATTTCAGAAAGTTCTTGTTGCTGGTTTTTTAAAGTTGTAGTAATTAATTCATAAATCAGGATTGTTTTATTTTCCCTTGTTGTGATTGAATTAACACATTTTACAATTATATTCCAAATCTACAAGTCACGTAGACCTTTAGAGAGAGAGACCTTCATGTCCTTTAAAGAACATCAATACTAGACCTTTAAAACTATTAAGGAGACTTTTTCTATTTTAAATATCTTAGTTATAAATAACCAAACCAGTCAACTTCCCTTTTTCATAATGCGTCCTTCTTTCCGTCCTCTAGGAGCTCCAGCGGGCTAAGCAAGAAGTTCTCTCTTTGCGAAGAGAGAATTCTACACTAGATGCTGAATGCCATGAAAAAGAAAAGCATATTAATCAGCTACAAACAAAAGTGGCCGTTTTAGAACAGGAAATCAAGGATAAGGACCAGCTTGTTTTAAGAACAAAAGAAGCATTTGATACAATCCAGGAACAAAAGGTCTATTTTAAAATTTTCTTAAATTGATGATCATATTTATGAGTGATGCTTTACATAAATAAACACAAATGTCCTAATTATTCATGTTTTTAAAAATACATGTCAGGTGGCTTTAGAAGAAAATGGTGAGAAAAATCAGGTACAACTAGGAAAACTTGAAGCTACAATAAAATCATTATCAGCTGAACTTCTTAAGGTTTGTTTTTAAAAGCTTAATAGAATATTAATATTTCATTGGATTATATAGAGATATACATATGAAGCTCTTTTACAGGCAAATGAAATTATCAAGAAGTTGCAAGGGGATCTAAAGACTCTAATGGGTAAATTGAAACTGAAGAATACAGTAACTATTCAGCAGGAGAAACTCTTGGCTGAGAAGGAAGAAAAATTACAAAAGGAACAAAAGGAATTACAAGATGTTGGACAGTCTCTCCGAATTAAAGAGCAAGAAGTAATTAATATTTTATATTTTTTGTTTGTGTAACTATTTGCAAAGCATAACAAATTTCCTCAGATATATTTTTTAAATTTCTGCTTTGTTATATTAGAGAATGGCTTTGGCTTTTTTCCCAAAAGAATGTGACTATAATGAACAGAACTTAATAACCTATTTCAGTTTGAGAAGTTACTTATCATTACTGAAATACCTCGTTCATATGTATGTGTGCGTGTGTGTATATATGTATATGTGTATATGTATAATTATGTGTACATATATAATTTATTACATTGATCAGCTGATTTCTTTCTTATTTAATAATAATAGTAATTAATTACTCAATAGTAATACATTTCTTCAGTTTTTATTTTAGTCTTTATTATACTTACTATGAGGATTATGTATTTCAGGTATGCAAACTACAAGAACAATTAGAAGCAACTGTTCAGAAACTTGAAGAAAGCAAACAACTTCTGAAAAATAATGAAAAATGTAAGTATTTTACCTTTTTTATGTAAATGAGGTTTGTAGTTTTATTCTCAACCTGAAAATTTTATTTGAATTAATAAATCTAGGTAAATCAAGATACTGCTATACACAAATAATCTTTAAATATACCATCTTAATATCTTTGCTATAGTAAATTTTATCATCTACCCTATAAAGCATTTACATCATTATAAAAAAAGAACCTATCACATGTATTGTAACCCAAAATTAAAACTTAATAGAATATTAATATTTAATAATAATTAAAGATGTTGACAATATTGACTATAATTTTCTATTTAAATTCTTCACTCCTTGTTATAATTGCTGTGTTTAGCTACTAGTAATAATATGAATTATTTGAAACAAAAATAATGAGATTAAGCTTTAACTGTTTCTCAGTTTCTAGTATTGATTATCAGAAATAAGAATTTGAACTTTAAATAAACTGTAAAATATCCTTCTAGAAATGAAAACCTTCAAAGAGATCCTTGACTAGCAGAAATATGTGTTTCTAATCGTAAAAGAGTAAGGAATCCTGTGGCAGTTTCTAAAATAAGATCGTTAATGACAGAAATTTAGGTGAATCTATATTATTCTCCTGTGACATAAGGTGGTTTTAAAAACTTTAAAAAATTTCAATAAAACTTTTCAATAGTCTTCTAAAATTATTAGAAAGATTAAAATATTCAAAATTCTTTAGCTTGATTCTTGTTGTTTTGTTTAAGTAATCACATGGTTAAATAAAGAACTAAATGAAAATCAGGTAGTGAGAAAGCAAGATGTGTTGGGACCTTCTACCACCTCACCTCTACATTCTGGGAGCAATACCATCAGAAGTGGAATTTCTCCAAACTCCAATGTGGTAAGATTTAAATTAAGATGTTGTGAATGTTCTTAGTAAATTTTTGAAAACAAAAATGTTAGGTTCTGGTACTAATATGACTGAAGTTCTAGTTTTTGATACTGAAGTAGAGTTTAAGTTGCATTTGGAAGTAGGACGTAAAGGTATATTTGTTCTTAACAAAGAAGCTTTTAAAGGCACATTTGTAAGATTTTGATGAATATACAAATCATTCAGCATTAACTAAAGTAATGCCAAATGTGCTGAAAAACTGTAACACACACACACACACACACACACACACACACGAAGTATTTAGGAGACCTCAAGAAAGGAGAATAGATTATGGCCTCAAATTTAGAATTGGGATGGAAGGAGCCTAAACAGAATTCCATTAGAAATAAAAGAGAAAGGCTTGTCAGCTCTAGATTCTGGAAGAACCTAGTTACACGATTTAAGCTTTCTGGCTCTGAGGACCTGAGGTCTGGTCTCAGCTAGGCCTACATATTGCTAGGAAGTGGCCTTGTACGTACAGCTGGGCTTTGGGTCTCCTGTTGATCATAAACAGTTTCACAGAATATCAGCCTTGGACGAGACCACTCTGTGATTGTGATGGATCAAGGCAAAAACAAGACAACTTTATAATCATGTCTGAACACAGACAAAAATATGACATTGCCAAACCACACAAATGGGCAAGCATCCTTCTTTCCTGGCTAAAGTGTGACTGCTACTCATTACCAATTACAGTTTCAGCCTTAATACATTCCTCCTGTCTTATTAGATAAAATTTATTCAGGTACCCAGTCATACAATTATCCCCGTTTCTTAATAGCATTCAATCCACAGCAAAGCCTCATGTCCTTAAACTGTTCCTTAAATCACCTAACACATGCCCAAGTCCAGTAGGCAAGTCCCTTTAACACTGCCTTACTGAGCCTCCCCTCTTACTAGGATCCTCACAGCGTGTGGTCTTCTTTGTTGCAAGGAGCAGCAAACACAGCGTGTACACTATAGACATGTTTCTGGTAGTCTTTGGAAGGCATTGGCGGGGTATTTAAAATGCAAATCCGTGATCACTTTGAATTATTAGCCTACCCTAGTAAATGAAATAGTACTTGATGTTTAAAGAAGGGAAAATATTTCTGCTAAATTGGGAAAAGGTGCAGAATGAAATGCTTGGTACTGAATTACAAACTTGAAAAAGCTTGATAGGCTTAATCTTAACGACTGATGATAAATAGCTGTGTGAAAGGTGTATTTGTCATGCAGCCGCTGATGCACGTAAGTGCTTCTTAAGATCTGTGTTTTGTCCTCTTACAAAACTAAAGGTTTCATGACATTACTAGTGAGGTTACTATATTGAAAATCAGTGGCAGAGCAGACTTTTGTCTTAGTCTACTTAAGAGCACAAACATTATTTCTACTCAACCTGGTAGAAAATTATTTTTATTTTATCCCTGATTGGACTCTTGATCTATGACTCTAGCTCCTCACTCCCCTTTTCAGGAATGGGGAGGCTTAGAGGGAACCAAGGTGATTCAGAGGTCTTTGTTTTACTTCAGTTCAGAGGCAGGTTCCAGTGGTTTTGTTTTGTCTAAACTTACACAGCCACCCTGAAGAGCTCTCTGGGCAAAGGTATCCAGCCTCATGCTGTATAATAAAGCAGAGTTTTGTAGTGTCATCGTAGACAAAATTGGCCTCCGAGATAGTGCTCTTAACTATCAGGTATTTAATAATAGATGATGGATCACCAAATACTACTCAGAACTCATTTCTCATTCTTAACCTTTTTTATGTTTTTATTTTTAGGTTGATGGTAGACTGACTTACCCAACTTGTGGGATTGGTTATCCTGTCTCCTCTGCGTTTGCATTCCAGAACACCTTTCCCCATCCTCTATCTGCCAAAAATACTATCCATCCAGTTTCAGGACCAAAGGTAGCCAGATTATCTAATACGCTCTTTTTGGGGAAAAAATATAGCAGTTTATAAACATGCAAATGTTTTTTCATTTAAATTTTTTTTCTTTGATCAGTTGCTAAGTATTAGGTGATGTATAAGATGAGTTTATTTCTGAATAGTATATATGCTTACGGGAAATATATGCACTATATGATATTTTTTGGGTCAGTATAACTTATAAAAACCTGGATATCAGCATGCTTAAACTTGATTTATTCCTGTTCAACCTCTCCATTTTTATTCATTCTTTTACTTACATCTCCTACAACGGTCAAACTTATCTAGAGTTACTGACTTCATATTACTGGTATATTATTAGTTGTGGTGACATTTTTGGATTCCATTGTCAGGATTTAAGGGTCTGATAGGTGGACTTATAAAAAATTGTAAAATACACTTCTGGCAACATTATCTCAAATAGCATATGCTTGGCAATCCCTCCAAACCCTGATTTATGTGCTAAGGCTTCTTTCCACCCACTTTTCATCATTATTGTTATTACTAATGTCTTAGATTTATACATTGTTTTCCTATGTATTATAATTCTATTTTCACAGTAATTTAATCCACCCAGATGAGCCACTAATTCTGTTTTCTTTCCTAGCTTTAGGTCCAAATTGACTTTTTCCTAAATCATGGAGATAAACGTTTTTGAAAAGAATGTTTTATAAAAGATAGAGTTGAGGACTTTGGAACTGCTGCTATAAACTGTTTGTCAAATTGGTTTTGAGCTGCCCTAAAAATAAGTTGGAGGTGTTGCCTAGGCATGTACTTCTTATTAGTTTTAGCCTTATTAACTATCGTTCAGAGGTATTGAGAATTCTCAATGAAATGAGAAGTAAGCCTGAGTTTTTATGCTTAGAATATTACTATGTGAAGAGTATTTAGATGCATTTAATTGGCTTTTCTTACATTGCTTATTGAAAATTGGATATGTGTATTCAAAGGAATACTATTTTTAAAACAAATATAGGTATATTCAAGTATGCTTTACATCTTGGTATCAAATTTTTTCTTCAGAATTATTGAATTCACAGTTGCTTTTTATTATAAACAGCTTTCCAGGAATTTATATAATGTTCAAAATGAGGACAAGACTTTCTGCAGATAATTGCTTAGTTGGTAGGATTAAATATGACTTATGAAATAGTAATATTACCTTTGTTATAGCTCTTATGGAATCTGAGGAATTATTATGACAAGTATGTTCATAAACATGGAAGCTTTCAGTGATTTCCTGTTTTACTGATCTCCATATTTTTCTTTTCCATTATGGTTTATTAGAAGATGCGGAGTATAATTCCCTGTGCTATTCACTAGGACATTGTTGGATCTCCATATTCTTTTTTTTTTAAATTGAAGTATAGTTGGCTTACAATGTTGTGTTAATTTCTGGTGTACAGCATTGTGATTTAATTATACATATATATACATATTCCTTTTTATATTCTTTTTCATTATAGGTTATTACAAGATATTGAATATAGTTCCCGTGTGCTATACAGTAGGAGCTTGTTGTTTATCTGTTTTATATATAGTAGCTAGTATCTGCAAATCCCAATTTATCCCTCTACCCTCCCCTTTCCCCCTGGTAACCGTAAGTGTTTTCTATGTCTGAGCCTCTTTCTGTTTTGTAAATAAGTTCATTTGTATAATTTTTTTAGATTTCACATATTAAGTGGTATCCTATGGTATTTTTCTTTCTCTTTCTGGCTTATTTCACTTAGTATGACAATCTCCACTTTCATCCATGTTGCTGCAAATGATATTGTTATTTTTTATGGCTGTGTTGTATTCCATTGTATGTATTTACTACATCTTCTTTATCCATTCATTTGTTGATGGACATGTGCTTGTGTTGCTTGTGTCTTGGCTATTGTATATAGTGCTGCTGTGAACATTGCATCTCCATATTCTTTTGATCATGCATACCTAACAGCAAGAGCAACAACAACAATGAAATCTTTAATGAAATCTTTAAGCTTGAATCTCCAGTATATGAATATTTAATTGTGAATTGAATCCATATACTACTCAATTATAGTGGTTTAAAAAGTGGAATCTAGCATTAGAGTTTAAATCCTGCCTCTATCAGTATGAAGTTGGGCAAGCTACCAACAAACAAAAAACAACATCCAACGGTTATATTTCAGTTTCTCCAGTTGAAAAATGGAGCAATAGTTTTATGTATCTTACTGGATTATTGTGAAAGTTAAGTGAACTAATGCGTTTGCTTAGAATAGTGCTTGATGTATAAGTGCTTCATTAATATTAGCTATTATTAATAAACTAAAAATAGAAATTAAAGAATGAGATTAAAAATATGTATAGAAAGAAAAATACCATATATCACTGATATATGGAATGTAAAAAAAAAAGAGAACACTAATGAACTCATCTAAAAACAGAAACAGACTTGAAGACCATAAACAATCTTATGGTTACCAGGGGAAAGGGAGTGGGTAGAGTTAAAGTTAGGAATTTGAGATTTGCAAATGTTACCCATATATATAAAAATAGATTTTAAAAAATTTTCTTCTGTATACCACAGGGAACTGTATTCAATATCTTATAATCTTTAATGACATAGAATATGAAAACGAATATATGTGTGTATATGCATGACTGAGACATTGTGCTGTACACCAGAAATTAACACATTGTAACTGACTGTACTTCAATTAAAAAAAATTTTACTAATCAGTGTCACAGGATTTTTTTTCTCATGCCTAGTGGGTGGTTGTAATCACTGCCTGCGTTGGAGACCACTGATCTAGGTAGTCTTGTGCTAGCAGCTATGGCGATTCAAACATGTTCTTTTAAATTCAGTTAAAAAAATGTTTAATACATTGAATCTGTGATATATCTGATTTCTTAAAATCTTAATTTCAAGATTTAGTACATTCAAGTATGTTTAACTGTGAGGATGTAAAATAACATGAGTTAAATTAAATAAGAAGCAACATCATGCCAAAGGAAGTACATAGGAATATTTTAAAAGATTGTGCCGTGCTGACCAATAGATCACTGGATAATTTTAAAACAAGACAGACAAAATAACTTGTTTCTTCTGCTTTATTTTTGAAGACAATAGTCTCCAAGGGTTCATTCATTCAGTAAATACTGAATGAATGTCTACTGTGGCCAGACATTGTTCTAGTTGTAAAAGATAGAGCAGTTTGTGGTGAAACACCACTGTGATAGTAAACCGTAATGTCTTTCAAAGTAAACTGTTATTAAAGAGGAGATGTTATTTGGGTCAAAGAAAATGCTTGTGATAAGATCTCTTAAACACTGTAATTTCTGATTCTTTTTGTGTGGCATAAATTCACAAAGTAAGACATGATCATATTTCATTGTGGAGATTATGAAGTAGATGAGGGATTTTCCACAATGAGAGAAGAGCTATCTAGGATCAGATGATTAATTTATTTTGATAGTGTTTTTAGCGCAAAGTGTGTATTTACAGACAGATTTTATCTAGAGATAGCATTTCTTAGTTTGATTAACTACCTCATTCACTGGATGGTTCTAAATTATTTCTATTTCTTTTGTATTAACTATTTTAAAAAATAGATAATATATGAGCATGGGAAGCTCCCAAACGTATAAGAGAATATACTATTTATATGTCCCTCCGGGGGTCCCTAGTCCACTCCTCAGGAAAAAAAAAAAAAATCACTGTTAAGAATTTCTTGTGGTATTTTCCAAAAATATTTAAAGGATATACAAGGATATCTGTAAATGTATGTGTGTTTGTATACGTGAGTGTCTGTATAGATAGGTATCAATAGTGCATGCCGGCTGATCTACACTTTGCTTTTTTCATAGAAATATAAAGTATCTGCTTTGGTGAAATAACTGAATCGTTTGCCCATTTTAAAATTTGATTGTTTCTCTTATTACTGAGTTATGAGTTCTTCATATATTCTCGATATAAATAGTTCATCAGGTATGTGATTTGCAAGTATTTCTCCCAATCTGTGGTTTCTTTTTCATTTTCTCTTTTGAAGCACAGAAAGTTTCTAATTTGATTAAGTCTAGTTTATCAGAGTTTTTTCTTTAGTGAATCATGCTTTTGGAATCATATCTAAGAACTTTGTCCAGCCACAGGTTGAAAATAAGATCTGTGTTCCACTCTGAGTTACTTTTTATGTATGGTATGAGGTTTAAGGGTCTTGGTTCTTTTTTTATTTTGGAATGTGGATATCCAATTATCTCAGTAACACTTATTTAAAATACTTTTGTTGTTCAGTTGTCTAGACACTTTTGCTGGAACATTTGACCATAAATGTAAGGATTTCTGGGCTCTCAATTCTGCTTCATTGATTGTCCTTGTGCCAGTACCACACTGTCATGATTACTGTGACTTTATTAAGTTTTTTAATTGAGTAGTATAAATCTTCCAACTCTCCTCTTTTTCAAACTTGTTTCATTATTTTAGATACTTTATATTTCCACGTAAATGTTTGGATCATCTTGTCAGTTTCTACAAAATAGTCTGCTTGGATTTTGATAGAGTATATAGAATTTATAGGTCAATTTTGCAAGAAATGTTATTTTGACAATATTTAGTTTTCTAATCCATGAATGTTAAATGTCTGTTTATTTAAATGTTATTTAATTTCTCTCAGATTTGGCAGTTTTCAGTGTCAAATATTACAATTCTTTTACTAAATTTATTTTTAAGTATATTATTATTTTGATGCTATTGTGAATATAATTGTTTTATTGATTACTCTCTCGGAGTATTTATTAATGCTGTATAGGAATGTAATTGATTTTTATATATTGATCTTATTTCCTGAAACTTGCTAAAGTCATTATTAGTGGTTTTTTATACATTAATTGTTAATGATTGTGTGGTTTTTTTTCTTTCATCATTTAATAAGTATATTATGACTTTCAAATATTATATCAGCCTTACAGTCTTGGGATAAACTTCACCGATCTAAATGTTAGTCAGATCCAGTTGGTTAATTTTGTTCAGTTCTTCTATATCCTTGTTGTCTTTCTATTTGTTTTATCAGTTACTGAGAGAAGAGTTTTGATATCTCCAGTTATTACTTTGGATGTTTCCATTTCTATCAGTTTAAAAACATTTGTTTTATTATTGAAAGATTCTTTAAATTCTATAGTGCTTTTACAGTTTTCAAAAGTTTCACACACATGATTTCATGTAATCTCATAATAACCCTTTTATCCCCCCTTCTCCTCTGTTGCCCCTCCCTCTTCTGTCTCCCCACTGGTAACCACTAATTTATTCTCTATATCTGTGAGTCTGTTTCTTTTTTGTTTTATTCTCTGGTTAATATTTTTTAGATTCTACATATAAGTAACATCATACAATATTTGTCTTTCTCTGATTTATTTCACTTAGTGTAATGCCCTCCAAGTTCATCTTTGTTGTTGCAGATGGCAAATTTTCATTCTTTTTTTATGGCTGAGTAGTAGTGCATTGTGTGGGTGGGTGTGTGTACACCACATTTTCATCCATTTGTTTGTGATGGACATTTAGGTTACTTTTGTATCTTGGTAGTTGTAAATAATGCTGCTATGAACATCAGGGTGCACATATCCTTTCAAATTAGTGTTTTTGTTTTTTTGGATATGTACACAAGAGTGGAATTGCTGGTCTATTTTTAGTTTTTTGAAAAACCTCCACACTGTTCCACAGTGGCTGCACCAATTTACGTTCCCACCAACAGTGTAGGAGGGTTACCTTTTCTCCACATCCTTGCCAACGTTTGTTATTTGTATTCTTTTGATTTTAGCCATTCTGACAGATGTGAGGTAATAGCTCATTGTGGTTTTAATTTGGATTTCCCTGGTGATTAACGATGTTGAGCTTCTTTTCATATGCCTGTTGGCCATTTATATGTCTTTGAAAAAATATCTATTCAGATCTTTGGCCCATGTTTTAATCGAGTTGTTTGTTTTTTGATGTTGAGTTGTATGAGCTGTTTATATATGTTGGATATTAAACTCCTTGTCAGTCATACCATTTGCAAATATTTTCTTCCATTCAGTAGGTTGTCCTTTCACTTTGTTGATGATTTCCTTTGTTGTGCAAAAGCTCTTAAGTTTAATTAAATCCCATTTGTTTATTTCTGCTTTTATTTCCTTTAGGAGACAGGTCCAAGAACATGTTACTCTTATTTATGTCAGAATGTTCTGCCTATGTTTTCCTCTAGGAGTTTTATGGTATATGATCTTTAGGTCTTTAATCCATTTTGAGTTTTATTTTAATATATGATGTTAAAGAATATTCTAATTTCATTCTTTTACATGTAGCTGTCCAGTTTTCCCAGCACCATTTACTGAAGAGAGTATCTTTTCTCCATTGTATAGTTTGCCTTTGTCATAGATGAATTGACTGCAAGTGTGTGAGTTTATTTTTGGGCTCTGTTCTGTTCCACTGATCTGTCTGTTTTTGTGCCACTTCCATGCTGTTTTGATTACTGTAACTTTGTAGCATAGTCTGAAATCAGGGAGCATGATTCCTCCAGCTCTGTTCTTTTTTCTCAAGATTGTTTTGGATATTTGGGATATATTGTGTTTTCATACACATTTTAAAATTACTTCTTCTAGTTCTGTGAATGGTATTTTGATAGGGATTGCGTTGACTTTGTAGATTGCTTTGGGAAGTATGATCATTTTAACAATATTAATTCTTCCAACTCATGAACACAGTGTGTCTTCCCATTTGTTTGTGTCAACTTCAGCTTCTTTCATCGGTGTCTTATGGTTTGCCCAGTACAGGTCTTTTCCCTCTTTAGGTGGGTTTATTCCTAGGTGTTTTCTTCTTTTGGTAAACGGAATTGTTTCCTTCATTTCTCTTTCTGATTGTTCATTGTTAGTGTTCAGAAATGCAAGATTTCTTATTAATTTTGTATCCTGCAACTTTACTGAATTCATTGACGAGTTTTAGTATTTTTTTGGTGGTGTCTTTTATATGTATAGTATCATGTCCTCTGCAAACAGTGACAATTTTACTTCTTCCTTTCTAGTTTGGATTCCTTTTATTTCTTTTTCTTCTCTGATTGCTGTGGCTAGGGCTTCCAAAACTATGTTAGATATAAGTGGCCAGAGTGGATATCCTTGACTTGTCCCTGATCTTAGAGGAAATACTTTCATCTTTTTAACATGGAGCATGATGTTAGCTGTGGATTTGTCATATGTGGCCTTTATTATGTTGAGGTATGTTCCCTCTGTGCCCACTTTCCAGAGAGTTTTTAATATCAATGGATATTGAATTTTATCAAAATCTTTTTCTGCGTCTATTGAGATAATCATATGGTTTTTATTCTTTAATTTGTTAATATGGTGGATCACACTGATTGATTTGCAGATATTGAGAGATCCTTGTATCCCTGGGTAAATGCTACTTATTCATGGTGTATGATCCTTATAATGTATTGTGGGATTTGGTTTGCTAATATTTTTTTGAGGATTTTTGTATCTATTTTCATCAATGGTATTGGCCTGTAGTTTTCTTTCTGTGTGTGTGATATCTTTGTCTGGTTTTAGTATCAGGGTGATGGTGGCCTCATAGAATGGTTCAGAAGTGTTCCTTCCTCTGTAATCTTTTGCAATAGTTTGAGGAGGATAGGTGTTAACTTCTTCTCTGGCTGTTTGGTAGAATACACCTATGAAACCATCTGGTCCTGGACTTCTATTTCTGGGCATTTTTGTCTTGTGTATTTTGAAGCTCTTTTGTTAGGTTCATAAACCTTTGTAATTGTTATCCTCTTGGTTGCTTGACTCTTTTATCAGTATGTAATTTCCTCCATTTTTGGTAATTTTTCTTGCTCTGAAGTCTCCTTTGTTTCATATGAATATAGCTATTCAGATTTTCTTTTGAGTGATATTTCCATGGAATATCTTACTCCACCCTTTTTCTTTAAACCTGTCTATCCTACTTAAAATGTTTTTCATGTAAAGAGCTTATCTTGTTTGTTTCCACCATTTTTCATTCATTTTCCTTTTCCTGACTTCTTTGTGGGTTATTTGGACATTTTATAGTATTCCTTTTTAGTTTTTCTGGTTTGTTTTTGACTATGTCTCTTTGTATAATGTTTTTTTTTCAGTGGTCTCTCCAGGTATCGTAATAAACATATTTAGCTTTTCACAGTATCTATAGAACTAATATTTTATCACGTCAAGTGGAATATAAATACCTTACTAGCTTATAGTCCCTTACACCTTTGTCTCTTTATGTTTTGGTATTTCATATGTATTATGTCTATATACATTGGAAACTTCATCAGACAGTGCTATAATTTTTGCTGTCAACTATTATACATGCCTTAAACACTCGAGTGGAGAATCATTGTTATACTTGTCCCTGTTTACCATTTCCATTGGTCTTCCTTTATTCCTGGTGTTTCATGTTTTTGTCTGATATAACTTCCCTGAATAATAGAACATTCTTTCATTTTAGGGGAGGTTGTCTGTCAAAGAAGTTTCTTTCTTTTTCTTTATTTGGGAACACCTTTCTTTCATCTTCATTCCTGATCAGTATTTTCTTTGAGAAACCTGAAGTAAATTCCATTATTGTTCAACTACGTATAATGTGTCCTTTTTCTCAGGCTGCTTTTAAGATTTAGTCTTTTAGTTTTCAGCAGTTGGTGATGTGTCTGGGCATGGATTTATTTGACTGTATCTTTTTTAGGATGAGTTTTTTGGATCTCTAAGTTGATACGTTTTGCCAAATTTTTTAAGTGTTCAGCCATTATTTCTTAAGTATGTTTTCTGTACCACACTCCTCTCTCCTGGAATTCAGGCAACAAGAATGTTTGACCTTTGTCTGTTTTGCTATAGATCCATGAGACTCTCTTGTTTCTTTTTTCTTAGATATTTTTTTCTCTGTTCTTCAGATTTGATCATTTCTATTGATCAAGCTTCAAGTTTACTCTTTGCTCTGTACTCTCCATTCTGCTACAGAGTCTATCCAGGGAACTTTTAATTCTTAAAATTCTGTTTCTTTTTCACATCCTCTGTTTTTTGGTGAGACTTTTTCTTTACATTTATTTCCAGAGTGTTCACTTTTACTTCCTAGAGCATGATTATAATAGAGATTTTTAACTGCCTTTCTGATAATTCCATTATCTTTGCCATCTTGGTGTTGACATCTGCTGGCTTATCTTTTGCCTTGCGAATTTCTTAGGTTTTCCTGGTTCTTTGTTGAGTGATTTTGGATTGTGTCTGGATCTGATATTGAATAGTATATAAGTCTTTAGATCTTAAAATCCTAAGAAGAATGTGAATTTTTTAAATTATAAATTTTATTTTAGTTGTTTTAGCAAATAGTCTTGTTCTGCTCAAGTTGCTAGTTCTGCCTTACCTTCTGTAGATGGCAGTTCCTGTGTCGGTTCAGTCCTTAAGGACTTTGCCATGTTATTTGGATCTGTCTGTGTTTGCATCATCATCTAGTGGCTGTTTTGTGACTGAGCAGTGGTTTATTCCATAGTTCAGTTCTCAAAGCCTTTGGTATGCTAATTAGGGTCAAATCTTGCATATCCAGCTTAGAAGTGAACCTAGCAGTTCATACACAACTTTATAGGAGCTCTTTCTTGAGTTCCTTTCTGTGATTTCCCACACATTTCTGAGTCCCCAGGGTCCTCCTTCCTGGATACTGGCTAGAAAGCATGGGCCTGAGTTCCCCTGGTCTGAGACACACTTCCTGCAATTGTGTCTGTATCTTAGGAGCACTGAGAAAGAAAAAAAAGTAATGAGAGTTTCACCATGCTGGTGAGATCACAGCATCTGTGATCAGAGGATGTGATTCCCCTATTTCAGAGTTTTAGGGGCCTGCTTGGCCAGTTCTGTTGTCACCATTACCCCTATGGCTTCTGTTTCTGTAGAATTGTCTCTGTTTCTGTAGAACTGTCCGGTGGTTGGGGCAGAAGAGAACTGTGGGGAAAAGGGGCTTTTCCTCACTCTTTGACACTTAGAAATTTCTCTTTTCATTTTCCTGAACAGAAAGAAGAATATACCTTGATATTGTACTCTGGCTTTCTTATTAGTATTTATATGATGCATCATTTTCTATCCTTTTACTTTTATCAATCTATGTCTTTATAAAAAGTGGATTTTCTGTAGATATTCTGTACTTAACTCTTACATTTTTATCCATTCTGACATTGTCTTTAACAATTTAAAGTTTAACGTATATGTTGATGTTTATCACCTTGATATTTGTTTTCTACATATCCCATCTGTTCTTCTTCCCTCTTTTCTACTTTAATCCTGCCTTCAGTTAATTGCTCATTTTTGCATTCTGTTTTACCTTTACTATTGGCTTTTTGTTCTCTCTGTAGTTTACAGTCTACATCTTCATCTTATAATCTATCTTTAAAATATATTACTTCCCATATAACAACCTTAAAATAATATAATTCTATTTCCTCATTCCTGACCTGCTAACTATTGTCAAAATTTTACTTCTGAATTAGTTATAAACCCCACTTTTTTTTTCTTTAAACAACCAAATGTCTTTCGAAGAAATTAAAGAGGGAAAAGTCCTTTTGGTTTACCTGTATATTTTCGATTTACATGCTCTGTCCCTTTGTATAGATCTGCATTTTCATCTAGTACCATCTCCCTTTCTCCTGTAACTAAGGTTTCTTACAGTGCAGGTCTTTAAGATTTCTTACAGTGCCTGTCTGTGGGCAATGAATTCTTTCTGCTTCTGTCTTACATTTATATTTTTGGCATTATTTTCTCTGCATATAGAATTTCAGGTTGGCAAGATTCTGTTTTTTCCTTTCAGCATTTTGAAGATGTCATTCCATTGTTGTCTGGATTGAATAGGTTTTGGCAAGACAATCAACAGTCATGTTTATCACTTTTCTTCTAGAAAGTGACTTTTTTCTCCAGATGCTTTTTAGATTTTTTTCATTTATTTTTCAGCAACTTTTTTATAATATATGGTGTGGTGCATGTCTTTTATTATCCACTTGGGACTTTTTATTGAGATCCTTTGATCAGTGGGTTTATATATAGTTCACCAGTTTGGAAAATTCTGGCCATTAGTTCTTCACTTTTTTCCCCCTGTTGTCTCCTTTTAGTACTCCAGTTACACATGGTTGATCACATGATTTTGTCCCATTCAGACTTCATATATTTATTTTGTTATCATTTGCTTCATTTTATACAGATTCTAACATTGTGTCTTAAAGTTTGCTAACTTTTCTTCTGTAAGTGTTTAATTTGCTATTAATCCTATCCAGTGAGAAATTTTCATTTTAGACGTTGAATTTATCACCTCTATAGATTCCATTTCATTTTTTATATCTTTTGTTTCTCTCATACTAGATTTCCATTAAATTTTTCAGAGTTACATTGTTTTAACATGTCTGTCCTTGTTCTGTCATATCTGGGTCTGTTTCTGTTGACTGATTTTTCTTGGTATGACTCATATTTTCCTACTTATTGTCATCTATTAATTTTTGATAGGATGTGGAACATTGTCCATGTCACATTGTTGATTGTCTGGATTTTGTTGTCTTACTTTAAAGAGTGGCAAGTATTTAAGTTACTTGTGGATCCCCGTGGTCCCTTTGAGTTCTTTTTTCTGTTTTTTTTTTTTTTTCTTTAGCTTTACTAGGATGCATTTAAAGTAGCTTTTACTTGGGGATAGTTCAGCAGTTACAAAGCTGTGACCATTTATAGCTCCCCAGTGAAGGCCTTAAAATGATTACAAGGACTCTCTACTTTGTCTCCATGAGTATAAACCTTAGAAATTGTTCAGCTTAAAACTCTCCTGTTGTATTTGCCCAGCACTGTGGATTTTTACCCTGTGCATGTGTCTGTTACTCAGCAAAAACTCAAGGGGATTCATGTGCAGATTTCTGGGGCTTGTTCTCTTTATAGCTCTCTTTTCATCAGAATTCTGCCTTTTAGCCTCCAGTCATCTCAGCCTCTCTAAACTGATTCTGATCCCCTCCACTTAGCAGGGATGTTCTTTCTCTGTACCTAGGAAGTGCCTCTAATTAGGAAGCGGGGTCAGTTGTGCAGATCACATAGTTCTCTCAGAGATCATAGTCTTGCACTGTCTGTTTTTGAGTTTTCTAATTATTTATGAATGGTGGCTGGAAACTATGTTATGTATTAATATCTTAGACTCTTTCTTAACTTTCCTCACTCTTCTTGCATATTTATTTTTCTATAAGAAATATGAGAATCATCTTGTCTCAGTTTTAAAAGTGCTATTTGTATTTAATGTGATCATGTTAAATGTATAGATTAACGTAGGGAGAACTGATAGCTTTAGAATATTGAACTTTGGTCACCAAGTACAGCAAATACCTTTCTAATTTATAATTTTATCCTATTAAGCTAGTATCTGTCTATTCCTCTTTTGAGTTTTTGCCAAAAATAGATACTATCTTCTCATACCTTTACTTTTTGCATACAAGTGGTCACAGTTTTTTTCTTCATTAGTATGGTGACTTATGTGTATAGATTTCCTAGCATAAATCCCATTTATACATTCCTGGTATGAAACCCACTCAGTAACAGTCATTATTACTTTAAATAAACTGCTATGTCCTGTATGCTTGCTATTTTAGTTTGGACTTTTGCGGAGAATCTTGGATTACTTTTGACTGTTTCAAAATTCAAACTCCTAGCACTCATTTAGAATCCTTGAATAAATATGACAGGCTTTGAAAGTTTTTGAAAAGGGAAGAGTTCTCAGAATGCATGAGATAAGTGCATCATTGTGGTACTTGGATACTTTTAGCATTATAACACTTACTTAAATGTATTAGTGTTCATGTTTTTGTTTCAAAATAATTGTTGATTGATGCTGTTCATCTTGTTTATATGACAGGAACTTTCTGGCAAGGAGAAATAGGATTTTTTAAATTAAATCTTCTCAATAAGATGTGCTTATGTTATACAATATAGGTTGAACTTACATGGTCTAGATTTAGCAGAAAAAAAATTTAACCACCTGTTTCCATATAAAATTGTCTCAGGTCTCATTAATTCAGTTACAGAAGATGTTTTCCCTCTTCACAGGTTCAGTTTAATTTGCAGTTTACAAAACCAAGTACATCACTTGGAGATGTTCAATCAGGAACTATTAATCCTTGCTCCACTGATAAGGAAAAGTAAGTTCTTGACACAAAATTTAATGTTTGCAATTTTGAAAGTTTCCTTTCAAAAAAAAGTTTTTATCAGTGTTTGAAAGTTATGATATCCACTTACTTATATGACATTTTAAGTTTCTGATCAGTGAGATTTAAGTTTGAGTCACTTTTAGCTATGAAAAAGGTTTCTCGTATTTTTTAAAAAAAATGTGCGATAGATATATAGTAGAATTTAATATTTTAAAAAGATTTTCCTACACAAATGAAGAACACACTATTCTTGGGCAAGTAAAGAGAAATCTTTTAAATTCCTCACAGTTGGCTATTTTTTGTTTCCTGTTATAATGGCTATGTTTGTCTCTGGAAGCTCTTTGTTTTTCTGTTATGCTTACAGTGTAATCTGAGAAGTCAGCTAGGTAAACTGTTAGAATTCTTTGGTAAATAGGAATAAAATGGCTTGTGAGGTTGCCCCTTGGCCAAGCTAACATAAATAAGCTTCAGTGCCAATCTGTGACTTCTGTTTTGCCTACTCAGAAATTCCTTGCCTAGTTTTTAGATCTTAAGCAGGTTTTGCATAGTGAAGCTTGTTGAATCATGAGTTATGGCTAAGTAAACAATTTATATATGCAAACTTGTCTCTCTGAGTAGTCTTCATGTTTGTAATACTGTTTTCTTATCATTATGTTTCTTTATTTAAAATTTAATCAGTTTAAGGCCTGTCTGCTGGCCCTCATTATCATGAACTGTCACCATCCTGGTACATTGCAAACTACTGGCATGGCTCAGAGGCTTTGTATTCCAACTCTCTGGCCTTTATTCACTGCTTCCTCTAATATTGGCACCAAAATGAGTATTAAAATAGTTAATGTTGATGGGCCTCCCTTTTTTAAAAAGGTGAGAATTCTTTTAAGTTCTGAAATGTGTATGCTTATTATATTTAATCTCATACTTGTTTAGGTGGCAGAGCACCTGGAATTCATATTAATGGTAGAATACCATGATCTTTATATGTTTAACTCTATCATCTGCACACCAAGAACAATTTTACTTGCAGAAAAAATTGATCATATTTGTAGTACAAAATCAATCATGTGTCCATAAAATTAGGACTGTTCAGCTATTTTGAGTTTTTTTCTGTTTAGAATTGGTTTGTTGTCTTGTCAGCTGTTAATAAGTGGCAATGGGCATCAGAGGTTAAAGGAAAAATTAAAATTGAAAAAGACACCTATTCACCCACTTTATTTATTCTTTTCTGAAAATTGGGAAAAGACTATCATTTACTTTTAAAGATAAAATGTCATTGTTTTGCAAGAGACTTTAACTTCTTATAACAAGTGTACTGCTAGAGAACAAGTGTACTAGTGGACAGATTTCACAAGAAGGAATCTAGTGGTAGAAAGAGGAAAAATGTAACCAACAGACATGCCCCGTCCTCCTTTGTTTTTTTCAGAATTTCATATTTATAGTCACCTGACCAGAATTCATTATTGTACAATCTATATTGATATTTAATAACAACAACTTTGAAGCACTACAAAATTTTGAGGAGCTTTTGGTCAAAGGAGAAAGAAATCTTACTCGTTTTAAATATAGGATGTGATAGAAATTAAATAATATTCTCAAGGCATAATGTGTATTTTTCTTCTGTCATGTACCATTTATGCATTACTATTTAAAATTTTATAGTACTCATAAGAGTTATTATTTACCCTACATTCCTTTTTCTAGCTTTCTAATGTTATTTATTATAACTTACTCTCTACTGGGAAGTGTACTTTGGCTTATGAAGAGATTAAATTACTTGCTTAAGAACCCAGTGAAGAATATGATTTGTTTTGAACAAAGCTATATATATAATTTAGTTATCTTGTATATAGTATATGTATATATAGAGAGATTAAACACTCAGAGTTAATTACTAAAGAAAAAATTAAACTTTGTTAAAATAAGTAAATAATTACTATTTTCCTTTCAAGTGGTGAAAATTTAGGGCTGGAGTCCAAGTATCTGAAGAAAAGGGAAGATAGCATTCCTTTACGGGGGCTCAGCCAGAATCTGTTTAATAATGCAGGTGAGAAGACGTTTCTGAAATGGATCGTACACTGGTTTCATTAAATGTATTAGATACAGACTTACGTGATTATAAATAATCTTTTCTTGTCCTCATTTGCAGAGCATCAGAAAGATGGCACTGTAGGAGCATTACAGGCATCTTCAAAGCCCGCAGTGCTTCCTTCTGCGTCTTCAGCGTATTTCCCTGGGCAGTTACCGAACAGTTAGTCCTAGTATCATTCACTTTATTTTTTTTAATTTTTAGAAAGTTGCGTGGCTTAAAAATATAGTGACAGCATAGATCAAATCTTAAACAAGCAAGTTGACCTGAGCTGCTGTATTGGATTGGTTCCTTTCAGTACTGCTCTCATTTATGCAGTTGAGGGGAGCAAGTTTGTACTTAGGGATTGGTGAAGATTCTGAGCAAATGACACTCTGTAGTTTGGAACATGGTGTTTTATAGAATACTAATATGAATTTTATTAAACTAATCCTTAGACATTCTCAGAAGTTCTAAGGAAAGAGTTGAACCTTGTAAAAGACATTCTAATCATACTGAATATCTGGGTAAATTACAGCCTGTTCAGATGGAATAGTATGAAGCCAAAGAATTCTATCAATTCATTTTATCATTTTTATTAGTACAATAAAAATTTTAAATTTGCCATCGTAGAATTATGAGGGAAAATGATTATCTCCTGAGGTATCTGTATTGATATTTAAAGGGAAAAGTCCTAAAATTGCCTTAGAATGAAATAAATAAATCCTTCATAGCAAGTAAATATTTTCCTTGAAACCTTTAAATTAGCTTTTGAATAAGTATTAATTTTGATAAATTTACTGTAAAAATGTTTTGGACAGTCTATTTACATGACCACATCAGGGAGAAAGCACTGTGGCCATTTGAGCTTCAGAGTTTATAGGGTTTTAATGCTTCCTGGAAGTCTGCACTCACCCAGTTTTTTTCATTTGGAATTCTAGTTGTTACGCAGTTATATCTGTATTAGTGAAATTTTGTTTTAAAAATTAGTATTTATACAAAATCTTTACTATGAGACCATCATGAATTCTCATTTTTATATCAGAATGGGTTCATTTTCATGCTTGCTTAATACAGTAGGCAAAATGACAAACTGTAAGAAGTTACTAACTTTCTTCACTTCCCTATAATTACAAGTTTCAAACAAGAATTGCTCCTTGGAAAAAAATGAGGTGATTTTTAAAAAAACTCACCCAGAATCACAGGGTCCCATTTTGTTTTCTTGTTGACCACCATCCAGTAGAGTCACATTCTCTTGAGAAAACTAAATCAGTTTTTGTTTGTGGAGATTGCTAATGCTCATGTGATACTTAAATTACTTTCAAGGACCTTATTACACAGATGAGGAAAGAGACATTTCAAGATATTAATGACATACCAATGTTACTGGCTTCCATGGCAAGACAAAGAATCTTTGCTAATTTTTTTATGAAGACACAATATTGAGTCTTATGGTACTCTTGAAACTCTGCTGGCAGTTGTAAACCGTTTGAAACTAGGGAGCTAATCTGAAAAATGTAGTAACCATTGTTAGGTAGTGACATTTTATATACACTTTTTTTCCCCATCATTTAGATATACTACATTAGTAAGAATACTTAGTTACAGTAACTTGAAGGTACTCATAATCTGGAAACTTCTTGGCAATATTGGAATCCTTCTTGTAAATAGTATGTAATATAAGACATTGTGACAGGGTTTGGATGGGATACATGTCATATGGGTAGCTCTTTAAATATAGGTATCCTTTTTCCGTATCTACACATGGAAAATTGGGAAAATTTCTGAAAGATAGGATAGAGATCCTTTGGATACCAACTTGGTAAAGACTTTTCTGGTATTAAATGTGTATGTACAGACTTGGGTGTGCTAATTAATGATTTGTTCTACCTCTTAAACTTTTGAAACTGTTTTGCTGTGTACAGTTGTACATGTGTTAATAATCAAAATGTTGCAGTCATGTATTTCTGTAAACTATGAGCTTTGTTAATAAAAGTATTAATATTTTGGGAATATGACATGTAAACAGTATATAAAAACAAATGATTGACCGCCAACATCTATATTTAGATTAAGTACTTCATTAATCTATGGGCCAAATTTTCATTTCTTTCCTTTTGTCTTTCTACAGTAGTATATTATTAAGCAAGGGAAAAGAAATGGATTCAAAGCAAGAAGGTATAAAGCTTTGATTTATTTGTTACTGTAAAATGATACAGTAACAAATAAAGCCAAAACAGGTAGGCCTTATAAGGGAATCACAGATCAAGACTTTCTTTAAAAAAAAACTCATTAAAATATTTAATTTTATTAACAATATTTACATTTCTTTTAAGACCTTATTTAACCATAGTGAATGTTCCAAGTTTAAAAAGCATTAAGCAATAACCACACACAAGATGAAAACAGTGTAAACTATACAATACTTTATGTACAATTTTTACAAAGTAACACTTTTTTAAATAATATAACTGGACACAAAAATATACACTTTAGAGAAATTCACATCAGTAATTGTATAAAGCTCTCTTCTAGGGTCCTGAAAATTTAGGACAAACATTAGCTCTGTAAATAACGTGTTACTGTGACAGTCCTGAAAGGCCACTATATATATTTATCTACATATAGATATCACATTGACATTTTCAAGGCTACCAGCTTTACTATATAATTTTTAGATTATGTATTCAAGTGTTGAGGTTCTTATGATTATGCAAACATTAAAAGAATAGTGGTATAAGTAGTTGGGGAACAAATTTGAGCCAGCATTTAGACTTACAGGCTCCAAACACCCCAATTTAAATTCTAAATGGCTGATATTTTTTCATTTCAAAAACAGTAGTGAATAATGTTAAAAATAAAATTACTACAAACAAGCTTGAAACATGATTCAGATTTAGTACAGTTTTCTTAAGAGTTTTGTTTTTAAAATGCAAACAATTCATTTACCATTTCTTTACTTTAGTGCATCTGCATTAAGGCTTTGAATTATTTGACCCAAGATTTTACAATATTAAAATCTGACTCAAGATTTTACAATGTTAAAACGAACAGGTCCACGCCATACTACCTACTCTGTCTCACTGCGAGTCGGCATAAATAGAATTAAAGCTCAACACCTGAAGGAAATGGTAGCAGAGACATTGCTAGTATCTAAGAAGTTACATATATAGTTTTTAATTTTAATTAAGGGATGTATAATAAAACAAACAGCTTAGTGGCAAGAAACTGGTGCTAATAAAACAAAAGGTTTCTTTTCAAAAGAAACTGTAACATCTTTGGAAAACTGTCCAGTTCGCTTCGGTTCTCTTTAGTTTCCACGGAGTTCATGCAGATCATGTCTTAAGACAATCTTAAAGTCCATGGCAGGTGGAAGTGGAATGTACATCCAGAACTACAGGTGAAAACTAAGACCTGGGTGCTGATAGAAAAGTCTTCCTGATTTCAGCTCACACATTTGTGTCCTGGAGTAAAGGTTCTTTGGCCTCTCCTGGCGCTTGCGTACTGTGGGGGTGGCTGTGGCTGCCACAGTGCTTTCTCCAGCTGCTGGATCTTAAGCTCAAATTGGTATGTTCCGGAATAAACAAGGCAACAAGCAGAGCCAGCAGTACTGAACAGGCTCCAAAGAGGAAAGGGGGGCCAGGGATGATGGAATTCTGAGGACGAAAAAGATAATCAGGATTTCTGCGTAAACATCTTAGCTGAGAAGAAACTGCTTATCTTTTTAATAACTAACTGCTGTGAGTTAAAAGCCAACGGCGCCTCTCCTTCATTAAAGCCCCAGTTAGAAAACATACTCCCTTTTTAGGAGAAAATAAACACTATCACACCTACAGAGTTCTGGGGAGATAACAGCTGACCCAAGAAACAGCCATAACATTTTTTTAAAACAGCACATGCAAAAAAATATACTGTCATTTGTAGCATAAAATCTGAACACATTCTGTAGGCCTTCACTTAATCTGTTCAAGAGGAAGCAGATTTCAAAAGTAAAATCAAGCACGTGACATTACATTACAATATTAACTACAGTAGCAGAATCAATTACCGTTTTCTTTGTTTAGTTAATTGTATTCTTTAGTGACCGAAAGTAAGGGCACCACATATAATGCCTTTACTATGAGAAGAACCAAACAGACCTCTCTCCTGGCCCAATTACATTCATTTTTAGCAAAAACTTGCATCGCCAGTTTTACCTGTGTAGAGCCCACACATTCTTTTTTATTTAAAAGTAGTCTTAACTGGTCAGAAGATTAGTGTAGAATTCTGCTAAATACAAGGAAACTGATGAGTTGCTTGTACTGGCTGAAATGACGACGATGTTTTTCAGTTGTGAGGGGAATATAGCGGGCACGTGAACCAAGACGTTTGCCAGCACCCAATACGGGGAACCCTAACGCTCCGGTGGTCTCAGATGAGAAGCAGGCAGTCGTGCAGACAGGTGGTGGTTCCCCGTGCCACACGGTATCGTGAGACAAAGTAGAATATATAATTTTTTAACTACCCAGGGGAGAAAGGATGCACAGCCAATTTTACAGAGTATGCAGGAGGACACAGTCCCTTAGGTTTGGGGTTCTAAGTGTTTTTATTCAGTCTAAAGTTGTAAGACTCTCAAAAGCTTTAGTGACCAAAAATCATCTTTCAATCCAGCCAAATGAAGTACACTTTTATCACATATCTGAAGAATTACCTGTTCAAAGTGGTGCTGTGGGCTTGTGTTTGTTCCCAAGTCTGTTCCTGTCATTGGCAGTTCTTTAAGTTCCACGTGAAATATGTAGAAAATGAATCCATAAAGAGCTGGTCCCAGACCATTGCACAGTCCTCGAATTCCTGTTATCATTCCTTGAACGACGCCTGAATTGTTTAAACAAATTACTTAGTGTACCATTTATTTTTTCCTAGCCCAGAACTGAAATCATTTATTCTAAAACCAAAGTTTCTATCAGACACTAGCAACTTACTTATGCAATGGCATGAAAAATTACTTAGAAGCCATCAGCTCTACAAAGTTCAGTGAGCTTGTCTGATGCACACGTGGGCTCAGGTAGGCCCAGGCACGCATCTAGCAAGCGGGCAGAAGCACTTTCTTTTCTTGGAAACGTCTCCTGGCTCAAAACCAGGCATGAGTTCATAAGCACAACTGTTACACAAAACTGTCCCCAGGTAGCTGCTTAAGACCTCAGTTAGTCAAATACAGTCCCTTTTTACAGAGTTTGGTTTTGTTTATCTCTGGGATCTTCTCCCAAAATGAAAATGCAACTCGCTTTGGCCACAGGCCTTTCCTCAGTTACCAGCCAAGTGACCGCTGGCACTCGTTTGTAACACCCCTCTTTTTCCTTATGACTACATTAAAACATAGGCTTTTCAAACAATTATTCCTCATGTGTTAGCATTTTAGGAATTAAAGTGTTCCTGCCACAAAAGGGTAAGACAATAGTAAGTTTTCTGTATGTCTTTAGATAGCTAAAACGTGACATTTTAATGAAAGGGTTATTTTCTGTCCCCAAGGTGTCCAGCACATCATAGCAAGCACGTAATAAGTAAACGGTTAGTGAATATAAGGTGGCCAACCTTCACTACGTTTTCTAGCAAAAGACTAGACAGGAGCACATGTTCAAAGTGAGGCAAGGCTACATACACCCACCGAAGGGCAACACCCTAGAACCTGCTTTTCTTCTTACCAATGAAAACAATGAAAAATCCTCTGCGAGAAAAATCCAGCGAGAACGCAGGGTTCGAGTGTCCTGTACTTTTAAATCATTGTCACCGGTTCCTGTCCACTCACCTTGTTGGTCGGCATCGGCAGTCCGCGAGACGAGCGCGCTGACGGCTGGGAAGGTAATGCTGGACATGGCTGCGACCGCCCCGGCCGCCCACATCATCCTGCAGCGGGAGCAGCAGAGCGAGAGCGCTGTTAGTCCCCACTGTCCCTGTCCGCGTCGAAGCCCACATTCAGAATCTAGCAACTGACGGGGAGACGGCTGTGGTGCCGGGAAAAGGAGAGCTGTGCTCGCCCTCCTTCCCATGTGCCTCCCAAGTCACTTAAACGCCTATCCCTGTTTACTCTTCTAGAAAGCAGAACTACAGCCACTTATTCACAAGAGTGGTGGGGGGTTCGAAGGCAGAACTGGGATGTCATGTATCACAACCGAACCGCAAAGTGTGTGGATATTATTACTGCAGGCCTGGGGGCGTTGAGAACCACGGATAACACACAGCAGGAAACGTCATTAAATGTTTTAAAACATTTGCTAATAACTTCCAGCAAGGTTCTCACAGGCTTGTGATTCAGCGTCATGAAATCACTGATTTGACCTAAATGTGCTGCTGGCTTGATGTTTAAGAAATGTTTTTGATAATTTAAATTATGAGTACCTCTTTGTACAAGCTAGACTGAAAAACAAAACGTCCATCGAAACACACTCTTGATGCTTACTCATACCCAAGTCCAAACAGATGGCGGCTCAGTGAATGAGACACCACTGCAAACCAAGGCGTCCGCGGCAGCCTGGCGTCCGCAGCACCGCTGCCATCGCCTCCCTGCGGGAACCCAGACTGGCAAGAAAAGCAGAGCGCCTTCCCGGCGTGAAGCCGGGACCAAAACTACTGGACTCTGCCCCGTGCCTTCTGGGTTGCCATCAGTTACGATCACTGGTGTTACTCAACCTTTTTTTCCCCCCAATCAGAAAAATGAAAAAGGCAAACAAGGCTACCTCTCAGGGCCTTATTGCTTTGGGATTACATGTTTTTTCCTCACAGACTGATCTGGACTAAATACTCACTAGAGATTCAAAAACTCAGTAAGCTCATTCAGAAACCCAACCTGTCTCTCAGGTATAAAACGTCACTTTGCTATTCTCAAGCCACTCTAGAGTATACAAATAATACACCAGTGAGAAATTTGTGTCACATACATTTTCAGAGAAGAAAAAGCATACTAAGACAGATAAAGTCAGCCTTAGTTGAGAAGCAAATTAAGAAATACAAAAAAAATGACAAAAATATTTGTCAATTATACCTCAATAAGGCTGGAAAAAAGAAAAAGGCAAACACCAGAATTAAGGAAATTAAAATATTTGCACCTACCAAGGCTCTGAACCGAAGCCATACCACGCCAGCTGTAATATTTGAAATCCCAGACCCAATAAAATGGTGTTCTTGTTTCCAATTGACCTCATAAGCAAACTCAAGACTATGGTCTGGAAAATAAGAAAAACCAAAATGGTTTATTAAAATAGAATAAGCTTTTTAATACTGAAAAGGAAACAATATTTGGTAACTCCCTTCAATCTATAATATAAAAGGACTATTATTTACCACTTCTCTACATTTTGGCTTTTTAGCAACAATTGCCCTGATAATTGCTAAAACCATTACTCCAGGTTATATAAGCAGATGAAAGGTTCCTCTGCTGATCCAGATTCAGGGAAAAAGTTAGAAAACTGAAAATAGAAAAGGTGCACTTTGTGTTCAGTCCTCTTCTACTGAGGACCACTTAAAATCAGAAATAGTGAACAGTAGGGTCAAAAGTTCTAACTCGTGGCTTGGAGATCCCTGTTATGTAACAGCTTTAAAAGAGTTTTCACAGGTCCAAGTTAATCCAAAACGCTTATTCTCCTGACTAAAAGAAGACTGAAATAGTACAATTACTCATATGTCCTTCACCTAAATGAACCTGTCCTGTTGCTGAAACCATGATGCTTCTGTGAATGGTAAATCAGTTTAACAAGTATGACTTGGGAGCAGCGTAGTGTAATAACTAAGAACACACAGCCTTTGGGAAAACAGCCTTAATCATAATCTTGGCTCTAACTGTGTGACCTTGGGCAAGTCACTTTACTCTGAGATGCAATTTGATCTCTTACAAAATGGTGGTTTAACAGTACCTGTTTCACAACTTTGCCATGTGAGTTAAAGGCAATGATATACTTAGCATTGTGCCTGGCACAGAAAAACCATTTAATACACAATATTATGAATTGAGTGTTCTTGCTTTTCCTTTTCTTTCAAAGCTAATACAAATTCAGCAATAATCTGGGGGCATTAAAAATTATTTTTTGCTATTCAAATTAAAATATTAAATATATCCCTTAAGACAGCTGGTAAGTCCACAGAAGAAGTGAAAATTCAGTAAATCATTATTTGATGACTGGCATACTCCTAAGCTCTCAATTATCAAGTATAAAACTCTCTAAATTGAGACATGTTTAATCAGATTTAATCACAAATAAGCCAGTGGAAAGCAAATGAAGATTCTTTTAAGAATTCCTGAACAACTAAGACTCACAGCTTTCTTCTCTGAGACTTTCCCGTAAATCAGGCGAGGGTAAATAAGGTTGAGTTCCACAAGGCATGGAACCTTGTTGGATCGCATTCCTCAACAACCACAGACACAAAAGGGGACTCACCCAGCCGTCAGCAAAAACTTCCTGAGTACACGACACTCTAAGTGGGGACTTCGGTTTTCTCCCAAGGGCAGGGGCTTTTTTCTCATTTATCTTTGTATCCCCAGCACCTCCCATAAGTTCCTAAGTATTTATGGGAAGGATGCTTGATTTTAAATGTCACCATATTCTCAACTCAGTGGTAATAATGGCGCAAATTACTTACTTTGTATATAGAGTGTGCTAGACAGGAAAAAAAAATCAGTGTCCCCTGATTCTGATTTTAAAGATGAGAGAACCAAGTCCCAAAGGTTAAAATGATGTATGACTTATCCAAGATGACACAGCTAATTAATAGTTAACTGATGTCAACTTTTGGTCACTCAGTAAACAAATATTTGCCCAGTTCCCACTATATCCAATGGCTATTCTGGGTCTGAAGGCACTGATCCAGGGACAGTGAATAGGTCAGAGTACTGGTCAGCACTTAGATTACCTCCTAGTAGAGGAAAGCGGGCATAAGCATACTTACTGAACACGGGAATTCCAGGCCTGAGCTGCTATGAAGAAAATAAAGTAGGGCAGTGTGATAGGGGTGCTGCTTGAACCAGGATGTGTGGGGAAGGCCTCCCCAAGGTGACGTCGGAGGTGAGGGCTGAATGAGGACGAGGAGGAGGTAGCCATGTGAATATCTAGACAGGTAGGGGTGGATCTGGAATGCCCTGGATCTGGAATGTGTTCAACAACTCGGGGAAAGGAGGAAAATGAGGTTTTGTCAAGAGACTTGATTTTATTCTGGTTGCAACAGAAAGTGAATATTAAACAAGTAAGCACTCATTACATTTCCACTTTACAAAAATTACTCTGCCGAGTCTCGAATAAGCTGTAGAGAGACAAGTACGAAAGCAGACAGACCAGATGGAAGCTACTGCCCTGGCTCAGACTAGGCTCCTAGAAACGCAGGTGGTGAGAAATGCTTTGATTCAAATGTATTTTGGAGCGAGACGTGAAAGGAGATACCATCTGATGGGCTGGATGTGGGGTAAGGAGAAACAAACGCATCAAGGATGACACCAAGGTTTCTGGCCCAACCACCAGGAGAACAGTGATGCCACTGAACGGGATGGGCAGCACAGGGTGGAAGGAATCCAGACTGTGGCCGGGGCCACGTCAGGTCTGAGATGTCCAGCAGGTGGGTCCAACAGGAGCTCAGGGACTGGCTTGGTATCTATCAATTTGGGAGTCACTAGAACACAGAGGACTAAATGACAGCACTGAGGGAGAGAAATGTGTGGAACTAACCACAGCCACGAACTCCTGCAAACATTTATTTAGTGCAGATGTTACAAACTCATGCCTACTGGTGCCACGGAAACGAAGGGGCCTATGGCAAACCAGACAGTAAGGGCCCCAGGGGGCCAGCGATTGTCTGGCTCTCACTGGAAGGCTGTATTCACGTTACCAGATCTCAGTTTGGGAGGAGAAAGTACATTTCCATAGTTTCATGTAACATCTCCCAATTTTTCAATGCTTACTTTTTAAAGGTTTTAAATCAACATGGGAAAAACCAATCACCTCTAATTTAGCACCTACTGGGCTGCAGGCACTAGAGAGACCAAGACAAATGTGACACAATCCTGCCTTCGCAGTCTTCCCAGAGCTCTACTGGAGCTCACGATCGACTGAGGCAAAAACCACCAGAAATGGAGAGTAAAATTCAGAATACAATGCATTCTGGACCATACACCCGAGTTCCCATGGGAACTGAGAGGAGGGCCACTTCGGACGGCGGAAGCAGGAGGTAGTAGGCGCAGCAGGAGGAAGGCACGCACGACGCACGCACGCGGGCGTCAAGGAGCAGCTCCGGGCAGCTCCGCGCTGCCGCGGAGCAGAGTCAGACGCTGGGCTCAGTTCACTGACTTGAGGGGGGAAAGGGGACAAGTCCTTCTCAACTGTATACTTGACATAAACGAGAATACAAGATAATTCTACCTCTGGGGCTATAAATTATTCATAATATTTTAATTCATGTAATGACAAAGTGTAATTACCAGTATTTACATGCAGACTACATACTCCTATCCACCTGTTTTTGAAGTTCAACTCATCTTCTTTTAGAAATGTGATTTTTTTTCATCTCAAAAACTGTGTTTCTATGTAGACCCCCAAAGCCGAATGGGCATTTAAGTCCTGTATCCCGCGTTTCTCTGCACGGCATCCGCTGCGCCACGGACGCTGGCTGGTGGGGGGTCCTTCCTTCCCAGACTCCAGCCCTCACGCTGCGGCCGCCGCTGCGCTCCCTCCAGTACAAACCTGACCACGCCCCCTGCTGGGTTTCCAGGTCTCTGCCCTCCCAGATTCTGAGCCCTTATCGACTGTTTGCCATCTTGCATCCTCTGTGCGCCAGATGCCAGCTGAGCAGAGGGAAACTTTCCCCTAAGGCACCTTTAGCTCATCACTCACGCAGTCCACAGTGTGACTGCTCAGATTACTAGCTGCCTACCTACAGCTCCCATGCTCATTTAAGTATGAAATGAAACTTAAGACCTTACAGCTATTAATCTCTTAAGTATCTTTACAATAAATGTTAGCCTGTTCTCTTTAAGATCTAAATCTTAAATAAATATTGCAAGTCTCATCTCAGCAATATGTGAAAAAGACAAGACATAACGAGCAGGTTGGATTTATCTCAGGATTCAAGGTCGGTTTAACATTTGATAATTGATCAAGCTCTATTCTATTTCTGCACTTTCCTTTGTGCTCAGAAAGGTGTTTTTTTTTCTTTTTTTTTTTTTCAAAAGCTGTTTTTATATATGGGCAACAATGTATTTTCCCCCAAAGCACATTTCTAATACCCAGGAGTAAGTACTTAAATGCAGTGTTTTTCCAGATAAAAGATTTTAAGGATAAAACTGAGTTAGAAATAGTACTAATACTCAGTGCCACATGTATGCATCTGTGGGGCCATGGGGGAAGTACATTACAGAATATAAATTTGAAGTTTCTCACTAAACCTACCAGAAATTCATAAACGAGAGAGCTCTGGTCTCTCTCTACCTCTTGGGATTCACTTCCTGACACTCCCTTGCTCACTCCACCAGAGCCTCCCTGGCCCCTGGCCATTACGAGCCAGCTGCGGCCTCTCGGGTTGTGTTTATGTTCTGGCCGCTCAGAAGTCTCTTCCTCCAGCTGTTTTCGGTGGCATGTTCTTCATTCCTTTGGGTCTCTGCTCAAATGTCACTTGTATCAACGAAGCCTTCCCAGTCCTCCCATAGAAAATAACACCCAGCCATGCTCTGTATCCCTTGACTCCTTTTCTCTAGCGGTTCCGTTACACCTGATATGTTCATATTGACATGTTTATTAATCTGCTTATCCCACAAGAACGCAAACTTTACCATAGCAGGAATTTAGTTATGTTCACTGCTATATCCCAAGTGCTTAACGCATGGCAGCTATTGAACATGTACTGAATGAAATCAGCAGTAGAACAAGAGTAAGATATATAAAATTTCTGATTTTATACAGGTAAATACTCTAGTGTAAATCAGTCTTTCTGGTTCATACATCATATACTGAATATGTGTCAGTCACCAAAATCTGATCAACACTGACTATACTAACAGAATTGTGTTTTTGAACCTATAAACATCTCTCCCTCTAACTAAAAAGAAACTTACCTGTGCAATAATGGAGAGAATGCCAAGGACCGCTATGAATGCTGCAACACTTTCCGGTGAAAATTTCATTATCTAGGAGGTTTCCGGAAAAAGTAACATTAATAAAAAAGCACAACAAATATACTGATGCAATTACTTGTACATTGATATTAAATGGACCCCAAAAAAGCAAATGTAATTCATTAAAAAAAATTTATTTTTAATGGAGGTACTGGGGATTGAACCTAGGACCTCGTGCATGCTAAGCATGCACTGTACCACTGAGCTCTACCTTTCCCCTACAATTCATTTATAATCAAAGAATTCCTCAGAGGAAGAATCTGGTTTATCACTGAAAACCAAAATTATAGTAAGTGTTAACATACTGAAAATAACAGCTGTTTAATTCAGATTAAGTAAATCTAAATCCCTTAATTTAGATTTCCTAAACTGGAGACAGCTATCAAGCACTCAAAATCCATTTTACAAATAAATATTGCACTGTGTTGTGCTTTTTACAGGTACTGATAAAGGTGACTAGTAAGGTTAGTGTCAAGGAGGGAAAAACGACTGCCCTCATTTTGGCTAGCTGCTTTCTCACATACTCTCTCAATCACAGAGACTGGAGCAGGTAAGTGGATTAAAACATCCCATCACCTCTGTAAGCAGCACATAAACAAACTCAAACCACGTACACTGACAGGAAAACTAACCTTTTCTACGAAGCCAAAAGTCTTAATAGAAATGCATAAGGAAGGTCAGCCACACTAGACAGGAAGTTAACTCTAGTGGGCCATTAAAAAAAATCATAGCCATTTGTAAAAGTCTCCATTACTGTAGCTCTCTCAAGATTAAATATTCTTTTACTGCAGCACTCAACAAAGAAAGAAAAGTCCACCTTGGTAGGACAGAACTGTACCTGTCTGAGGTATAAAAAAAAGCTGGAATATTGGCCCGCCTCCGGCAGGTAGGAGAGGAACACCGTGATGCAGATGAGCAGCACTATGGAGTCCTGGCCCACTTTTTTTAAGGACTAGAACAAGAAGATGACTTGATGTTAGGTTTTACATCAAAACACTGACCTAGTCGTACGAACATGCAGAGAAATCTTCTGGCAGTGCGCAGACAGACACCTAGCTGTCTTTTTTTCTTTTTCTTTTTTAAATTTATTTCATCCTCCCCCGAACTATTCTGAAACGGACTGCAAAATATTTTTTTAAATCCATCACAATGTTTTCCCCAAAGAAACATCCACAACAAAACATTACTGCTGCACTGAATCACACATTCCTTTTTTAAGCAAAGAGAAGGAAAAGGTGCAGACTTACTGCAAAGGGGTCAGCCTGTTCCCAGGAAATGGGTGCCCCCCACGATGCCGGCCGCATCTTCTCCGGCAGTGACTCTGGCACAGCAACAAGGATAAAGCAAATATCCAGCAAAGCTATCGCTGTAGCCAGGACCACCACCAGGCTGTCCCCGTACACTCGCCCAAGGTAAGCGCCAATTGCAGGGCTGGTTACCAAACTTGCAGCGAATGTTGCTGAAACCTGCAACACATCAAGGTCAACAGAAAGCTATCAGTCAGGACACCTTGGCTCCTTCACTTCAGCACCTCAGAAACTCTGACTTATGCCCGCCCCCCCCACCGCACCCTGCCTTTCTTCTTCCTACCTGGGCCATTTTCTTTATACTCTCTTCTTTTGCAGGAATAGAAACGAATTAGATTCTTAACTAAAAAATATGTAATCAGCTCTAAGATAGTGGCTTCAAACTTAATCTTTTAAGATTTGGTGCCCTCTGTCCAGATAAATCTTACTCACAAATTTGTAAGTAAAACAGATTTAAAAATAAACAAAAAGTGTTTTAGTTGAGAAAAGTTGGGGGCCTGAAGTGCAGCCAAAATGCCCCCTCCCTGCCTCCCCTGAGAGCCTCCACCCACCCTCAGTGCTCTGTGAAAGAAGCCTAAATCGACACTCGAAGGAAATCCAGTGTCACTGTGATTTTCCCCCCCAATATGTAAATTAAAATTAAGTGAATGTTTACTGTGATACATATTTAAGACTTGCTGAAATAAAGCTTCGAGACTTTGAAGTATATCTTTTCGTCAGGAACTGTGTTAAGCTGCAGCACAAAACTGAACTAGGTCATCTTAGGTGGCAGGGTGCGGAGGAATGGGCTCGTCCATCCTCAGCATTGAGCACAACGCTAACCATGCCTCTAAAATTCTGAGGAAGCCCATACAAGTCTGGTGAAAATGCAGATTAAAGTAGAGAAGACACAGGTGGGAAAAAACTATTAATCCTATTAATCCCAGACATATCTGGCTTCCTGGACAAAGTGGTCTGCAAATCAGTAAATGTGATAGCAGGGAACACCTGATAGAGACCACACTCCTCAGAGGATAATTAGAAATTAATGTGGGAGGTGCACAAGCTTCTGCTCCCTACTCTGTGCTTTATTCTGTTTCTATGCTATTTATGACTTTTGCATGGAGGATTTAAACTTCACAGGAGGTCATAGTTTTAGTTGTTAATTATTAATAGATGCTCAAGATAAGCAATTCAATTTCCAATGGTCAATTATTTGACAAGTACATCAAATTCTAGTAACTAAACATCTAGCTACCAACCTAAATGTTTATCAGCTGGTGAATGGAAGAACAAAATGTGGTATAACCCACATGATGGAATACTACACAGCAATAAAAAGGAAATACTGACATCAGCATGGATAAATCTCCTACGATTATGCTAAGTGTAGACACAAAAGACTTTATTTTAGATTATTTCATTTATATGAAATTTCTATTGAAAGCAAACTACAGAAACAGAAAGTAGACTGGTGACTGCCTGAGGTTGGAGGGGTGTTCTCACAGCCACTGGAGTCTGTGAATCAACAGAGCCTTTGGGGCTGAAAGGCACGGCCTAGCTCTTCCTCCTCTTCAAGCCACATCAGGGTTCTTTAACCCATTTGCTTGTATCTCCTATTTCTGTGGCTAAAGAAACACCAGAAGGAAACCATACACCAAAGCTAAGAAGTCAAGTTTGCTGAGGAGGTTTGGGAGTGAGATGAAAGGAGATGATTAATTCTGAGTTACTGGAGCAGTATCTCTGGACTCCCTGAGCAGCGTCTTTATGTAAAATGAGGACACTTATACCGCTTACCTCATGGAGTTGGTAAGCACCAAATAAAGATAAATATGGGCAAAAAAACCAAAAACCTGCTTGTCCCATTTTTGCTGAAACTCACCACTGTCCTACTTCTGGCTATCTAATAATGATTTGTTATCTATTTTGTTTCTAGACTTAACAGAAACAGACTATACTGCCCTTAAATATAAACAGTGTTTAGTTTGGCAAACTATGGCTTGTGGGCCAAGTCTAGGTATAAATGTTTCTTCCACGTGGAAAGAGATGTAAACACACACCCACAAGCAAAATAAAGAATACGCGAGGCAAATTTGCCGTGAGCAGTAAAGTAGCCACAGAGATCCAACACACAGTAAAGTGAATACAGATAAACACACTGAACTGTATAACTCCGTAGTAACTACAGCAACAGCAGCACTCATACTGCAGTGTACAACTGTATCAAAGGAACACGCTGTGCACCTGACGGTGGGAAACATCACTGAGTCCAGTTTACTCTATAAAAATTAATTTAAAAAAGCTAAAAGTGAAAAAGAAATAAAAAAGGATATGAGAGACGAGAGAGACTATATGCGGCCAACAAGCCACAGAAAAGGTTTGGTGATCCCTGAGCTAGATGTTAACCTATTCTATTTTAGATCGGCCATTAAATAGGAGTAACTTTTAAATTTATGACATATTAAATAGCTCCTTAATTTTAGTATTCTATTAAAAAGAACTCCTATAAGTGAAATTCCACTATAATTTCCAATCTGATGTGCAACTAATACTGAATGAAAATATCAAAACTTACATGGCTTTGTATTGAGAACAAAGTTTAATGTAGCCTAATGGATGACTTTATTATAAAATGTATTTATGCAAAAATAAATCTTATCATGCAAAGGCTTCCACTCTTTGTAATATGAGATAATATGGGGTGTTTTTCATCAGATTAAACATGCATACCAGTCCATAAGCCATACTTCTTTCATGTTCTTGGGTTATATCTGCTACGTATGCAAATACCACGGAGAAAGTCACTGCAAAAACCCCAGAAACAGAGATAACAGCGAAGTACCACCTAGGATTGAAAGACAATTGACAAGAAATGGTTAGAATAATTACCATTACCTTAATCTTCTTTCATTTCTGTAAGTGAATTGACGTAAGAATAGCTAATTTCAGTCAACAGTTTATAGATTAATTCTTCTATAAATCATAAGCCACAGATATTATGAAAACATAGAGCTAGCAGTGGGCCTTCAATAGCAACTCACTTGCTATAAATACTTAGATAAATTAGATCATGTATTCAGGTCAATTTTTTACGCAATTGTTGAACTGTTAAGTGGCTTTGCTGTTGCTGTTTCTACTAAAAACAGCAACAAACTAGAATCTATTATAATTCATCCATTGCAATTTCCCATTATGGTACCACAAAAAAAAAATCAAAATTTAGTAAAAAAAAAAAAAAAAAATCCAAGGAACAAGTTACTCCATACTTATTTCTAGTCTGTATATAGAAACGAGGTGTTTTTTCTAAGTTATTCTTAGCTCCTCAAATGGTAGCAAAACAACTCAGTTTTTATGTAAAAGAAAGCTGTATGGCAGTGTTCAGAAATAAAGTTGAGAATATACTATAAAATGAACAAATGCTATTTTAAAAAGCAGACGACACTTTGCTATATATGATTCAAAAATATCTGTCTGGGAGTAAGAAGTTTCTATTGTAAAGCTGACATTTAGTTTTTAAAATCAAGTGTAATCACAGTACACTTTCAAAATATCATACCACCAGGACTCAACTGCTTCCCCAATTTCTTCTAACACACGGCTTTCCACAGCAAATGATCTGTTCATGCGCTAGATTTGTCTGGTAAGATATCATTTGTGTGATTAACATTCATCAAGGGTTTGCGGCCTTTAGGGTTGTATCTAACCTGTGAAAGCAAGGAAGATCCTGCCTACATATACCCCTGACCCTTCTAGATGCACCTTGGAAACATGTCCCATCCATGATGTAGAATTAACAGTAATAGTCAAGTGATACAGAACTTTAATCAAAGAATTAATACACCTACAACCAAACTGGGCTCTATCATCTTGGGAAAATCATTCTCCTGTGAGCTTTCCCTCCCTTCTTCCTCAGTGAAAGAATCTTGATTTTAATCAGGGTGGCCATGAGCCCAGCCTCCTGTAACTAGGAGCAGCAGACACCTGAAATCTGACCAGATGTGAGGAGAGGCTGAGGGGGAACGCTACAGTTTCCTTAAAGGAAGGCAGCGCGCTCTTCTCATGCCCTCCTCCTTCCATCTCGCTGCCTGGAAGTGCCATGAGCTGGAGCTCACTCAGCAGCCTTCCCCACTGCTGACAGTGAGGTGACAGCTGAGGATGGCAGAGCACAAAGACAGGAAAAGTCTGGTCCCGGGAAGTGGCACACCAGCTCGGGACTGCTCAACTCCAGACTTCTTTCATACGGAGAGAAAAATTAATAATCAGTTTCCCTGATTTTAAACAACTATTATTCAGGTCTTTACTGATATATAACGAAGCCTATTCCTAATTAATGCAGATAGTGATGATAAACTTTGTGTTTTTAACATTCTACTCAAGAAAATAAAAAGTCAGCAACATTATCCAGCCCCTAAAATAGTTTGGAAATTTGGGCTGTGAAATCCAAAAGCAGGTTAGCCAGCAGTCTACATGGCTTCTTTGGTGGCAGCCAGTTCAAAAACCTTTATGAACTATTCCTTAGCTACTGTATTTTTAAGGGCCCTTTTATCTATGTCAAAGAATAAATGTATTAGAAAAATGCATTTAAAACCGACATAGGTAAGCTGGAAAAAAAAGTGAAAGCAATATTCAGAAAATCATCAACAGTGATACTTAGTTGCTATAATCTGAATGTGCACGTACCATGGGCTGATCTTCATTAAAGGGATTGGGGCACACGTGAAAAACACTGTTAGCAGCAAGAAGGACTTTCGGCCCCAAACATCCGAAAGAGCACCAATAAGCGGGGCGCTGAGGAATGACAGCAAGCCCTAAGAAGACAAACGGAAAAGTGGCATGCACCGTGTATGCTGACGAGCCAAGAGTAAATCATTTTCCTGCCACAGAAGAATTTTAAATAAGTTCGTTTCTAAAATAGGCATATCACCAAACTTTACATACACAACTTATTTCTTATCTGTATATAATTTAAAAATTTCCCAAGACTGTCTAGAATCATCTGCAGGGCTCTGGTAGAGGATTAAATATGAAATGTTCTAATAAACTCTCAACCACAATCCTACATTAGCCAATTCTAGAGAAAATACCATATGCTAATTATCTGTTTTTATATCCACAGATTAATTACCTATTTATAAACTTGTTGATCAAATGGAATCAAGAGTAAACACAGAATAATAAAAAGTATAGAATAATCAAGACTGTAACCATACTGATATATTTTATACTTATGCATTTTTTTAAATAGTTCTTTTCTTTTCAATCTATATTCTTGTTTCTAGTTTACAAAAGCATTCAGATCTCTGTGATGAAAATGGCAACACATAAAAAAACAGGGAAAATCTGTTATGACGTGGTTTATCATTATTATACATACTTGGCTATATTTGACTAAAATCATATTTAAAACCTAGTTCATTTAAAAAGTATTAAGTAATCCCCCAAGATATACTCCAACTGTAAAAACTAACACTTAGTGGATCGGTCAATTAACTAACTTAACACACTGGCAGAACATGTGTGTGTTTGCATACACACATAAATACGTATATATATATGACTGATCTTACCTTTACTCCTTGAATTAGGCCATTCATCAGAAATGTATGTTTAGGGAAGGTCTCATGTAATACCTAAAGAATAAAAACAAAATAAAAAGCTCATGCTACATTTTTTAGTCCTAGTAAAACTTAAAACGTCCCTTCATCATAAAATTTTCAGTTTGTATGACACTATGCATATGAGTAAATACTAATACCACCAAACGTTTATTTGGCATTTACTATGTCACAAGGCACTAAATTGGGCACTTTAATACATTACCTCCTTTAATTCCTCATAACAGCCCTATCAGAAGACTGACACACACAGAGGTTACATGCCTTATCCAAGATTACACAGTAATGGCAAAACTGAAATTGAGCACAGGAAGTCGGGCTTGCAAGTCCCTGCTTTTAATGCTGTCCTGCTTCCCACATATAACTGACGGACTTACAGCTCCTATACAGACAGGCCTATCACCTAAAACAGGGGACCAGGAGAATAAATAGGGAAATTTTAACTGCCAAAAAGTGGATCTAGAGATTTTATAAGGTAAGAAAAAAAAATCCCAAGCCATGAAAATGTACAACAAATTCCTCCGTCCTTTTTAAGGACTGATCTCAAACCACACGGAATCAGTTTGCTCACTGGGCAACAAGGGAACCAGTGGGAACTCAGTGGTTGAAAAAGCAATTAGGGAAAGGTAACTGAAAAAATAAAAAGCATCAGCCACCATTTTTACAGTCTATGTGCCAGAGGCTCTATATATAATACATACTCTTTTATTTAATCCCAACAATAACATGAATTAGATAATATTACCACTTTACAGACGTGGGAACTGAGTTCTTAACTTGACAAAGCCAATGCTTCTTCCATGACAGCACACTGTCTCTCAATAAAAGCAATGAAGAATGGCCATATGGAGAATAAGAAAGGTGGGAAAAATCTCTTTAGGAATAAAAACTATGCTGATAGTGCTTTCTGACATCTTTGCAAGTAAAACCTTTAGAAGGATTAGAATGCTCTCTTCTTCAGTTACGCTTCTTTTGCCAATAACTAGAAATTAAACAAAAATTAACCTAAAGAAAATTAGAAATGAAATGTTTAATAGTCCAAGGACATCACTAATATGGGAAAAATTACATATTTATGATAGTCACATATTCTGTGTTTCTCAACCGAGGGTAACTTTGACCCCAGGGGACAGTTGGCAATGTCTGGAGACATGTTTGATTGCCACAATTTGGGGGAACAGGGGAGAGAAAAGATGCTACTGGTACCTAGTAGGGAGGGGTTAGGAAAGCTGCTAAACATCCTGTCATATACAGGCCAGCCCCTCCCCACCCCCAACACACAACAAATAAGCATCTGGCCCCAAATCTCAACAGTTGAGAAACCGTATTATTTACAGCAAAGATCCACAAGTCTGAAGAAAGTGTCTGTAAAGGATCAGATTAGAAGTATTTTCAGCTTTTTCTAGCTTTGTGGGCCACACAGTCTCTGTTGCAAGCACTCAACTCAATAAAGGCAGCCAGAGGCTGCACGTAAATGAACAGGCTGCCTGTGTTCTAATAAAACTTTATTTACAGAAAAATGGGCTACTAGCAGCATTTGCACTGGTCAGTTTGTTAGTTCGTGTACTAAAGATAAAGGTTTAAACTCCTGAAACTGGTATCCCAAAACCATTTGTAACAACTCAAATCTGCTCTTCTTCTAGTTATTACTAAGGGCCAATTCTTTCTGGGGACAAAAAAATGGGTTTGGTGTGAAAAAGAATGAAGGACATGATGAATGAATGCCTACAAGAAGCTTTATAATACTTTAAATCTTATTGCTAACAATTCACTTTGCCAAGCTGTCTTCCATTCCAATCAATCTGGTCTCTTTACTGTTTCAGAAATATTCTTACGCTTTCCAATATGCATACTTGCATATACGATATTCTGTATCTTAAATGTTAGTTTCCCTTCTCTTCGCTCTCTAGTTGACCCCCAAACCCTCCATATTGCTCCTCTGCACCAAACTTTCCTGTCCAAAGCGATCAGTTCTGCCTTTAGGACCGTGTAATAGGTGGTTACGGCACTCACTGGGTAGTCACATACAGCTTTGTAATATTTCTTATATTGCAGTACTGTGTTGCTTAGTTCTTCTATTTTTCATCTTTTCAGATATTTAATAAATATTTCTTTTCAATTATATTTCAAATTTCTTAAGGGCAGACAGGCACTATATTTACTATACCTTGCATCTAATAAATGTTTATCTCTATGAGTACCTCAAAGAGTGCTTTCATATAGTAATTGTTTACTAAATGTTTATAACTGATGACAAATTCTGCTTTTGAAATGATTTAATATGACAATTATGCAAATTAATTTACCTAATATTACAAAATAAAAACCTTTATAACCCACTGCAAAAGAATATAGTTAATTTAAGATAAACAAGCCCCCATGTTTGTTTTTAACAAAATTTTAACACAAAGACAAATATAACAAGTAATACATACGTTGTAAAGATTTTTGATCCGGGAGGAACTTTAAGCACTGGATTTTAGAGCTAAATAGAAAAAAATCTAACATTTTCCAAGAAATTTTATGGGTCTTAAAATTTCTAAGCTTAAAAAATTCTGAGAGCAAATAGTCCTTAAAACATTAAATGCCTAAGGACTATCTCTGCAGCAAAGGGTGCTCAGCCATTTCTATAGAAGAGATGCTAGAGGACTGGAGCACAGGGTGTTGCTCCATAAGATGGACTGTGCATCTAGCTGCCTGAACCATAAGCACTGATCAAGTATTTCTAGAATCATCAGTATGTCAAAAAACTGAAGCCACTTTATAGCATTATAGATCCTTAAACCTACTGTCACTAATTCTCTTTATGTAAATATATGTCATTTAGTCAATCAATAATCACGGATTGAACACCCACTATGAACTAACCATATAGTCATAACCTCTCAAAATGTTAGACTCGGTCCTTAAAAACATTTGTCAGTGAAAAAAAAATTCTTCTTTGTAGTTAACTTAACGCCTCTTGCTGGTGGAGACTTCACCTCGCTCCCGGACAGGACTTCCATGCAGGACACAGCCTCTGTTCTCTGACTGTACTCTAGAGCACAGTGTTCCATAAGCTCTGTAAGCTTACAATGCAAAAATAATTGCAACCCCATGAAATTTAAAAGAAAATTCTTTTAATTTCACATTACTCTCTAAAACGAAGACTATTATAAATCCCAAACCAAACATTTATTATAATTAATATGTCTTAAGGTTGGGTATCTGTTAAATGAATTAATTCAAAGGGCATCTTTGAAAACTGAAAAGCTGAAACTTAATTTTTGAGAGCTATGGATGGGGGAGAGAGATAAAACACAGACTAAATTATATCTTCATCCTCACTACTCCTTTTTAAATGAATGTTAAGAGTTGTGACTCTCTAGCAGGCACCATTTATAATCAGTTTCAAAACACATAAGACAGAAATAAACTGTTTAAAGGTTATAACAGACTTTTAGAAAGAGAAGAAGTGCTACAACTTTGTGCCTTTGACCCTGAAACTCACTTCTCCCATGTCCCGTCACGGGGGAGCGTAAGAGTCTGAAACAAAGAAGATGCTAACAAAGTCATCAACAACAACACACCACAGGCACAAAGTCCCAAAATGAGCAAACCCTTTTTGAAAGCCCACAATGACTTAATAAACTGGTTCTTAATTAGTGATACACTCTAGTATCACTTCTAAAAAATACACATGCCTGGGCCCTGCCTTTGAAAACTCTGATTTCAGCCAGACAGGTGGTAAGGGCCTAGGTATTCTGAAAACACTCCCCAGGTATTCCGGATATTCACCTCTGGTTAAAAAAAAAAAAAAATCACTGAATTAATAGACTCTACATTCTAACTGCTGAAACAGTCAGCTCCAGGTGGCCAGTGTGACCTAACGGAGCTGGTGAAGCCTACCCTGAGCCCCAAATCGCCTAAAAAGGGATAGTCACCTGGAGGAATGAGCAGGCCCGCAGGAGAACTTTCTCGTCCTTACACAGTTCTGTACAGCTGAATGGTTTACAATAGACACACACTGTGTTTCTAATTATTAAAAAAGCTATATACATATATATATAATATATACAGTGAGTAATGTATGTGTACCTATTTCTCACGCACTACTTCCTTCAATGATATTTTAAAGATTCTTGCTGTTCTAATGTGAAAAGGCCAAAATACCAGAAAGTAGCTGGAGTAGAAAGAATCTCAGCATTCAGATACAATCTAAACTCTCCAACTCAATTCTTACTTTGCCTAGGTCTCCCCCCAAGGTTTTGCCCACCACACACATAAATGTACTTAAGCTTGCAAAAGAAAACAATTCACTAAGTTCCAAATTAGCACTTTTCATTTTCCTGACCACAATTCAATTCAGTACTTAAAAAAAGAAATCAAAGGTACTATTTATTTTTTAATTAACAAAAATAATTAAGAATATACTAAGCAAAAAGATAGTTTTTCCAAAACTACAAAAAAGAAAGCAAGCACTTATATATAAATAATTGGATTTCTTCCTTGTTCTTAAAGAAGACAGTCTCTTTGTCCAATTAGAAATAATGATATTAAAGTTAGACAGAAAGTTGATATAGCCAAAAAAATATAAACCAGAAACAAATTAAAAAAAAAAACAGCTATACACATTTCAAATCATGATGACAAATCATGGAATCAACACGGGCTTGCTGACAGTTTACCCAACTTTCAAATCTGTCTACTTAGCTAGTGCTTGGACTGCCAATAGTGACCTGACTACCCAGAACATGGGTATGAACCTCTTAAATCAGTATCCCCAAGACTGAGCACTGGAACAAAACAAGCCTAACTTCGAAGCCAAAGCTGCAGTTTACTATCAGAGTAGCAAGCAAGTTGCTTAACTCTTCTAACTCTTCATTTCTTCATCTGTACTATGAGGCTAATCTCTCATTGATAAAGTGGTTTTAAGGATTAAAACTAATAATGTATTTAAAGTGCTCAGGGCTGTGCTTGGACTCATTTTTAATATAAATGTATACGAACTGTTTGCTATTACAAAGCTTTAGTACTTTAAAACTATACGACTAATGATCTACCGGACACATTTAGACGTTAAATTGGTAGTAGATTATAAATAAGCACACTGAAACATTAGGAAGCTAACATAAAGCTGTGAGAGAACACAGTTATTACAACAGCACAGTAGTCCTTGACTTCAGGTTATTACAGTATAATGTAGTTACAAATGTCACAATGAACTTGCATCATCTGATGAAGTTCCAAATCAGTGTCCATGGATTGTGAAGGCAGGAAACGTGTAAATTAATATTTGAAAGATTCCCATCCGAAATTATAAAAAAATCAGACATTTTAAAAGTCCACATTTCAATTATTTTGAAAATTCATTTATGTGAAACTGATGACCTGTTACAGGTAAATGAGCTGTTTCCTTCTTAAAAAGGAAAAGATCTCAATCAAAACATAATCAAATCAGCATTCTTAAAATTATATGTTAGGGAACTGTTATTCAGCAAACTGTTCTAACTTGCAATGCACGGTTTATTGCAAAACAAACTGTATTTATTTGAGATTTGTTTTTCTTCTGTTTTAGCAGTATTCATGAATATGCCTTGTAAATAATAATTCGAAATAACTGTTAAATGTCTGTGTTTTATGTAGATACAGTAATGATTGTGTAGTTATATAAAAAATATGCTAAGAAATAGGGAACAAATTTTCTTAGACTAGTTGAATCTACTTACCTACTCATTCGATTTATTTAAAGAAATTTTTTGTAATTTTTTTGTATAACAACAAACAAGCTCATGAAAATACAAGGAAATACACTTTAAAACTCTGTTCTTCTGGGATTTGGAAAGCTGTACATTTATCCTGGTTACACCTTTCAAGGTATTACACACTTCTGCCATATCCACTCCTTCCTTCATTCCATTCCTCTCATCTACACCAACAGGAGAAAACCAGCTAGCATCTAAGCTGTACGGTCTGACAGAGTGGTCTTTTCTAAGGTTCTACCCTTGGGAATGTTTGAGTAAGATCAGCTCAGGGCTATGAAAAGAATCACCTTTCTAGGTGGTCCCCTCTAGATCCTTGGCCTAAACTAGAAGAAACCTGTATCTGGAAAATACAACTGCATGAATGAATCTCAAAATAATAATGCTGGGTGATTCAGGTCACAGACACTACTCTCCCTAAGCCGGTCAGTATCAGAATCCGTCCACCCTGCCCAGAGCGGGGACTGCGCCTCTGCTTGAACAAGGCCACTGTTTACCGGAAGAATCCCACTCGCCCAAGCGCTGCCAGCAAGTGAGGGAGAGCAAGGGCTGGAAGAGACAGCGCCGGCAGTGAGACACAGCACCCAAGGGCTGACGACACAGGTGGGAGAATTCACCAGGGAAAAGACAAAAGAACCGCTTTCTCCCCCACAAAACTGAAGAAAAAGACATTTTAAAGTCAGTGTTAAACAAGTTAAAGATTACTTACCACCAACGTGGGCGCTGTCAATAATCCCCAAGCGAAAAACTCCAAAAAGATGACGATAACCGCGTGATAAACACTAGGAGAACCTATTCCTTGAGGCTGTAAAAACAGATTTTTAGAAAGTTAACAGTGCATTCCAGATTTACTAACAATAATGACAACAGTCAATAAATATTTAAGGAGAACACACATGTATTGGGCACTACGTCAAACATCTGGACACCCTGTCCTCCAGGTGATGGGGGCAGACAAGGAAACAAATAAATACATTATATAAACACAGTGTACAATGGGAACACAGAGTCCAGGGTAGGGGTGGGAATATGAGACTTCTAGGAGGAAGACTGAAAGGATGTAAAGGAGTCAGGCCAGGAGTCGGGGTAGGAAGGTGGACAGCATAAATCAAGGAAGCAGCCTGCACAAAGGCAGTAAGGCTTGAGAGCAGGAGGCACTGCAGGACTCCCATAGCTGAGTACAACCAGAGCCCGGGCTGCACACGGGGAGCACTGAGAGATGAGCTCGAGGCACAAAGCACTAACGTCCATGCTAAGGAGTCTATGTTCAATTCTGAAGGCATTGGGGAGCCACTAAAGGATGTCAAGTGAGACTCACAGGATCAGATGAAAGTTTTAAGAAAGACCATTCTGGCAAAGCTGCAGCAAATGGATTAAAGAGGGCAAAACTAAGGAAGATGAATGGTTAGGAGGCTACTGCACTAACCCTAAAAATATAAATGAAGTATGTGGCAAGAATCATAACAGATCCCAACACAGCTCAAAAGCAGAAAAGTCCTGAGTAGCACGTGAGAGATGTGGGACTTGATATACACAAGGAAGACAATACAAAATCAGCGTATACTGTTGCTGGTAATATCTTAACAATTACTTCAGTTGTTGGATTTCATATTTCTAAGGGTAATATTAAATGGATGGAAGAGTCAATGACCTATAGCATTAACTCAGTTTCCATTAATAAGTCAGTATAAATGAAAGATAAGTACAGTCAATACATATTACAATGTTATACTTAAGTTTTGACAATATATTGAACAGTCTTAGTGGAAAATATTAACAATGTTTGGATTTCTCTATATACTGAAAATGATGCTACATCATTAAAAAAAAAAATAGATGTCTCTCCTAACCTGCAGAATTTAGAAAAGTCCCTTGGTAGGAGAACTTGAATTTGAGGAACCTGAGAAACGGAAGTAGGTGGGGGCTGGGAGACAGAACTGAAGGACCACAGCTGGGAATGAATTTGTACAAGATTTCATTCATTCAGTAAACATTTAGAGCACCTACTATGTACCAGAGGTGCTGGGATTTAAAAAACAGTAAGACACATTCTCCGATCTCAAGGAGTTCACAGCCTGGAGAGGAAGAAGCCTCATTATAAACATCTGCTTACATGTAAACGCAAGAAAGGGAAGTAGCGTGGACAATCACAACACAGAAAGCCAGAGGAAGCAGACAAGGATCGTAATGGTCTAAGGCTGAAAGGAAGGCAGAACACACAGCCTCTAAGCTGTGTTAAGGAGTTTCTCAACTTCACTCCAGAGACAAAGGAAACCACTGAAGGGTTTCAAGCAAGAGAACAGTGTGATGAGACCTGCACTTTTTAATACATCATAGTGATTTCCTAAAGGCTGTAACTGAGGAGCAAAGTGTGTGCGGAGGGAGGCCATCTTAGTGAGTTCAAACAAGAGACGATGAGCGCGTGAAACAGGGGAGTGGCACCCACGGAGGATGGAGGGATGGAGCGAATGAATTCTAAGGTTTTAGTTTGGTTGTCTACTAATGGAAGATGGTAGCTTTCTACTTCTTTTTCCCTCATGAGGCTCAGAGTTACCTCAGGTCCTACCTAAGAGGATCACCCTTGTACTTAAAACATTTCTACTGTCCTTTGACGGCTGATTAAAACAATCAGTTAGCAGCAAATGTGATATTTGAAACCAGAGTGGGTGAGATGAAGTGTGAAAAGAAAAGCAGCCTAAGACACAATCCCAAGAAACACCTACATTTAAGTACCTCTGACCCTTGACCAGTGAGGGGATTCGGGGCACCAGCCTCGCCCATTTCAGAGTGGACAGAAGAAAAGGGACCCTTGGAGATAAAGAAGAAACCATCAGGGAATCCTGATATTTCTATCAGGAGAATCAAGAGAGCCCAGTGCCTCAGAAGACAAAGGAGCAGTTTCAGGAAGGAAGGGGTAATGACCAGAACCAAACAGAGCAAGTACGGTGAGTTAAGGTTAAAAAAAGTCCACAGGATTTGTAAGCTCCAAACCGGTTTTGTTCACCACAGGTACTCAGCGCCCATTAGAGCAGGCCAAACAGAACTTCCCAGGGCCTCTAACATGCTAATTTGTATTATGAATCTCCAAAAAGATGCTGTGTGCACTGTTTTCCAAACTTGACCACGGACTCCTTCTGTCATATAAGAGACAGTATCTTGTGAGCACTTGAGGTCCTTGGAAAACTTTTTGGGAAATGCTGATAAAAAGTCAGATGATAATTATGTAACGATGTGTGTAAGTATACACATAGAGCCAAAAGCCTGGAAGAAAATAAATGTGTTAAAAGTGGCTGCTAAAGTGAAGAACACTTCAATTATTCACGGACAGTGTTGGCAAAGTTGCCCAAAAGAGGGAGACAGAGGTAGCAGCGAGGGAGCCAAGGGAACGGGTACAAAGACGTGTAGGAGGTAGAATGAAAAGGTCTCAGGGGTTGACTAGATGCAGCAGAGGAGAAGATCAAAGATGAAAAGACTTTCGTTTCTGCCTTGGGCAGCTGCACAGTGAGGAAAGGTGAAAGAATAAAGATAAATTAGTTTCAGGCATACTTGCTGGTGAAAAACATGTACAGCATTCTCTGATTTGAAGAAAACAAAGTGAGTAAAATACACAAGAAATGGCAAAAGGCTAGAAACATCTTAACCAGGTAAAGCACTCATGAAAATCAGTACAAAAATACTAAGACACCATAAAAACGTAAAGAATATAAACAAATAATTTTCAGAATAGCTAATAATATTCTATCCTATAGAAATAACCAAACATTCAGAAAAAGCTCTACCACAAAGATGTTCACAGCAGCATCATTTATAGTAGGAAACACGGAAACCTAGGTGCTCGACCTTTAGTTACACATCCTATAAACAAATCATACTATGTAAATCAGACAAATAATACGCAAATACTGTTTATGAATACACTTTAAAGACTTGTAAAAATGTTTATGGCAATGTTAAATTAAAAAAAAATCAAAGCAGGATATACAATTGTGTATGTAAGTTCAACTATGAAAAACAAAAAGTCACTTCAGTGTTAACAATGTTTATGTTAGGTAGTGATTTTAAGTGACATAAAATTGTTTATTATGCTGTTCTGAATTTTCTAAATCTTTTCTAATAGGCATGATTGTACTTTCAATAAGAGGAAAATGTTTTGTTTATCTAAGAGAAAAACTATGTAAAACTAGAACGCAGGGCAAGGGGAGAGACACTGGTAATTTTGAGAGTTGTATTGTATCCATATTCATCTACCCTGTTTTAAATGAATTCAAAAGTGATACATGATCTTAATGAAATTAACAAATTTAAAAAATATTTTCCTGAATTGGAATTACAAAAACTTCTAGTTAGGACTTTTGACATAAGGGCTGGGGGTTTTAATAGAATACCTATCTGTAATCAAAATCCCAGGACAATCTGGGAAGAACACAAGGGTCATCACGGCCTGGGCAGAAAGATGAGGCGGAAAAGGTTAACAGAGAAGCGGGGTGGGGGTGGGGGGCAAATATTTAATCAGTGAGTGGTTTACAGCATCAAGAGTAGAAAGTATCAACAGATGACTTTTGAGGATTCTCGAAAGAATTCAAGAGGTACAAAGAGAAAAATCCTGAAGGAGACGGATTTGAACATAAACCAACACATGGCTAACCCCACCCAAATGCCAAGATATGCCACCTAAAGTCTTAATAAATACTATATCAAAAGTCCATTCAGTTGAGTAATTTCTCTCTTATGGAGGCATGAGAGTTGGTTCCCTGGCAGTCACCTCCAACTTCAACCCCAGAAGTCAGGGACAATCTTCTCTGGCCCATCTCCATCCTCTGATCCAGTTCCCATTTCCCAGATCATACTTCCCACTGGTAACAGATTTGGTTTCATCATCTAGGCTTTTGGATAAGCCTTTTAAAATCTACTTATTTGTTCTTCTATCTTGCAAGGGTAGATGACTTCTACAAAGTTATATTTCGTTCTGTAAAGTACCTATTCCATTTTATTTAACCTACACTCACCTTTTGCAAGCTCATGCTGGCTGAGGCAGGCCCCACGCTTTATCCTTTTATGATCTGGAGCATGTGGTACATGCACAGCACAAAAGTGCTTCCTAAGTGTTTGTAGAACTGAAATGAATGACTCTCTAAGTCTCCTCTACTCATCACTATAGGCATTCAGCATTTTGTATTTAAACACTGTTAAAAGGACAATATGTTCATTAATTAAATTTGCAACTTCCCTCATTAATTCCCTTCTCTGTACTCCGATATCCCACTGTTCACTACTGTATCATGTATCACCTGGGTTTACTGTGTACATACACTAGATTAAAATAATAAAACGAAGATTACTGAAGACTTAAAATGATTTACATTCATAATCTTATTTACCCTTCCCAACAACCTTTCAAGTTAAATAGTATTATCTCCAGTTTAGGGTCAACCCAGGCAAATGCACAGCCCAAGTCTGGAGTCACAATGGCTGCAGTGGTTACAGAGCACAAATTGGCCACATACTGTTACTCTTAACAGCAGGACCCACTCTTAGCCACCCAGTGCATACATAGCCCAACGCCTGGTACAGAAAGGGGATTTAATGTCCGTGGATTTTATCGTTACAGTCACTAAGCTGCTAGGTGACTTAAGTAAGTCACTTTACCTCTCTCAGGAGTTAGGGGTGAACTATTGATTTCTTACTTAAATCATCACCTTGCTCTCAAATTCTGAGTCTATGATTGCCCAATCAAGTTTATGCATCCAGCAGTTACTGCGCAGGACATGACCAATGTGGTATTCCTCTCAGTCAGTCAGGGACTTACATGGATTGCTGGCCAGGGGACAGAAGTAATTCCACCAGTAACTGGGCAGTATAACGCCATTATAATCCTACTTATTAAATAGGATGTTATCATGTGAGGAAACCATGAGAATAAGCCAAACTGAGGCTCAGTCTTCAAAACAAAGGGCCTAGACGATCAAAAATGTCAGTATTACAAAAAACCAAAAAGCTATTCTATACTGAAGAGACATGGCAAATAATGTAATAATTAAATTCTGCATCCAAAAAAAAAAGTCATTATTGGGACGTTATTGGGAAAGCTGAGGAAACGTGACTTACATAAGAGTATTGTATTAATGTTAAACTTTCTGAATGTGGTGGCTATATTGTGGTTATGTGGGAGAATATTCTTATTCTTAGGATACATCCCTAATACTTTAGGGATAAAGGGTCATGATGTCTACAACTAAATGAAATGTTCAGGAAAAAAAAAGGTATATGTGTAAGTATGTGTATAGATATGTATTTATATGTATATATATATATATATATATATATATAGTAGAGAGAAAGGAAAAACAAATGGGGCAAGATGTTAACAACTGGCGAATCTCGAATCTATGGGATTGGCAAATAAATATTCATCATGCTCCTCCTGCAACTTTTCTAGTTTTGAAAATTCTCAAAATAAATTTGAGAAAATAAAAAAATGACAAAAACCAAAATAAGGTCTGAAGGAGAGTAATTTTGAACTTAGAATTAAATATTGACAAGTCATCACTCAAGAATGAGGGTAAAATATATCTTCAGAAAGAAACAATTATCTCTGAACAATACACAACATAAGTTGACTAAAATAATGTAAAAATCTTGCACAAAAAGGCAAAGATGCTTAATTACAGACATCTAAGAAATGGAGCTTTTCATGGAAGAATACTTTAAAAAAATCTTACAGAAAATATTGTAACGACAAAGCTGCTTTCACGGAATCCTGACTCATTATGAGGAAATCTAAGGCTTTACTGCTAGTATTTGTTACCGTGTTTCCTCTGTCACAAAGTCAGCTGGAGGTTTATGTTCTATGCCTTTCATCAGACAAGGCAAGGTTTACTACATTTGGGAGCAAAAACATAACTGATCCTCAGTTCCCTGAAAGTATGAATCACCATAAACACAGACAGACACTAGCATACTAATTAAGTCATTTTGGCTTAATTTGCAGTAAGACTTTAGAATTATTTTACTGGTATGTTATGGACCAGTTTTAAAGAGAGATTCAATATTTGTGTATCATCACAAAAATGAAGAGATTACTGGTTAGACTGTACCTAAAAAGAATGAAATCTACTTCTTAAAAATATTCAACAAGAGTATAGTGAGATCAAGTTTTACTCTTAAAAAAACTAAAAAATGTCTATAGCTTAAGATTATACTGCTTTGTGGTAAATTTTGAAAAGATAAGTAACATGACGATCTATTGCATCTCTCTCCATTCTTAAGATGAAAATACGTGGCTGTTCAGCCATTATTACATTAAGTGTTTATTCCCGTGAACACTGGGTTACATGGTTCAAATGACTACAAACTGAACTCACTAAAAAGGTAAAATAAAATTAAAAAAGAAAACCCATCAACACAAAAATCAGTGTTATCAATATCTAGGATGGAGCCTAAGCGAGATCAGTCTTGGTGCGATCTCTAATTACTCAATTTACATAGCTAAGCGATGGCATATCTGCTACCTCTTGTTTTTAAAAGATCCCTAGTAAGTATTTCGTGAGGTAGAATTCATAACTGTATTTATACATTATTGAGAAAGTAGATCCATTAAGAACAAGCTACTACATCCATCCCTGAAAGAGACAAAACCCATCTCAGGGATCTTGATGTACCCTGGCTGAAATGGTCAACTGCTCATTTGACTGACACATCTAAAAAATAATGCTAAAAGAACTCAAGCTTTTAAATAATTGCAAAATTTAAATCACATATATTTGTCAGAATGATACTTGAGAAAAATGATTTTTTTACTTAAACTGCAAAATTTGGTAGCTACAAAGGAGTTACACTTCAACTCTAAGTGGATTTCCACAGATGACACTGGGAAGCAGGTCTTCAAACTATATTAAGATGAACTAGAAATACAATCTGAGAAAACTACTAACGAATATAACCCCAAACACACTAACCTAAAGCACCATGGCCCTCTTCATGGCCTGCACGCTAGCAGTTGGAGGGTGACTATTTAGCAGCTCTCTGGGAGCTACAGAGGGCTATTCTGCAACTTCTTCAAGCATCCTAGTAGGTGAAGAGCGCAAAGGATCAGAGCTTGGGTACTACTTTTGAAATGGTTGCTGATTCCTATTTATTGTGAATAAAGTCAGAGATACAAGGAACAAAAATCTGGTTCTCTGCATCCCTTGGCATATTTCAAATACCAGTTTTTCTTTTCTCAGTACTTTCAACAAAGCAATTCACATATGCTTAGCTTTTTATCTAATCTTTAAAGTTGTTTTCCACAACTTGAGTTGTTACCAACTCACTTGTGGAAAAACTGAACATTTTCCATTTCGTCAGAGATGTAGGCACACAGCTGTTGTATTCATACAATAATCAAGGTCATATTTTAAAAAAAAGAAAAAATATAAGGAACATTCTATTTTTGATAATACACAGAACTCATGTATATAACTCTTCAGCTCTTAGCCTCTACCAAGAATATTTATAAACAAAATGGTAATACATGGTAATGATTTAACAACAAAACCAGAAGTATTCTAAAATGTCAGAATGCACTTTTAATTCAGCTGTCCTAAACGGTCTACAATGAATAAGAGACGTAGCAAAATGGAGCATATAACTCAGTGGTAGGGTGCGTGCATACGTGAGGTCCTAGGTTCAATCCCCAGGACCTTCACAAAAATAAATAAACCTAATTACCTATCCTCACACACACAAAAAAATACCCTAAACATAACTAAAAACTATAATCCTATGTATGGATGCTTCAAAAAGTAAATTCCCCAATAATGTCACAGTAGATGATTAAGGAAATATTTATTGAATTTAACCTGTTGAACTATTCTTTAGTTACTGATGTTGTTTTCAAATAGAACACATGTTCTTAAACTCTCTGGGGAAGTATGGATCCTTTCTGGCATCTCCCTAGAAAAATGTAGTCAAAGAAAATTTTACTAACAACTTCAGGGTGAACAGACCCAAGTTAAGAAGTCCTGATACAGAATCACACACCTTCATGTAATTTACCTTAACTGTGTGCTACTCAAATGGACAACATCTCTGGCTTCAGAGCCAAATGAAATACAATTTCAAGAAAAGAAAAACATTTAGCAATTTATGATTAACTTGGTTTGCTTACAAGTGTTCAAACTACAATAAATGTGTGTTAAAAACTACAGAAAATACGTGCTAAGTTTTTGACAAATCATTAACTCATTACTAATTTTGTTTTTGAATATTACAATTGGCTGATCAAACTTACAAAGATGTCATTAGCAGAAGGACAAAGCAAAATAATCTTAACAAAGCTGAACACTAGAAGGAAAAAGAAGGGAGTCAGGTCAGCACCCATGGTCAGGGATGTGAAATACTGTTCAGAGCCTGTCATGTATGACCATTTAGCCTCAGATACCTGGATGTTCACAACAGTAGTCAGAAAAGCAAATGCCATTTTAAAATCATTTCTATAACTATAATAGTTATATATTTTTTCATTTACAGCTACAGTAGATTAAAAGGCAAATACTACAAAAAAGTACTTCTAGAAATACAAATCTCCCCTATTTATACATGGGAATACATAAAATTACATTAAAAATCATTTAAGAATGTACAAGTAGACACATTTTTCAAAATCACTTGAAATGTGTTATCACTTTAAATTCACATAGTAGGCCCTGTAGGATTCAAAGATGCATGAACAAAGCCCCTATTCTAAAGAGGTGTCCAGAGGTTTTAGAAAGTGCAGCACACGCGTAAAAAGATGGTAAATGGTAACACCCCCATGCCCACAGCCCCCAAAAGCAGCCTGCACTTGCTCCATGTGCCCTCTTAAAAGCATACTGCTGGGGTAAAAATTGTATTTTGTGTCCAAAAACAAGCTATGAATTCACTACAACTTTAATAAACAACAAGATAAAAAAGACTCTTCCAAATCTCACAGGATTTAACTGCTCTCAAGAGAATCATACTCCACAGAGGTAACAAAACTGAACTCTGCAAGGAAAAGGAAAGCGTTTCTTGATCACAGTTTCATTCTTAGTCTTTTGTAAAAAAAAATACTGAGTCCCCATGATTGACAAAGGGCATAGGTATTCCTTCAAGCTGTTTCTCTCCTCACATAGCAGTTCTAAACAACTTGATCCAAGGAACCATGACGATCCATAGCTGATTAAATCAAAGCGCCGTTTTAATTAATTAAATACAACAAAAAGATCTGAGGACTTGAATTGCAAAGTTTCTTTTTTCACCAAATGACAAAGCGCTGACATCTATCGATTCGACAGTTAACTAAAAATATATTCTGAAACTGGTCCGTAGGTCTCAAGCCTTCTATGTTTTAACACACTGACTGGGCCATATTCTGAAATGTCAAAATAAAGTTGTCACTGATTTCAAGTGAATTTAGCAAATCCTCACTGGTGGCCTAATTACACATGTAGCACTGGGCTAGCTGTTGAGGGCTCCAACAAAATATATACAAATATGGAATAAAAGGAACTATTCCTGCCTATTTCTTGGGACAGCGAAAAATGTATTTCGCCTTTCCATTCTATTTCAGAATGTGATTATCAAAGAATGCAACAAAGACTACAGAGTGCTGCAACGGAGAAATTTCAGCACGAAAAAAGTAAAGGCGAGTTATTTTCAATTAAAAGGCCTACGTCCCCTGCCGGTTAAGAACAGCACGATGCATAAAGTTTACTGTGATGACAACTGCTTCGAAAACGCAAACATTTTTTCTTACTGTCTTCCTTTCAAAGGTCTTCTATCCTGAGACCAAGACCAACTCTTCCTAGCATTTCTGTTTGTTCTCAAATACACCAGATGATTTTAAAACAACAGGGTCATTAGTATTCATTGAAAACCAGCAGATTTAAGCCTAGGCCCCCGGCGCCCTCCGTCAGGCTCCGGACTCCGGTAAGTGAGGAGGGAAGCCCACCTCTGACGGTGTTTACCGCACTGGAAGCGGCGCGGAGCGGGGGCCCGGACCCAGAGCGCCGTGGAGGAAGAGGGCGCACGCACCACGGGGCCCCCGCGGGGTCGCCGCGCCAGATGCCGCCCCGCTAGCAGCATATGGGAGGCACGGATTGCTCCCGGCCGCTTCCAAAGCGCGGCCGCGGCCTCGCGGGGCCTTGGCGGCGGAGGCGAGGGGCGCGGCGGCACCAGCACCGCCCCGGCGACGCGGGGCCCGGCGCCGATTCCTCCCCGCGGCGGAGGCGCGCGTGGCCTCCGGGGGCGGCCGGGGCGGAGGCCGGCAGGTGCGGGAGAGCCGAGCGGCTTCTCCATCCAAGAGGACGGGCCCCGGAGGCCGCAGGCCCGGGCGCGGGAGGGGAGCCCCCGGCGCAGAGGCATGGGGGCCCGGGAGCCCGAGGGGCCGGCACCGCGGAAGGGGAGGGGGAGACGGGGGCGCTCAGGCGCGGCTGCAGGCGGCCGCGCTGCGGGCAGGAGATCGGGACCCCGACAGACGCTCGCCGGCGCGGTACCCCGGCTCACCGTGCCTCCGTCCTTAATGATGATCTTCTTGGCCAGCATGATACTGCGGTTCGCGGCCCGTTTCTTCTTCTTCCCCTGGGTCATTTTACCATCCTCGACTCCTGGCGCTGCTGCAGCCACTCCCGGGGCGGCCGGCCCCAGCGGCGAGTGCCGTCCCCCGACTACTGCCGGGCCGAGCCGCTCGGGGCACCCGCCGCCATCTTGAGGGCCCGGCCTGCCTCCGGCGGCGCGTCACATCGTGCGATCGGCCGACGAGCCCGCCCCGCCCACGTGACGCCGCCCCGCCCGGCCGGCCGCCCGGCCGCCGGCGCGCGGAGGGAGCCCCGGAGGGGCGCGGGCGGGCTGGCCCAGGGCTGCGGCCGCCGGTGGGGGGAGCCCTGCGCTCTCGGTTCGCCAGCTCGCTCGGTCCTCGCGGCAGCCCTGGGCGGCAGGGGCCGTTCTAGCGCCCCTCGACAGAGGAGGTGTAAGTTATCTGAAAGTTACCTGCCCTTGGAAGTACGGCTGATAGATGGTTGCGCTGGGGTTTTAACCAGCCGTCCTCTACTGTTTAGGGCTGCCTCCAGCTGTGTTCTGACCGAGACCGGAACCGAGGGAAACAGCTGAAATAGCTTTCCAGAAATAGTGGGTAACTGAAGGAGAAAAGATATGCTGAGTTCTCATAGTCTTTGGTTCTTCCGGGGCTTGGAGCTGGGGACTCGGGGCTGGGGTCGGGGTCGGGGGTCGGCGAAGCCTAGAGCTCAACCGAAGCCTACCTGTTACCAGCAGCTCTCTTGTCCCAGCACCTTTCCTTTATTCCTCGTCTATAAAAACTTTCATCACCTGTGTCACGCTTTGTAGCCCACTACCTGCCTTACCATATTGTTTAAAAATCAATTTAATAGGGGAAAATTGCTAGACAGGGTAATTGCGGGTTAAAGTATCACGATGTTAAGTTTGATTGTGAAAGCTGCACCGTGTTTATATAAGAGAATATCCTTTTTTCTAAAGTACGTGGAATGTTAAGGAGTGAGGGGATGTGATGCATTAACGGTTAGGAAATAACGTATGTATATGTGAGGAGCGGTTAAAGCAAAATGGCAAGATGTTAAAAAAATTAGCGAATTTAGGTATGATGGTTTTAAGGTATGTTCACGAATTTAGTGATACTCTTCTGGAAGAGGTGGAGTCTTAATTCCCCTTTTCTTGAATGTGGGTCGGGCTTAGTGACTGTCTTTTGTCTAATAGGACATGCAGAAGTGACAGCCCTGACTTCATAGGGTAGGTCATAAAAGGCACCTTCCTGCCCCCTCTCCCTTTTTCATTCACTCAGGGCCCACGTCTAGTGGAAACCAGCCGCCATGTCGTGAGGACACTGAGGCAGCTTGCAGGGAGGTCCTGGTGTCCAGAAATTGAGGCTTTCTACCAACAGAAATGTGAGTGAGTCGTCTTGGAAGCAGTCCTCTAGTCCTGCTCAAGCCTGTGGCCGACAGCAACCCCTGTCAACATCCTGACTGCAACTTCAGGACACCCTGAGCGAGGACTGCTCAGCTTAACCACTCCTGGTTTCCTGACTCTCGGAAACTGTAAGATAAAGAGTCCTTGTTTTAAGCCACTAAGCTTTGGGGTAATTTGGTATACAGCTATAGGTAACGAATATACAGGGTAAAAGGAATATGTATTCTTTGTACTATTATGGCAGCTTCTCTGTAAATTTGAAATTATTTCAAAATACAATGTTAAAAAATAAATTTGATTGAATTTTCTATTTCCATAACTGACTAGATATAGAAGACAAACCAATTTCCATGGAAGGGAGAAAGAAAGGCATTTTAGCCTGATACATCATGTTTTCCCATCAGTAAGTAAACTCATCAGGTGTTTAAAAATATTCTTACAGAAAACATTTACTTGAACTCTGACTTGAAGCACTTTAGAGAAAGTAAGATGAGGTGAATTTCATAAGTAAATCCCGGGAGCTTATTTTAGATGGATGTAGAGGCTGGTAAGATCACTTACTGTGTGGTTACTCTGACTTTTTCAAAATCATACTTCAGCCGCACCAGTTTTATCATCCTTAAGAACTGATTATTGTTCAGTCATTCAAAAAATGTTTACTGAGTACCTATAAGTGTCAGTGTTTTACTAGACACTGGAGGTACATCAATAAATAACATGGTATTTATCTGCATAGAGCTTGATTATACTGGGGGACATAGTTATAAACCAAACACAAAAGGAAGATGATTGCAGGTTGTGGTAAGTGCTGTTGGAAAAAACGGAATAAGAAACTTAACGCATATTGAATGTCCGCAATACCCCAGGACTTTGTGCTAGAAGAGCTGGGATAGTAAACACGAGCGATGAGGCTTGTTCTAACAGGTGTGTTGTGCGTATGCTTGTGGCTTTTTATGTGACCTGCCATCGTGAAGTTTCATAAACTTTACATTAAGAGGTTGATGTATCAGTTAGGGTCCTTTGGTTGCAGTTAACAGAAACTAGCATCTGCTAACATAAGCAAAAGGGAATGATTTGGAAGAATAATGGGAGTTCCCAAAATCAACAAGAAGGCGAAGATTCAGTCTTGAAAACAGGCAAGAACCAGTATTTGGAAAGTCCATGAGAACGCTTCATTAGGCACCTTGGAAGGGAGACGAATCCCTCGGAGAGAAGGGCAAGTAGCTGAAGCTAAATATTCCTAAAGATACAAGGTTGTAGCACAGGATCCAACCCCTTAAATGTGCCGTTTATTAAAGAAACTGCACTTTACAATATGAACAGCAGAGGGCCTTCCTTATCTGTGAAACAGTCACCTGCTGCCCTTCACTGCTCCCTTCCATAGAACTGCTTGTTCTTGCTGATCCAAGAAAATCCTACACATTTTATCAGGAATAGAAAAAAGCCAGCAAAACCCCAGGAAAGGCTCCTATAAAATGAAAACTTTTCAATTAACAGAAAGTACTACCCTACAGAAAATATGAAGCAGAGGAAAACTATGCACAGCACTCCAGAATGAATCAAAGAACATTAAATAAGCAATTGCAGAGGTGAAAGTTGGACAATTAAAAATGCAATAGGAAGATATGAGTTGACAACTGATCAAACTCAAGAAATATACTGAAAAAATAAGATCATCTAAAAAAGGAAAACAAATTACAGAGTTCCTAAGAAAGAACAGACACAAATGAAAGTAAGAAAAATGGAGGAGAGGAATAAACCAGCTATGGGGGGAAAAAAAGGATCAGAGAGAAAAATAACATGAAAAAAAATTATCTGGGGCTCCAGGCAAAAACCAACAAAGTGAACATTTTTTCCAAAGGGGAAAAAAAAAACAAGTGGTGCCGGACTTCTTGACAATAACCCCAAGCAACACAACGGAGCGAAATTTTCAAAAAAAAAAAAAATCAAGGAAGGAGAGTGGGAGCCAAGGACTTTATAGTCAAGCTGCACTTAAAGTATCTAGGCTCTAGAAAAAAAATTTAAACAGGCTAGGACTTGAGGAACGTTGTACTCACACGCCAAGCCCTCCTTGAGCCTGTACCGGAGGAGCTTCATCCGGCCAAGAGTTGATTGGGGAGCCTTCAGCTAAAGTACTGATGAAGAGTATTAAATGTACTTAAAATATATTTAATTGTATAACATAATGCAGGGTCTAGGGTGAAAAAACAGTATGTGAATATTATACATTCTAATCAAATAGAAATATGGCAACTAAAAATATGAGAAGATGGGAGAAAGGAGTAGAATAAGTTCATTAGTAATTACAAAGGAAATTAAATGACAAAGAATATTGTGTAAAAATGACAAACTGAATAGTAGAAGCTTAGACAAGCAAAAAGGGGACTCTTAAAAGCATTATGTAAAATTTTACCAGTATAAATGTAACCACTATAACGTAACAAACCTTTCTAAACATAAAAAGAAATTTTAAAAGCAAAGAACACACTCCACATAGTGAAAGCAACACGGTAAATACAGCAATATTCATAATCATTTGTTTTTAAAAAAGAAATGCAGGAAAGATGAATAGAGACCAATGAACATAATTACCTACAGGAGGTGGTTAGGAATGGAGTGGAGGGATAGGCATGAGGCTTGGCTAATCTGAGTATACTTTTTATATGGTTTTAACTTTGAGCCACGTAAATGCTTTGCATATTCAATAATAAAAAGCTTTAATTAAATATAAAATTGAACACAAACAAAAACAAATGAAACTAATTATATCACATTGGTAACATAACCATGTAGAGAAAGGAATAATTTCTGTTAACTTTTTTGGAGGGGCGGGGTAAATTAGGTTGGTTTGTTTATTTAATGGAGGTACTGGGGGTTGAACCCAGGACCTTGTGCGTACTACGCACGCACTCTACTACTGAGCTATACCCTTTCCCCTGCCATTAACTTTTGAACACTGTACTCTGACTATATATTCTTAGTGGGCTATTACTCTGAAGACAAAGAGAACGGCGAAGAAATCTTAAATTTTATTCAGTATGTTTACCGTTAGTAATACTGGAATTGCAGTGTTGAGCATAAGCTGCATAATAAAACATAGAAGCAAATACATCAGTGTTACTCAGAACCAATATTTTCACTGTAAGAGAAAAGAGAGGCAAATATAAAATTAAAAAGAAAAATTATAATGCTAAAGTTTAATTGTAAACATCAATTTGAATTCATGAACTTTTCAAAACGTTATTTCCCAGCTCTGTCCACTGAAATACAGCCTAGCAGCAAATGGAGTGCAGATTCCATTCCTCCTAAAGGGAATAGGCAGGGCTCCTTGGCGAAGTGGCTGCTACTCCAGGTTTGGAACAGGACAAGTACAAGGCAAGCCTGGGTCACGTTGTACCTGAAGCAAGGAAGAACTCCAAGACTAATGTCATGTCTCAAAGACACAGAAACAAGCTTGCAGTGGCTACCGACTCACCATATGGCCATCAAAAATGACTAACTGACTGTAATACACTGAATATTGAAGACAGTGATATTTGGGGGGAAATGGAGGCACTTTGGGAATAAGAAAGGGAGAACAATCTTTTCTTAATAAAAGAATATTAACTAATAAATGAAGAAAATTAGAGAATTAAAAATTTTTAAGTCATGATTTTGCACGTCAACGTAATAAATGATTCCATTAAGAATCATCAGTTGATACAAAAGCCACTGAATTTTCTGTCAGGCTGTCAGGAAAAAGAACATTCCTTTGGTGCCAAAATATTACCCTAAAGATTACTAATTACTAAGAGGGAAAAAATGACCTTTACAATGGAAAGATCAGGTAGTCACCACCTTGACCAAATGATTATCATCAGTGTTGAGACAATCTAGAATTATGTATCTTCTAATGTGATACAGTATAAGATCTACAAGATCACCTGTGAAATATTCCCAGAACATTTAACCTGAAGTTAGTCACACCTATAGACTTCCAGTTCAAAGGAAATGCAGAAAATAAACGGAACACGTCAAGGATACAGACAGATCAAGAATGGGAGCCAAATGACTTAGATTCTTCAGAAAGTCACCTCATGTGGAAGAAAAGCCATAGAGGTGCAGGAAAGGATCTTCCAGACTAAAGAGACAAATACAGACTATGAACCTTGAATGAATCCTGGCTCAAAACCAAAAAAACTGTAAAAGATCATTTTTGAGACAATTTGAAATATCTGAATATGAACTTACATGATACTATCAAATTACATTTTTAAAGTGTGATAATGGGATTGAGTTTAATTAGAAAAATGTCCTTATTTTTAGGATATATACTGAAATATTTAGGAGTAAAGTGTCCTCATAAAGCTAGTATGGCAAAATGTTAATAACGGTTGGATTTAGGTGGCGGGTAAATGGTATACCATTATTTCAACTTTTATATATGTTCAAAAATTTTCAAAATAAAAAGGTGGAGAAATTTTAAGTTAAAAAAGGGCCTCTGTGATCACCTACTCAGCATTGTCTGGACCTACTCCTCCTCTTACAGCCCTGCTGTCATCTGAGTTTTCTGAACACCTCAGTGAGAAAGGGAAGGGCTGAGCCTGCCGGAACCAAGGTAATGTGTTCAACTTTAGTACAAAAATGTTAAAAACAATTAAAATCACTCTGAACCAAAGTAAAAACAGGAGGGGACTGACTACCCTGGGACAAGTGTCAGGAGAGGAGACCAGCCTTACACTTTTTTCTACTCGTTCCCACGTTGGGGGCCCACCTAGCACAGCCATGGTGTTCTGACCAAGGGGACGTGTCACCCCAGCTGCGGGGGCTGGGAAGGTGGAGCAGTTTACTAATGCTTTGTGAGCGCATGGAGATAACCCATGAATTTTTCAGAGCTAAGCTGACACTATCATAGCATGATTGAATTAATTAAAATGGCAATAATATGCTAAGAACAAACTATTAAAAATAAAAACAAACATGGCCTTTAAGGTAAATGGAGATAAATAATATGAAATAATGGAAGTTTGGGGCATTATACATATAACATCCAAAGAAAGCCTCAGATATTAAAGCTCTAGAATTCACAGCAATATTTTTAAAGTCAAACATAAATTTATCTGTCGGTCATGATTTTCTATAATCCTTTCATCACTCAAGAAATATTACTCTACTGCTGCTATATTTAAAAACTTATTGAAGCCACTTGCTTATATTAGAAAAAGCACTTGGCGTCATCATTTTTAACTGGTATATTTATTACCCAAGCAGAATAAAATGGCACATAATAAAACTTTAGCCTAAAGGGGAAAACTTAAACCCTCAATTATTAGAAATCATGTGTTTGTATATGCAGTGTCTTTTAAAACGGCAAACACAAAGACATTCACAGATTTTGTTTAAGCACAAAGACATTCACAGATTTTGTTTAAGCACAGGTGAAGTTTGTCTAGCACATTAACTAGACCTCTTAAATACTCTATGTTTAAAATACATTTAACAAGTGTGCAGATGATTACCCCACAAGACTGTAACAGCATTCATTGTTCTTTTAAATCCTCAATGAGTTCAACTTAAAAAAGGATGAAAATGCCTATCTTGGGTAAACTATTTCTAAAGGAATATCGTTATTGTTTGTTTTAAAGAAGTTATTTTTAACATACTAGAAATCGTAAATAAATGCATAAATGAAAAAAGTTGACTAAATCCACTGAAGGGCTGATAACCATGGTAAAGGATGACTGGAAGTATGGAGCTATCAAAAGGCCCACTGTGAGCCAAACTAACAACTGATAGCAGTTTTATTCTATTAACTCTTCCATAGAATAGTGATGGTTAATGGTAATTTAAAATTAGCTCGGGGAGCACCGAGCTAGATGGGATGCTGCCCAGTTCATGAATCACCAGAAAACTCAATTAGATCTTCAAAAAAATAATAAAATTAATTAGCTCAAGATTGCATGTTAATATAGAGTATAGATTAAAAGTTTATGAATTAATTTTTAAATTTACTTGTGTTCAAAGTATTCCTATATATATATAATAAAAAAGACAAACGAACTTACTTACAAAACAGAAACAGACTCACAGACACAGAAAACAAACTTAACAGTTACCAGCAGGGGAAGAGGGTGGGAAGGGATAAATTGGGAGTTTGAGATTTGCAGCTACTAACTACGATATATGAAGCAGATAAACAAGTTTCTACTGTATTGCACAGGGAACTGTATTCAGTATCTTGAAAAAGAAGATGAAAATGAATCCATGTGTATTCATGTATGACTGAAGCATTGTGCTGTACACCAGAAATTGACGCATTGTAAAATGCCTGTATTTCAATAAAAAAGTATCTTTTAAAAAATAAAGTATTCCAGCATTTAAAGTTCTCCTTAAATATCAGAACTGAAAACTAAGTGAATACTACGCATGCTCCTGAGCTCCAAATCTGATAATGTGTTTTTCTACCCTCGATTCATGTTCAGAATCATTGAACAAGATTTCTGGAAAAATGACAAGATATGAATTAACAATCTCTATAAACAACTGTCATTGTTTGTATCATCCTCATGCATTCAGAAGAATGTCTATTAGAGACAAATGGTCACTGTGTGGAAAGGAATTTGGCCTTATCCAAAGTTCTGGTCCACATCTTCAGGAAGTTCCAGTGATTGGCGTGTTATTCATGTTAGGCCCCTCAAGTCCCACCTGATAATTTATGCAAACAAGATGATTCAGGATGAAGCCCCGGAGCCTGATGTCAGTCAGTTCTCCAGGGAGGATCAGGGCTGGTGAGCAGGTTCAATCATGTGGGCAAAAATCAGTCAATCATGCCAAGTAACACAGCTTCAGTAAAAATCTGACTACCAAAAGCATGAGTGAGCTTTGCCTGGTTGGCAGTATCATCCACATTGTGGTCAGGGGTAGGTAACATCGTCTGTGACTCCACAGGGAGAGGACAGCTGGAGTTCAGACCCCTCCTAGACTCCTCTGTGTCCCTTCCTTTGTCTGGTTCTAATTTGTGTCCTTTCTCTGTAATAAATGTGATTGTGAGTAGAATACCTTTCAGTGAGTTCTGTCTTCGTAATGAATTACTGAACTTGAAGGTGAATTTGGGAAACCCCTGAATTTGTAGTCACCAAGACACTCTCTACTACTACAGCAGCATTTCAAATATTTGGGATTTGAAGGCTATTTATTTATTTATTTATTTATTAAAAACTCTTTTTAAGAACAGTGACAATTCTGATTACCAGTGCCGGGCACTATCTGACTTTACTGAACAGCAGGAGTACCTGTAAGATTTGGATTATAAGGCGCATTTGCATAGCACGGGATTCAGGGATTATGACATACTTTCAACAAAAGTATCTCAGTATAAATAAAGATTTTCAGTTAGTACTTCTCATGAGAAGATACCAGAAGAATGTATATTTTTAAAATGCTATTCTTATTAATGTTTTAAAACAGCATTTTGTACAAGGTTACTTTAGTACCAGAGGTAGGAATAAAACCCTTTATCATGCTGATTATTTGATCTCTATGCATTGAATTGATAGTCACCATAGAAGCAATTACATTCAAACTATGAGGAAAATATATACCAATTACTGTAATTACTTAACTTTGAAGCTAGTAAAGAGATAATTTATTAAAAGCAAAAAAAAAATTAGGCTGTTATTATACAGGTAGAGGAATTCTAACTAGTTTAAATAAAATCCAGTCTTTCATGCTAGATCATAGGCTAGAAAAACGGAAGATTACACACATGGAAAGGTGACTGGAGAGCTACGGAAAGGATCAGTGAGTCATTTTTGGTATGTAGAGAGGAAACTAACTCATGGTTAAGTCCGACACAGGGGAAATAGGGGAACAAGGAAATATAGGGAAAAAATGTACAGTTATGAAAATAATCTTATTTCCATACATCTATCAAATAATAACTGGATACCAAATAATGACAAAGAGAAATTTGTCAATTAAAAAGCCATTTAACAAAAGACCACACATTATACATTCCTTTGAATTATGTCCATAAAAAATTTAAATATATAAACCACAGCCCCAAACCCAAAAGAATCTTTCTAAATAAACGAAATACACAGACATATAGACAGATTCAGAATCCCAGACCGTTTAAAAATATTTTAAAAATCACAGTAAATTATATCTTATCGTAAGAAATAAAAAACCAAAATGACGGTTATATACAATTGTTAAAAGTTTCAAAAGTTCAATGATGGAGCAATTGTGCCATAATTTATTTAAATAAGTACTGTTCACTAATGCTTGTATAATACACCTATTTTAATATTCTGTTAGACAATGGATTTAAATAGCAAATGTTGAGACAACAAAATTGAATTACAGTTATTCTTAAAACATCCTAATTTTGCCTATGTGTCCAGAGTTGTGAATTATGGTAATATCCTCCAGAAAAGTTAGGTATTTGGTAAAGCAAGGCACACAGGACCAAATTTTGATAAAGGTGTTTTTTTCTTTGGTCCTATAATTACTTCAGATATGCTACATATCCGGGAGATCCATAAGATGATTTTCAATATAGCATAAATAACTTCTATAAACTTTCTCTTATATAGAGCATATATTCACATGTAATTAAATATTATAATGAAACTGAAAATGAGCGATGCTAAACCTGGTTTTTAAAAATAAAACAAAATAACACTCAGGTGAATGAAAATATATGACATTTTAAGAGTCTAATAATTTGATATGTAGGAAAAATGTATCAATTCTTAAGAACAGTCTGTATTACACTAAGTCTACCGAGCACAAAATCAGTTTCCTCTCAGATTCTGTCTCCCTAGAAACTCGATTAAATATCAAACTACCTTTCTTTCTTTGAAATTGTGACATTCAATATAAATTGATGTAAACATTAAAGTTTTGCATCTCTAAACTATATTTTTCACCATAAAAGTAGCCTATAACTTCTATAAAAACCACTTATTAAAGAATTGATATGACTGTGTTGAAACATCTACATGTTGCATTTTAAACTTTTCTTCTGAAATACCATATTCTTAATTTTTACAGAGCGATCCGTTGGTACTCTTCTCCCATGATTTAGCACATTTTTATAATGAACAAAGTAGCTGAGAGATAACATGTAAACTTTAAAAAGTATAAGAATTTAAATAATCAAGGAGTCATCATTACAAAGACTGACACAATAAGGCTTCTGAAGGTCATCGAAACAGAGAAAATGGCATTATCTGTGTATATGACATGACCTAGGATATAGGTCTACCTTCTCAAATATGATTATTTCTTCATAAATTAAAAATTATGAACTACACAACCAAATCTCTAACATCTTCAAACCTACTAGAAAAGCAAAATATAAATTATGCCTGTCTAATAAAAGTTTAATTTGAAAATATACTTGAGACTATTTTCCCCTTTCTTAGAACTCTTGATTACATTGTATGAACTTTGGTGGAAATCTTGAAAATTGGGTTATTTTGGACAGCTGAAAATGTTATTACTATAACTAACATGTCTGATGTCCAATAATTTCCTTGTATCATTTTTTGAAGTGTTTAAATAGGGATAGGCTAAACCTGAATGAAAAATTATGAATGCATACTGAATTAATACGTAAATACACAACCAGTACTTCAATGTGAGCTGAACACAAATCTTTATATTTAGTCTTACAGTCTGTGCATTTGCAGGATTTCAATTTCACTTAGCAGTAGGTAATAAGATATAAGTCTGAATGTTGATACAGTCTAAAAACACCATTCTCAAAATGTGGTAAAGTTATTAAACAAATACTCTAAAAGGTGGTCACTGAAAATCGGTAAGTAAGGGTTCCAGAAAGTTTGCTTGGTGCCGATTTGGAATCACCAGCAAATTAATTTAAAATACTTTGTAATTTTAAACACTTTCTAAAACTCTAGATGGAATAGATTAGGTCTCTGTCCTGTAGAGACTAGGTTTGCATCAGCAAAGTAACATAGCCAGGCCTAATTAGCCAAGAGTACCCAACAGTTTGTAACAGTATTTTTTTGCCAAATTTTGTTTAACAAATTCCATTAGAACTATATAAAAATATTTATTTTTACAATTTTTAATACTATTAGAACAGGAGACTTAAAAATATATAAAGCATGAATGAAAAAGTAAAATAAAATACTTCATACACAGTAAGTAATTTTGTCTCTAATCAATAATTAAACCCTATTCCAATTTTAGAAAGTATTTGTGCCCACCAATTCATTTGATCATTTCTGCTATATTTTCTTTCCCTGAACGAATTTATTAAATAACTTATGTAATTTGCAACCTCAACTTCAGTGATAAAATGGAAAAGAAACCACTATTTTAAAGCTCCTTTCTGGCAGCTTTTGTAGGGCCACAGAAAGGGAGGTCAGAATTCAGCTGCCTCTTCAAGACATGCGATCAGAGTATTCCCAGGAATGGTGAGTTTATGAGACACCTAGAAAGTTCTTCTGAGCAGCCTTGAATTTATAGTTATAGTGCCATTTAAAATAATGTAGTATCATGGCAATCTGGAATGCCTCCAAGAAAAGTCATTTTGGTCTCAATTCCCTGACATCTGTACTAGTATTTTTTTGGTAGTTGTTTTGTCAAGAGTTGTATATTAAAGGAAATTTTTACAGATCAGTGAGTAAAATATTCATTTAAAAACATTCTAGATGTGTACAGTATATGCTTTGATAGTTCAAAATTCTCAAAATGGAGATATTAGACAATAATAATAATTTTAAATTATTAAATGAGTATTTAATCCCTTTAAATTACATTTTAAAACTTTAATGGAAATTAACATATAGAAATTTAATTTAAAGTAATATTAAGGATTTATCTGATTTACAGAAAAGAAATACAATTAAGGGATTAAGGACAAAACTCCATTAGTGTAAAAGTCACTGGCTACTATCTAGCAGAGGAGCAACTGGATTGCCTTCAGCAGTTCTGAAGCACTAAAAGATCTTAAAATATAAATGGAGAAACAGATGTGTATATTCCTTTACATTAAATTTAAATATGAATTTTATTCTCTGACAAATCAGACCCAGAATGTTACTTTATCAATTTTTATGCAGTTAAATATTTGCAATATAGCAATCCTTTGTTTAGTAATCTTTTGTATAAGTATAAAAATTAGATTCATGAAAATGTTTTTCAAATCATACTTCTATTTCTTCACAGCTTTATAGGTAATTATAATGTTCAAACTTTGAATATTCCATGTGATTTGATACATGTGTTCAGAAAGAGTAAGATAAAAAACATTTAATAAGATTAAATATATCTAATTTGCAAAAATTGGTATCTGACATTTGTTGTGTGCTCTTGCGAAGAGTGCATAGCGTATTTCTGCAGCAATCAAAAAGTAAAATCTTTTTAAACTCAGATTTCAAGTTTCCTCTGATAGTTACTCTAATCCCTGGAAATACTTTCAAGTTTTGATTTCTAGATGCAATAGGCATTCTGTTACATATACATATATTTTATCCTTAAACTTTGATATTTTCAAACCATTTGAACAACAGGATCAGATTCAACATGATGATTTCTTCTTAGAATCTGTAGCAGTCCTCTGTGCAAGATTAACGCTGAGACTCCCAGGGCACCATTGTGAAAGACCAGAGAAAGACAGCATTGGGGCTATGCTTTAGTGGGATTTCCTGCAGGTTTGGGATCATAACCGTAGAGGAACGTAGCTGTTATAACAAGGATGGCTCCAAGGAAAAAGACACTAAATAGATGAAGAAAAAATGAAAAAGAGAAATCAGATTAAAATCAAAACAAGTTCTATTTCTTCACCATAAAAACAAATATAATTTGGGACAAAATGTTCCAGTAACATGGTAACAAATATTGAGGACTTACTACATTCCAGGTATTCAGCTAAGTGTTTTACATGCATTATCTCATCTAGTTCTCACAACAACCCAATGAAGGACTAGTATTTTCCTCATTTGTTTATATATGAGGAAACTGAGGTTCAGCAAATTTAAGTAATTTGTGTAAAGTCCCACAGCTTGAAGTGGAAGATGGGATTCAAAGCCAGGTATGTGTGCCTCCAGAGCCAAGCCTGCACTGTCATGCACTGCGCTGTACTGTAGTCTCCCAAGCAAAGATGTTTTAAATGTTGTATTTCACCTTAATATGCCTTTTGCCTATAATATATTGAATAATAAAAGATCTCAATTTTTAAAAATATTTGAAGATATAAAGGGAAAATTGCATTCTTTCCAAACCAAAGTTCAGTTTAAAATACAAGGTAGTATAATCAAAACTCAGGACTAATTTTTATAGGATGCTTTACAGAAGGAAATTAGATTAAATGCAGGGAGACTTGGTTTCATCTCTATTTTATCTGTTCTTAAATATAATATACCTTATTACAAACTGGAAATGAATTTAAACTGGTACTGGAATTTAAACTGAATGTAAACTGGAATACCAATCTTAACTTTTAACATATATATTCTTCAAAGTACAGTTGCAGGGACATGAAAAAGATCACTAATCCTTATCATGACCTAAAGAACCCTTCATAATGTGATCTGTCCAGCTTCATCTCCCACACTCCACCCCATCCCGTTATAACTCAGCCATGGCCTTCAGTGAACACAACCTGCCCTTCAGGGCAGTGACCTTGTAGATGCTAATTCTCTGCCTGTAATAACCCTTCTCCCAAGAAAATTATTTATTCATAACAACTCAGGTCTAAAGTCTCTAAGACTCACTCCCCTAGGCAGTTACTCTCTGGTAACAGTTTATCACACTGTATTAAATAATGCATTATTTACGTTCTGTTCCCCTACTCAACCATTCGCTGCTCATTCATCACTGTATCGCCAGTACCTAGCATATATAGGGAGCTTAATCATTATCTGTTATGATACGTTTAGTGTTGAGTTGATGCAAATGGGCAAATTTTCAAAAGCCTTAGATGCACGTACAGCTTTCCAGAACTCTGGAATTGCAGAGCATCACATATTCAGCTGAAAAGTTGTCTGATACAAATTTCTACCCACTGTAGGAATCCACTCTGTGCCATCTCTATCAGGATCTACCAGAATACCTACTAACATCAGGAAACCCCCGCTTTCCAAGCCAGCTATTTTTAGATGGTTCTGCGAGAGAAAAATTTAAGGACAAAACTATCAGAATTTAGTATCATTTCAAAGATTTTAGCCCCCCTCTTTCAAATGGAATTGTGTATATACTTCTATTGCTGCATTGATCATACTGTCATAGTTTATTTTCCTGTCTCTCTGATCACTGTGATGACCTTGAAGACAGAAAACCATTATTCATGCATTCCTGTTTTTCTAGGATCTTGTACACTGATTGGCAGATACACAGTGAACACACTTAATGAATTTTTGATAAAAGAATAAGCAAGCCTAAATGCAAGAATGGTAATACCAATAAGCAAACTTATGAGCGTAAGGAAAATAGGCAAGGGAACACTGGTGATGTGGTATCAGTAGAGACAGCTAGCAGTCACTGAAAATATATAGGGATATAGAGGATATAGAGTCAAGGTGAAATTGGGACTCTCCTTCATAGAGAGGACAGTCAAGACATGGCAGTGGATAAGATGGACAACAGAGTGGGTGAGGACTGACAGGTTACCAAAGGAACAATCAGAAAGGCAGGTACAGGGGTACTAATTCTGAGAAACCAAAAAACTGTTTCAGGTGGAGAAACAGGGATAACAAAGGAAAATATACTACTGCCCTGGGAATACAGATCGTTGGATTTATTGGGGAGATGTTCTCCACGAAAGTAAGAACACATGAAGATGGAGGGCTTGTTATCTACTTTAGAAAAAATAACCCACCTCCTCCATCTGACTCAGTGTCCTGTGCATATTCCCCAAATAGTCACTCATTCAATAATGAAAATGTCATCTTTTCTCTTCTTATTCATTATTATTATTTATTTTTATTTTTATTTAATGGAGGTACTGGGGATTGAACCCATGATCTTGTGCATGCTAAGCATGCGCTCTAGCACTGAGCTATATCCTACCCCACTACATCTTTTCTCTTTTTATCTTCCTCCTAACACACTTTACATGCTCCCTCAGAAACATGGATTTACACATGCAGCTGTATGTCACTGAAAAACGCCTACTCTTTTGTCTTTCTGCTGTTTTACTTCTTCATTTACTTATTTTATCTCCTACATGATTTGAAGATTTAAAGTTAACATCTTGGCTTGATATGAGGGTATTTTTTTTTTTGAAGGTATGCTGTTGCCTTTTTAAGGGTATCCTAAAAATCTATACGTTCCAAACGTTCTCAAGTAATATTAAAGCACATAATTTCTCCACTTAATGAATGGGGAATGAGCATCATTAAGATATAGGTGCTAATTATTTGGGTAGTCTCACTAGCTAAGTAATTCATTCCCATGCCAAGCTAAAAAACAGAAATACTTTAAAATTCATGCCTCAGAAAAATTATAAATTTCAACATGCATGTCCCAGACCTACTGTGCCAGTTGCTAGAGAAAAACCAAACCATAAATGTTCAATACAGAAATAAAATGAGCATATTATGTATTTCTACTGCCAAATTCCATCCATAATTCTGTCTAACTAACACAAATTTTTAATATAGTTAGTGAAATTCATTTAAGTTCTTGAAATTCTTTCAACAAACCTACTAATTACCTATTATATGCCAAGCTCCAGCCCCACTTACTTATTAACAGATGGCAACAAGTCTTCTGAAGAAAGGACGGAAGAATGATGAAAGTGGAGGTACTTTTTATTTAGAGAGATCCTTAATAAAGTGACATTTGAGCCAAGATCTGAGGATGTGAGGGAGTGTGTGAGGGAGTGTGTGAGGGAGGGTGGGAGGGAGTGTGCCACGTGAGTGCGCAGGGCTGAGAATTCCAAGAGGAATAAAGGGCAAGTCAAAGCCCAGAGCAGAGGTTATGACAGCCAAAGGGAGGAAGGAAGGAAGGGAGGAAGGAAGGGAGGAAGGAAGGAAGAGAAGGAAAGAAAGAAGGAAGAAAGAGAAAAGGAAAGAAAGAAAGAAAATCAAAGTGAACAAGAGGATTATCAGATGAAAACAGAAAGGCAGCCAAGGGCCAAACCAAATAAGCCCCTGATGACGACAACTTTTCTCACCAGCCAACTTTTCTCTATGAACAAACTACCCTCTTCAAGAATGTCATCCACTTTCCTGGCTTTAGCTATGTAAACTCTTCATTTAAAAATGTCATTATATGATTTATTTTATGGCTTTATACAGCCTATTAACTTTAAAAAATATGACTTTAAACTTTGAGGGAAAAAAAGTCCATTCAGACCTATTGGGAAAATTCTGGCCAGCCAAAGTATATATAAAACTTTCCAGAGTTACAGATTTTCTTCCTGTGTTTAGTTCGAAACCTTTTTAAAAAGATAGTTAAATGAATCTTTCACTATATTTCCATGATTCTTAAAAAGCTGTAATGGAACAAAAATTTTCAGATTAGATGGAATTCTTATATACTTTTGAAAATTTAAAGAAATAGGAGAGAATACATTACCTGGTTGGCACAAAATCTTGTAGCCAAAAATAGGATATCAGTGTTGATAAAATTATGGACAAAGAGGTTGCAAATCCTTTTAAAATATTATCCGCATACTTAATAACAGCAGCTATTACAAGGCCTCCCAGTGCCTGCAGAAATTTTAAAAGATTATTTCAAAAAATAAACATATATAAAACTGCTTTGCAAAACAATCTCATTACTCAATAAAGTTTTTTAGGCTTTTGTCCTATAAATTTAATCCCCTTAAAGTAAGTGATTTTTAATAAATGTCTCATAACCAATAGACTTCCAGGCTTTGTTCAACAGCCCACTTATGTTAAAAGCTATCTGAGAAAATAACTACCAGCATAATCTGCAGTTTATTATAATGGAGTTTGACAATATTACAAATAAAGTATCTACCCTCATCCAATTTAGTAATTAAGCATCACTTGTTCAGACAAATATGGGAAGACTGGACACTCTGATTAGTGAAATATTTTTACTTTTGATTAAAAATAAAGTGTCACTTGAAAGTTATTTTACCAGCTTTTTAATAGCCTAATTTGGCTTTCTTTCTCTAGTTTCTTCCCAACTTAGACCAACTGAGCTCACTACAAACTGATGCTGGAGTTCCAGCATTTCTTGGCAATATTCTCATTCACTGACTTCTTCCTATTTAATCCCTCATACCACTGTACCCAACGTTTTCTATTTTACTCAACTCTGCACCCACTTCTTAAGGAAAGAGGGCTTCCCTCCTTGATGGGATAAAAGCCATCATACATAAACTCTCCTGACTTACCCTATATCTACTTCAAATTTTCTCTCAATTTTCACTTATCCTTGTCTTCTTTTCTATCTTGAAAACAGATGTATCCTTCCTGCTTTCAAAATACAACTATCCTTTGCCACCTTCACTCACCTTCCCTAAGGGATCTCATTCCTGACATTTCAGCTACCTCTAGAGAAAGACTTTGTGAATGCAGAGACTTGTGTCTTAATTTCCAGAATACTCAGTAAGTTTTTTTGGAAGATGAAATTACTCAACCCTTGAACAATTTCAGGTTATAAACCGAGGGAATTTAACAGGACTACTGCAGTATGTAACTGCAATAGGAGGCTATAACTGTTACAGATGTAAATATCTACATCTGCTTCTTCAGCCTGGATGGGCTGACCACAGACTTCCTGTATAATGACTAGAATTATAGAAAAAGCGAAAGTTATATTTGTCCTCAATTTCAACTCTTTTCTTTTCAAACTTGCATTTTCATTATGTTAAATTTAAATATCACAAAGTTCATTCACAACCCACTTCCAGGTAAGTTTTCATTATGACATTAAGACCAGTTCTATTTTAACTTTGCTCAATAAACAAGATATAATGAGAGCACTAATAGGAGACTTTTCTTCACATCAGTACATCATAGCTGCTTTGATTCTCTATATTGAAATAAAGTTTATTAAATATAAGACTTTAAATGCTTTACCTGAAGAATAACAACTATCCAGGTCAGCCGGTTATATCCCTGAAAAAAACCATTCTTTGATACTAGTTCTCCATCATAAATATATACACCCATTAATCCAAATATACTCCCAAAGAAACCTAAAAAAAAGTAAAGTCTATGTCATATGCCATTTAGTTTGTCTGGAGAGAAATTTTTCCATTGACATTCCAAATAATTTTATACTTAGCTTTTCCTTTTTGATAAAATTTGATTACTTAAAAATTTTTTAAGTTGGATATTTATATAAACTTAGCAAAAAGTGGTAGTATATTAGTAGTATATTATGACTATAAGGAAAAGACACGAGAATATAAAAAAGAACGGAGATCACCAACTTTGGAGCACTGAAAAAAAAGTATACATTACGTGACTACATGACTATCCCATTCAAATATTTGTAAAATGTTCACTTTCAGTATATTTTATTGTATCTTACATCTTCCTGTTGCTAGATCTAGATTTTCAAACATTCATACATGCAGATATAAAAGCTTAGGTATGTGGTATGGGGAAAAAAAAATAGTATTTTTATTTAGAAATTTTGGAAATATAATAAGTAATACAAAAAAAAATCAGAGCTAAGAAATAGTCACAGGCAACATCAGAGTCTGTCATTACTGAAGTCTCATCATGAGGGACAGTCGGCGCAGTGAGAGCAGAAGTGTGTCTTATTCATTGCCGCGCCCCTTACTTCTACTATAGAGCTTATCACGTGACTACTGGATCTAAGATTTCCTGGAGCAATCCCAAACTACGAATAAAGAAGTGGATGCCTACAGATGTCACCTCTTTGGGGCAGTCTCTGGTACAATATGCAGTCAAAGAGTGCAGAGGAAAGCAATTTTTCATAAAGCCACAACTAACCAAAGTATTCCACAATGACAAGGAACCAAAAAGGATGTGAAATGTTCTTACTAAAGTTTTATTTATGCCAGCTCTGTCACTTTAATATGTCTAATTTAGAATATGAAAATAATACTAGGATAATAGAAAATTACACAAACTTTCAAAGGTATTCATATTTTTTAAGTTATAAAAATAACATGATAATTATAAAAAAATGTATAAGTACAGAATATGTACATGTTGGTATGCACAGATCTACTACATTCTATCAGTTACATAATACTCCATTGTTTCTATAGTAATAATACGAAATATGTATGTAATGCCACATGCAATGAAATGTTCGAAGAGCTTTGTTTATGTTAACTCATAACAATCCTATGAGGTAGATAATTTTATGCTCATTTTACAGATGAAGAAACTGAGAAAAAGAAACATTAAATAAACTTGCCCAAACTCTTACTGCTGGTTAGTGATGGATTCAAGATTTTAAGGCAGTGGTTTTGAAGTCCATGGTCCTAACAACTACACTATTATCATATTAGTCATTTATTTAACCAATCTCCTAAATGTTTTCTATTTTTTATAATTGTAACCAGTGCTGAAATGAATAAAAAGAAGCTAATTTAACTTTGTCTTTATTTTGAAGGTTCTTAAAAAAACTTGATACATGTCTACAAATTTTGCAGAGAAACAAATAAATACTATGTGATAAAATGAAGGTTCCATCTGTAATCACTTTACTTGAAAACAGCAGGAAAGATGGACTTTAATCGAATTTGGAAGCTTTGTTAGACTTAAAATGCAGGCCATTAGGATTACAGACAATTCACTGTGTAGGGACTGGAAGGGCCTGTTATGGCTGCTATCAGGAGACGTATCTATTAAGCTGATGTGAACACAAAAAAAGAGTGGTTTCAAAGATGAGCTCCAAATCAGAGGGACAGAGGCTTAAAAGAATGTGCTGATTTGCAATCTGAGCTGCTGCACACATGCAGCATCTTCCAAAATTTTAATATACGACAGGAATACTAAATTCTGAAATCTTTGTATGAGTCAAATGTTACCGTGCTGTAAATAATAGTTTAAATATCTGTTCAAAGGCAATCTTTCAATATGTGGATTTTTTTTTCTTTTAAACTATTTATCTTCAGCTAGAAAAATGTTATAGTATTTAAAAGCTAAAACATAACATTTTGAAATAAAAATATTAATATTTTAAAACTGACAAGAGTTTCTTCATTTCAAACTTCGTCTATTTAAGTATCCTTTTTTTTCCAGCTTTCTTGAGGTATAATCAATAAATTTGTAGGATTTTTAAAGTGTACATTGTGGTGGTTTGATATACATCTACATAGACTATAGTTGATAACACTGTATCATGTAATTGAAACTTGCTACCTTAATCTCTTTTCCCAGGAGGAAACTGTGTAAGTTATTTGCAACATCTTCCAGGGAAAGGTAGCAATGAAGAATAAAGGCTTCAAATGGTAAGGACAGAAACAGGATGCACTGCTATGTCACTGACCTAAAATTGTATACTCTTGATAAAAGACATTCATTTAAAATAAGTTTTTCAAATGGTAAAAACCTTGCCAGATATTTGGATCAGCAGATTTTATAAAAGGCTTATTTAATTAAAGATATATAGAAATCTTTATCCATAATAACATATTCACTATAAGAAACACTATTTGAAAATATTTGAAACTTACCAAGTTGAATATTTCTTATCCACACTGATTGTTTGGTTTCTTTTAAGATTTTCTCAAAGTAAACCCCGGCAAAGCCACTTGAAAAACATGCTGTGAGCACTGCCATGAGGCCTACAAACTGAGAGCCAGCTGAAAGTTCCTTAGAATCAAGCTCTTGAGAATCTGAGGGCCACTGAACAAAAAGAGAAACAAAACTGAACTTTAATTCCTATAATATTTTGCAAAATGCTTATTTACTGCCCACTTTTAGACCTTAAGGTAAAAATGCAACCAACACCGTTCTTGGGGATTGCAGAGGAGAGCTTCTGAAAGAAAACCTTAGAAAATCAGTTTTTTTTTTCCCCATAGTGATATTACTGTCACAAAATATAATTTCAAAAAATCCCCTAAAAAAGAGAAAGAGAACGAATAAATACAGATGCATAAAATAGGCCCTATAAGCTGTTCAGCTGTAGACATTCAGAGTATGGAGTGTTGGAGCAGCAAAAATGAGCCTGGAGCTGTTGGCATTTATGGAAGATCCATGTGGTATCATGCTAACAATTCTGAGCTTTATCCTGCAGGTCAGTGTTCCTAAAACTTCATTTATTTGCTTATCACCTTCATGGACTTTGTCAAATCTGTGTTCTATCTGAAATATTAATTACTTGATATTTTAATTTAAAATACCTCACTTTTCAAAATTGAATACCACATTTAGCTTACTATAAGTGTTATCTATGAAAATAGGAGTTTGATATGCCAGTTATACTTTTGTAATATCCATTTAAATAAATATTAGAATATTTATTCAAAATATACATACCACACCCGGAGGAAGGTGATGGGGGGTGGGTTTGGATGGCAGCAAATTGACATGATTGGATTTGTTTTTAGACCACAATGGTGACTAAGTGGAGGCCGAATTTTGGGGGATAGGTAAGACTGAAGTAAAAAAAAAAAAAAATCAATTAGGCAAAAGATTACCTGAGGCACTAGAGAAGGTCTCAGCAGAGACAGACAAGGACAGAATCAAGAAGTATTAGAAAGCAGAATCAGAAAGGTCTTAGTGATTTGACTGAATGTACAGGCTGAAGGAAGAGTCTAGAACAACTCCTAGGCTGTGCAAATAATGACTAGAAAAAACAGAAATAAAGAACAGGCTTGGTGGGAAAAGATAAAGTTTAGTGTTGGATACACTGAGTTTATAAGGTCTATTGAACAACCAGCCAAAGACGTCCGACAGCTTTTAGGTATACAAATCTGAAACCAGGGCGAAAACAAGAGCTGATGACCCAGACCAAGAAGCTATCAGTGCGCGTTAATAAAAACCTCCAGAATGAATGAACTCTCCAGAAATGAGGACACACTTTAAGAGAGATAACCAGCTTATCAGTAACCCCAATATCTAATGGGAGTATCAAGGGAGAGGACCCCAGGAAGGAAACCAGTAAGGGACCATTCGAAGGACGCGAGAAGAGCCAGGGAAGAACGGTCTCAGGGAAGCTGATAAGACAATAGGAAGGGAGTGGTCAATCTCAAATGTCCAGATACCCAGTTAAAATCAGCTTTATTTTATATATAGGGTCTTTTCCCCCAACTAGACTGTTCATTTCTTTATGTCAGGTAATTTGATTTTATTTCTTTGTATCATTTACAGTCCCAATGTAGCATCTTGCTCAAAGGAAGTCCTCAGAAAAAGTCAGTTGTGAGAATATGCATTTATTTGCTTCAACAAATAATAGAACCATATTCTCCAAAATGAAGTTTTGAAACTGTGATAAAAATGAAAGGTATACTTATCTTGAATAGTTACCTGTACAAAAGCAACTCCTGTCATCAGAATTACTAGGGAGAGCCACTGGTACACACCTAATTTTTTACTAAGCATAGACACGGAAAATAATGCCGTCGTAAGAATTTTCAACTGATATGTGACCTGAAAAAGAAAACAGCTAATATTATTGTTTGTTTCTTTCTTTCTTAGAAGTACTACTAGAAATGTATTTTAAGTACCTGATAAGTAGCTGCATCTAGATTTGACAGTGCCACATAGAGTAAATTATTCTGAAGAGTATATATCCCTGACGGAATAGCAAGTTTAAGAGTTTCCATTGGTTTATTAAGAATTTCATCGTGTAGTATTCGATTCAGTCCTCTTAGACTACATTCTAGAAAAAAACATGAAATGGGCAAAATCAGTAATTAAGTAACTCTGAATAAGTTACACACCCTCTTTCTCTTCACTTTTCTCACCTGTAAAAAATGCACATTTGACTACATGTAGAGATACTTTTAGGTCTAAAATATACAGACATACTTTGGAGGTATCACAGGTTCAGTTCCAGACCACTGCCATAGAGTGAATAGCGCAATAAAGTGAGTCAAAAGACTTATTTTTGGTTTCCCAGTGCATGTGAAAATTATGTTTATTCTATTCTATAGCCTGTTAACTGCACAGCAGGATTATGTCTTTAAAAAACAATGTACATACGTTAATTAAAAAATACTTCATTGCTAAAAAATGCTAACCAACACAGGTTGCCACAAATCTTCAATTTGTAAAAAGCACAATTATCTGCAAAGGACAATAAAACAAGGCAAACTAAAACCTTTAATGATGCCAACATTTCAAATGTTAGGTAGCACATTAAGCAGAGCATATCATTACATTGTTTCGTTGGGAAATGAGTCAAATACATACATACACATAGGTATTTATGATAACCAAAACCTCAAAGTATTAATTTGTTAACCAGGTATTGTCACTTTATCATAGCAACATTACAATACCTTGTATTTTAGAATGCATTTTATCATCAGCCATTCATGCCTATTAATAACTGTGAAGACTTTAATCATAAAAAGAAGGTAAATTAGTTAAGGAGTGGGTTTAGCTCAAGTGACAGAAAACTCAACCAACACTGGCTCAAACCCATACAGATTTGTCTCATATATCCCGAGTCCAGGTCCAAAGTTGCTATAGCAGCTCAGGGATGACATCAGGAACTTAAGCTCTCTCTGTGTGTACTGTCTTTTATCTTCTTGCTTTCCATCTATTGTCTACATGATTATTGCAACAAGGTTACCAAATGACTGATGCACGCCTGGTTCTTCTTTCTGGAAGCAAGAAAGAGGAGGAGGAAACAGTCGCCTAGCAGGCGTCTTCCTCCCTCTCATTGACCAGGACTGTGTTGCTTGGCTACCCCTTGCTGCAAGGAGTCTAGAAAGTAAATGTTTTCTTTTACATCCTCCACATTAGAGACAAGAAAGGGAGAAAGGAGTTAAAAATGGAGGACTCCTAGCTAGCCAACCCACAGTATCAATCACAAAAAAGTCCAAAGAACTTTAAGAGGTACATAAACCCCAAAGAAAGGAGAAGTTCTAAGGAATCCTACCACTTTACCAACAATGACATTTTGTAAAAACTTTGATAATGAAAATTGTTTATAAATGAAAAAAAAACTTTAAAGAATACTATCTGGTATTCATCCTTTCTTCACACTAAAATAAGTCAAAAATTACATAAGGAAAATAAAAATTTTTAAGAAAGTTTTTTCTTCGTTTTAGCAGGAAACAAATCTAAAATATTCGCTCATTTTAAGTTAAACTTTTAAATAATTAATGTTATCATATATTTTTCTCAGCAGTTTAGCCAATTCTTGATATTGATAAACTTCATTTTTGCCAGTATGAGAGCAGTAAAATTGAGTCTTGTGGTTCTAATTTGATTTCTCTGATTGCTAGAGGCTGAGCATCTTTTTATACATTAATTGGCCAGTTTTTCTCTTCTGTGAACTGCCTATTTATATCTTTGTCCCCTTTTTTATTGAGTTGCTTGCCTTTTTCTTATTTGGAAGTTGTGGAGTTCTTTGTACATTCTGGATATTAATTATTAGTGATTATATGTGATGTAAATATCATCTCTCAATCTGTAACTTGTCTTCTCACTTGGTTTGATATATAAAAAAAATGAAAAAACATGTTTTTTATTTTAATGTACCCCAAATTATCTATATTTTCTTTTACAATTTATTTGTGGTTTTTATATCTTGTTTGAAATCATTCACAGTACCCAGGACATAAAGTTTTGTCTTTTAAATGTCAATCTTTAATCCACCTAGAATTTACTTTTGTGCATGGTGTATCTATTTATGCTTTGGTTTAATAAATAAAATTGGTTTATCACATCTCTCCATAATGCCAACTACTCATGTCAAAGATACCTTTGGCTTCACAGTACTAGATGAATGGATATTTCCAGTCATCTACACCTTAACAGCAAAAACACTGCTTTCTCAGTTTCCTATTATATTTTCATGGCTTTTTTTTCCTATCTTGCTGGACTCCTCGGTCTCTTTTTGCTGATTCCGCCTACTCAGTCTGACCTCTAAATGTTGAGAATGTTACAATTTAGTCTTCAGCCTTCTTCTCTTAGTATATACTAGGTTATTTCATACAGCCCTTGACTTTAAAGCAATATATAAGTTGACAAGTCGTGCTCCATCTTCATATATTCTACTATGACATCTCAGTTTGAATGCCTTATAAACATCTCAAATTTAACATGGCCCAAAAAGAAGCCTCAATTTCCCTAAAAATCTGTGTTCCACACATCATTCACTGCACACTCTTTCACTGAGTAACTTAATCTAAAAAGACAAGGAATAGGAGGAGGGTATAGCTCAGTGGTAGAATGCATGCTTAGCATGCACAAGGCCCTAGGTTTAACCCCCAGTACCTTTATTTAATAATAATAAATAAATAAATACATAAATAAATAATCCAAATTACCTCCCCTACCACAAAAAATATATATATAAAACAAAAAACAATGAATTATTTCTCACACTGGGTTCCTCCTTCTTCCTGACCTTCACTCACCTAATCTACTAACAACTCATTTCAGTTGTAGCTCAAAAAGATATCTCATAAACATCCTCTCTTCTTTAACAATATAGTCTGGGCCAGGATCATCTTCTTGCCTGGACGAGTACAAATGCTTCCAGACATGATCTCCGGCACCTGTTCGTGCACTTCCATCCCTGTCAATACGGCTGCCATGTTGGTCTTTTCATTTGCAAAACAGACCATATTTTAAACATTTCAGTTATTTCCCTTTGCTTTCACAATGAAATTCATAGCCTACAAGACTATCCTGAATAGTCTGTTTTTTGAATACCAATTCAATCTCTCTTTGTTCCATTCTCCTCCCAGATCGGTGTGCTCTAGCCACACTGGCCAACGTGATAGTTACAACCCAATTCAAAAATGGACAACAGACTTAAGTAGACATTTTTCTAAAGATATACAGATGGTCAATAAACACATGAAAAGATGCTCAACATCATTAGTCATCAGGGAAATAATATTCAAAACAACAATGGGATATTACTTCATATCTACTAGAATTGCTATAATTTTTTTAAAAATGGAAAATAATAAGTATTGGTAACAATGTGAATAAATTGGAACTCTTGTACACTGCTGGTGGGATTGTAAAACGGTGCAGTTGCTGTGAAAAGTTTCACTATTCTTCAAAAAGTTAAATTTGGTAATAGCATATGACCCAGCAATTCCACTCTGAAGTACATATTAAAAAAAAAAATGAAAGCGGGGGCTTGAACAGAGACTTGTATGTCTACTGCAGCATTATTCATTGTTCATCACAGCATTATTCACAAAAGCCAAAAGGTAGAACAGCTCAAGTGTCCATCAACACATGAATGGATAAAATGTTATACAGTTCTTTGACTTAATAAGGCTTATATCCCGATAAGCACATGGCGGAAAATATCCTAAGTCAAAAATGCACTTAATACACCTAATCTACCAAACATCATAGCTTAGCCAAGCCTATCTTAAACGTGCTCAGAACACTGACACTAGTCTACTGTTGGGCAAAATTATCTAACGCAAGCCTATTTTGTAATGAAGAACTGAATATCTCATGTAATTTATTGAATACTGTAGTGAAAGTGAGAAACAATGGCTGTATGGGTGCAGTGTGGTTGTAAGTATGCTGGTTGTTTACCCTCAGGACCACATGGCTGGCTGGGAGCTGCGGCTGCCCAGCATCACTGAAGGTATCACACTGTGTGTCACCAGCCCAGGAAAAGATCCAAATTCAAAATGTTAAGTATGGTTTCTACTGAATGCATATCACTTTCACACCATCAAAAAGTCAAAAAATCATTAAGAATATCTGTTAATTAGAAGAGTTTGTTATTTCATTTCAAGCCAGAGGGGAGAAACACATTTTAAACATTAAAATTAGGTTAGCTTTGAATTTGTGCTAAATTGGGAAGATAATAGATTTTTACAAATTATGTGTGCATTGTTATTGAAAATGCCAGCTGTCTTTGATAAGTCTACTTGTAACTGTTTCAAAATATTTTTTTCTCTCAAAAGGCAACTGATTTTATTTGCTGGAATATTATGATAGGAATGCTTACTGATATTACTTGATAATCATATATAGCCTTGGAACTTTAACATATACATAAAACTGTAACAGTATTAATAATTACAGTTGTACTTCCTTAGAACATTAAATGAGAGGAAAGCATGTTTAAAAAAAAAAATCATCAAGTAGAACCATTGTAAGCTGGGGACCATGTGTGCATATACACACACACTCATACACAATGGGATATCATTTAACCATAAAAAGAAATAAATTCTAATACATCCCACAATATAAATAAACCTTGAAAACATTATACTGAAATAAACCAGACATAAAAGGACAAACATTATATGATTCTACTTAGATGAAATATCTAGAATAGGCCAATTTGTAGACATGAAAAGTAGATTAGAGGTTTCCAGGGACTTAGGGTAAAGGAGAATAGGGGGAAGTTATTGTTTAATGGTTAGTTTCCATTTGGGATTAGAAAAGATAGTGCTGATAGCTGTACAACGTTGTTAATGTAATTAATACCACTGAACTGTGCACTCAGAAATGGTTACAGTTGCAAATTTTATGATATATATATATATATCAATGACATAAAACTATGTCAAAGAATTAATAATGTAATATACCCCAAACCCACTGAATTGTACATTTTAAAATCAGTGAATTGTATGGTACCTGAATTATATCTCAATAAAGCTGTTACTTTTTAAACTATATCAAATTAGTCACTGCTAGACTTATCATGCAGCAAATAGAATGAAAAGCCTTGACTTTACTAGAAAAATTATGACTCCTTTAAAGTTCTAACAGTCACAGAATTATAGAATTTACTCATATTCTCAAATTACTAAAAATGTAAGAAACTGTTTCATATTTACAGCATTAAACAGAAGACATGAATCATGATATACATTACAATACTCTTATTACTAGACTAAAACTATCTTAATAAAATGAAAATTGAAGTCTTAATAGCAGGGCATTAGATAATGCAATGGTGTTCAAATGTGTAGTTATCAATGTATACTAATATATATATATATATATATCATATGGAATAACTCCAAAACAATTAAATAAATTGCAATGAATTAAAAACAAAAAACCTAGATACCTACTGCTGTCTTTGTAGACTAATAAAATACAGGCCATTATCTTCAAAAGTTCAGCAACAACCACAGCTGTAGAAGATAGATAACGAGGTCCCTCCTCTTTTAAAGTCCTAGAATAACGCATCGTTAGAACCAAACTGGTAGTCTGAAAGACCAAAATTCCCAGGGAAAGGTATTTTAGGTTGGCTGACATTGTTTTATCTTCATTTGCCTGAAAAACAAAATACACAGGACAAATAAACAAAATTAGAAAATACAAAAATTAGAAATAATAATAGAAAAACAGTAAGAGACTTCTCACAAGATATAGGAAATGCATTCCACCCTATCCTTCCTGCTAATTATAATTACAACTATAAACCTTGGACCAAAGACAAAGCAACTACCAGAAGACTCCAAAAAGGTAAATAAAATAAAACAAACTGGCTAGAGATTTTAGATCTGAGTGATGATCCAGCAATGAATTCCCTGGAGACTTTTTGCTACTCATGTATCTCACCCTGGGTTCACAACCTGGAACCACCAAGGGGTATACATCAACAACAACAACAACAAAAAACCCACAAGAAAAAACCCACTGTCTCTAACCAAAGGATTAGGACGATAGCAGCCCTGCATGATGAAACACTCCCAGCCGAGTGCTGCGTAATCTGTGGGGCAGAGCCTTGCTGACCATCCCCACCCTGCACTAATGACAACAGAGGTAGTGGCCTTCCCATCTCCCACCAGGGACTGAAGCTACAAAGACTATGGGGCAGAGCCTTGCCAACTATTCCTGCCCTATATAAGGTGAATGTCAGCAAAGAGGCAGCATCCTTCCTCTATCCTCAGTGGCTGTCCACTAATATAGAAGGCTTAAGTAGGAATTAAGGTCTCATAACACTCAAGACGTCCAGGACTCAACCCAAAATAAGTATACTCATCAAAAGACAGGAAAAATCTCAAGTAGGATGAGTAAGGACAATGAATAGACAAAACAAACATGATACAGATGTTGGAATTGTAAGACAAGAATTTTAAAGAAGTTACTACAAAAATGCACCACTAACAACACCAACAAGCAATTATAAATACTCTTAAAGTAAATTTAGACTCACATATCTGAAAAAATATATAGTACAGGAGTTCTCACGTACCCTCCACCCAGCTTCCCCCAAAGATATAAGCTGCAAAGTTCCTATATTTTTCATGATGTAATTTAATATTAACTCCAAGAGGCTCACTTTAAATATGAAGATACAAATATGTTAAAGAGTAAGTGGATATGAAAAGATATGACATGAGAAAAAAATAACTATGAGAAAACTGGAGGGGCTATATTAATTCTGGGCAAAATAGACTATATAAGAATTATTTCTAAAGAAGGACATTTCATAATGATGAGTCAATACATCAGGAAGATAAAACCATTACAAATATACATGTACCCAATAACACAGCTTCAAAACACATAAAGCAAAAACTGACCAAACTAAAAGGAAAAACAGGTAAATCCAGTTAAAATGTGGGTTTTAACCAATCTTTTTCAATAATTGATAGAATGCACACACATACCCCAGAGACAAAAAAACAACAAACAAACAAACAAAACCCAGAAAGAATATAGAAGATCTGATCAACCACTATAACTCTATAGACTTGAGAGATGCTCCAGTAAGATCCTTCTTCAAGGAAGGACTTAATACAATGTGCATGGTCAGTCAACTGCCTCTCCATCTCAGGTCACATCTTTTGCTTTAAATTAATCTAAAGATCCCATCCTAAAACAAAATTCCTGAAGGTTTTGTTTTTGTAAAAATTGACAAGCTGATTTTAAAGTTTATATGGAAATACAAAGCACCTAGACAACCAAAACAATTTTGAAAAGGAAGAATAAAGTGAGAAGAGTTAAAATACTGAAATTCCAGACTTACTGTAAAGTCCTAGTAATTAAGACTACTATTTACATAAGCACAGAAGAATCGATCAATGGAACAGGATAGAGTCCAGAACAAAATCCATATGTATTTGGTCAAATAATTTTGACAAAGTTAATAAAAAGGAAGCACAGTCTTTTCCACATATACTTCTGGAATAATGAGATATCTGGGGTTTTCTTAAATGAACTTCTGCTTATCTGCCTCACACCAAATATTAACTAGAAATGGATCACAGAACTGTTATAAAAGCTAAAACTATAAACATTCAAGAAGAAAATAGGAGAAAATCATAGCTACATAGAAATGGGCAAAAATTTCTTAGGATACATAAAGCACAAACCAAAAGAGAAAAATGTAGATTAACGGGACGGTATCAAAATTGAAAACTGCTCTTCCAAAGACACTGTAAAAACAATGAAATCTAAACCACACCATGGGAAAAAATATTCTCAACACAAAAATCTGACCATGGACGTATATCCAGAATACATGCAGAACTCTTACAACACAGTAAGTAGAACACAAACAACCCAATTTAAAATGGACAGAAGATGTGAATAGACATTTCACCAAAAAAGACAAATGAATGACTAATAGGCATATGAAAGGAAGCTCCACATCACAGTTGTTGGAGAAACACAAACTAACACCACAAGACACATTAGACACCTGTTAGAGTGGCCAAAATCCTATCAGTTGATGCTACAAGTGTTGACGAGAGTTCGGAGCAAACAGAACTCTCAGCACTGCTCGTGGGAACGCAATGTGGTGCAACCCACTTTATCAACAACCTAGCTCATTATAAATCTGCATTAGCAGAAGAATCATAACAGGAAATCAAATTACAGCATTTTAGAGGCGGAAGATGCTTCAGGAATTATCTAGTATAATCTCTTCATTTCAAAATAAAGAAAACAGTGAACAGAGAAGTCAGAGGACTTGTACAAGGTCATATGACTAATTGGAAATATCAGTTAGACAGTTAAATATCGGGTTCCCTGGATCCCATTCCGTGCTACTGTAGAATTACAGAGGACTTCCTGGTGGCCTTTATATGGAAGGAGAACAAGTTGCCAGCAATCTGATTTGGCATAGGCATCTGATTCCCCAGGAAAATGTCAATGCCTTCAAATCTGTTCAAAAAATTTCTTTCAAAAGAAAATCTTTTGTTTATTCCGTGTAACTAAGACCACAATGTACATGTTCTAACAAAAATAATCTGATTTCTTTTCAAATGAAAATTTAAAGGTCAGATTCTAAGCCAGGATACACTATTTTTTACAATTTTGCTTTTCCATTTTCAAGTATAAACACCACCAATATAAACATTCACTGTGATAATACAGTTCTTAATTATTACTACAGTTCTTAATACTTAGTCTCGCACAATATGGGTCTCTGCCCCTGGCTCCTGACACAGGTTCCTGAAACCCTAGTAATTTCCTAAGTGGTAAGAACACTAGAAATATCTTTTGTTTTAATATTTGGCCTTGACTCCAGCTGCTGACACAGGGCTCCTGAAACCTTTATAATTTCGCGGGTAGAAGTGTCTTTTGTTCTAATGAGACATCTTTGGGTAGGCTTATAGATGGCTCCTGGATGACAGCTGCTCACCAGAAAGATCAGGCCATGATTAGAAGCTTGGAATTTTCAGCCCCATTCCCTGAACTTCTCCACCCCTCATTCTCTTGGAAGGAGATGGGTTGAAAATGGAGTTAATGATAGATCATGCCTACGTGATGAAACCTCCATAAAAACCCCAACAGCATGAGGCTCAGAGAGCTTCCAGCTTGGTGAACACAGTCACACAGGGAAGGTGAGGCACCCAACTCCCTGGGGACAGAGGTTCCTTTGCTGGGGACCCTCCTAGATCTTACCCTAAATATTTCTTCATTTTGCTATTCATCTGTATCCTTTATCATATCCTTTAATAAACTGGTAAACATAAATGTTTCCCTGATTTCTATGAGCCACTCTAGCAAATTAATCAAACCTGAGGAAAAGGTTGTGGGAAACTCTGATTTGTAACCAAGTCAGACAGAAGTTGTGGGTCACCTGAGGGCCTGCTACTTGGCACTGGCATCTGAAGTACGGTGGGAGCAGTCCGGTGGGATTAAGTCCTTAACCTGGGGGATCTGACACTATCTCCAGAAAGTGTCAGAACTGAATTACATTGTAGGATGCCCAGTTGATGTTGCAGAGAATTGCCTGGTGTGGGTAAAACTCTCACATACATTTGATGACATAAGTGTTAGAAGTGAAGTATTCTGTGTGAAACGTAAAGGAGATACATAGGAGGAAAGAACTGCGTTGTTTTTCTAATATGAAGTCAAAAAGTAAAATACATGCAACACATGATTATTTGTACCAGACCACTCATAAAGAACTACAATTTAATTTACAATTTTCCCAAAGGTGGAAAAAACTCAAAAAAAAAGAAAAACTACTAGTATTCCTAAGAATACACAAATACTTAATTTGGTTTTGGAGTACAATATAGTTAGAAGTGATTATCACTAAAACAACCCATAAATGCACAGCAAATATATAAGTATGAAATAGACCAAAACAAAGGTTATATTCCACCTCTATAATTTATAAGATTAACATTGAGTCCTCATTTTAAAGTCCACAATATTTTCCCATTATAACTGAAACAGTCTTTATGCAATTTCCTGTTTAAGATTTAATTTCAGTCCCTCCTATATATCTTTTTCTCTTACTGCCTAATTCCCCTTCTTTTACCCCTTCAGGTATTGCAATCCTCTGGTTTCAGATTATCTTTTGTTTCACAAAACTTTCCTATCCAAGAAACTGTTAAGTTCTTTCACAAATGCAGCCTCATTTAGTTTACTGTCAAAAATCTCAAGAACTACTCACCAAATTACTGCCCGTGTTCCTTTAAGGACCACGGCTACTAAGCTCCCTGAACCCACTTAGAGTTCAGTGACGCCCTCAGATTTACAGCAGAGTCAGAACAGTCAGGACGCTTAGACGCTCCACTGTCACCTTATCAGCTAAAACCTGAAAAATGCACTCTTCCTGATTGCTAGAGTAAAAGGCACTGTTTCATTCTGATGGCTTTTCTTTGTTTTGATTTGTTCTGGTTTTTCTAAAAGAAAAAAAAAGTATTTATTGCTTTACTTTAAAAGTAATATATTCTTAGAAAAATGTAGAAATTTTAAAATTATATTAAGAAGCAAAAATTTAAACCATAATCCTACCATTTAAAGACATCCAATGATATTTTGGTATAGATTCTGTCAATGTTTTCTTATTTCAGTTGTTTTGGAAATCCCTAAACCCCAGGACATTAGCAGCTAAGGTGAAATAAAGTACCTAGACCATTTCATATTCCCACCAAATGGATTTTAACAACTTTTTGGGATTTTTAGTTATATAGAAAATAAAGTCTTAAAATGACAAAGTTCCAATCTCTCCTAAAAGATAGTACATTTTTCTTGAGGAAAAGAAACAGATTTTTAAAATATAATCAAGTACCAAGAATATAATAAACATCCATGATTCCACCCCCAGAACTATCAAGTTTCAATCTTGTTACATATGCTTACCTGTCCTTTTTTAAAGGAATAAAACATTACAGCTAAAGTCAAAGTCCCCTTTAAGCCATAACTCTAAGTCGTACTCCTTTTCCCATCCCGTTACCATGCCTTTGGAGTATGTATTTCAGTCCACTTTTAAGTTTTTATGTACTTTATATACATACACCTATAAGCCATAAATATTTTAATATACATATATGGCATTAAACTGTACACATTATTCAGCATCTTCCTTACTTTCTTCAGCACTGTTTTGCCATCTGTGTTGATATATGAACCTAGTTCATTGCTTTTAATATTCCATCAAATGAGAAGACCTTTAATTTACCCATTTTCCTACTGATGAACATTTAGGAGCTTTTTCTTTTCCCTTTAAAGATTTAAATTTAAATCTTAATTTTTTTTAAATCTCAAAGTTTTCCTTAAAAATGTTCAACAAGTAGCTCCTAAATATTATATAAGCTATAAATAATTTAAGCTATTTTTCTAAATTTAGTATTTTATATGATTTCAAGTCTCTTCCAGTTCTCACACACAATTCTATTAAAGAAATTTTAATTTTTCATCTTAAAGTGTTGTCTCAATCCTTAAATTGTAAACTTTGAGTACATATACAGTAATATACAACATAATCATTAACTATTGTAAAATGATTAGTGTATAATTATTGTATAATAATGATAATATAATTGTGATCTTTGTGTGTGTGTATACTACAATCATACTGATACAGCAATCACACTGCTAGTACTTCTGAAAGGCTTTTGCACAGAATGTTTCAGGATTTGCTTAGTCATTATAATAAATCTTCCACTGGCTTTCTAATCACTAAACATTTCCTCTGAATTTTTAGATAAGCTTAGATATTTACAAAGTTGAATTTCATTATTTTAAAATCCCTTCTCACCTCTTGGAAGAAAAATATACAACAAAACTTCGTTCATCCATTAAGCTCCATTCATTTGGATTTGATGAGTTTGGATGATATCTTGGTTAGAATTTTGTGCAAAAAATATGAGTAAGAGTATTAAGAGTTCAAAAAAGTTCTCAGTAATTATTTAATACTCTTAAGAAAAAAAGAGTTTTTTCAAACCCAATATAAGGCATAATTTAAGTACATTTGATATGTTAATTACATATCCCTCATTTTCATTAAAGTAGCTCCCAAACATCTCTGCCTTGACATTCTTTGTCAGCCAATTCTGAGTTACTTCACAGATGTTTTAAAAATATACATTACACAAGGTGTGAGTGTTATTAACGCACACTGCCACTACTACTTCCAGATTTAGTGAAAAATTGTTTATGATCATTAATTATATTAGATATGCATTAAATAAATTCTGAAATATTCAAAACACTATATATTAATAATTTCTATTTATTTTTTCAAACAGAGACAAGAACTTGTAGGTAAATCTGAAAATCTGTCTGGCTACAGTTATTTCTAATAGCTTACCAATGTACATGGATAATCCTCAGGTCTGCGTATAAAGCCCATTATTCTACTGAGACAATTAATATCTGTATTTTACCGATATGTCTCCAGCCACTAAAAGTCTCACAAAACATAATGTCTAGTCAATGTTTTAAAACTGTAATAAAATATACGTGGAGATTTTTAAAGACTACTAAATACCTAAGAAATTCTGCAAATCAATATTCCTTCTATTATAAAAGGTTCAATTTGTAACATAAGACTTTTACAGTGAGCTACATTTACATTTTCTAAACACTAGTTCTGAAATATACTCCCTAAGTATAATACAATAATCTATTGAAGGTTAATGATATAATACAGTACATATGAAAACACACAAGTTATAAAGCGCTATGCAAATGTTAAGTACAAATTATATACTAGTCAGAAACAGCTATTGGTGTAAAAATAAGCCTCTTAAGGTTTTTTTCAAGTAAATAAACAGAAAAAGTGAATACATACAGAAATGCCGACCTCAGCTGCAACTTCTTGTTCATTATCTTCCATGATGTCAAAACTTTAAAACTGCAACCCTACACTTGTATGCTAAATATGAAAACTAAAATTCATCACAACTAGTTTTACTTCTGACACTGGCATTTACATATCTTCTTTCCAATGACCTCAGAAGTACATACAGTATTTCCCCAAAGTAGCAACAATATGCTGTATTTGAAGTCCATAATAGTCCTGTGGAAGATTCAAAAATCTTATTTTTTATAAAAGTGAAAGAAATATAAGTTGAAGGTAATTTACACAAGTGATATAGTCAATTTTGTTTCTACAATTCTTCAGTGCTTAAGAAAAGCGAAATCCTTCTCAGTAACACTTAACAACTGACTATTATATTCCACAGTTTTTATTACATTCTAAGTTAAACAACTTATCATTATTTCTACTTCCTTTTCTTCCTTAAGGTATCGTACATCTGTTTACATACGATAATATCACCCTTATATAAGTTAGAGTACTGTCAATTTTTAACTTGTTCTTCTATAGACTGCAGAATTTCCACTCCTACATTCAGGTAAAATCAATAGTACCCAAATATTTCTTCAACTTTACAAATATAAAACTGATTTGCATTCTAATTTTTAGATTAAAAATTGTACAAGTATTATTGCACTCTTTACATAATGTCAATGATTGGGAAAACATAATGACCTGATAAATGTAGCTTTAAGATCCCCTTCTGATGTGAGGTGTCATGTAAAAACATATTCCTTCTCACCCTCCCATTGCTATTCTGCTCTACCACTTTCTGCAGTGGTCATTTCCCACCACTTACAGCTAAAGGCTGAAGTTAAGGGTATTCTACAAAGAACAGAGACTAGTGTAAAATCTGGGCAGGATCTGTAAGCTAGCAAAACTTGCCAGCTCAAAATATCTCTTTGGCTTGTGGATTATTTCAAGCTGGAAACAGTGAAGGTCTGAAGGACGCAGTAAAAAGTTTTGACCTTTCCCCTGACTGAAAAAAAATTTAGTTAGAGGGCCTGTTTCCAGAGTATCACCAGAGATAAGTGCAAGGAATATGGGCTGGGTGTGGTGTCAGGAAGTCTAGGCAGAGCCTAGAAATCAGGGTCCACTCACTGTCCCATTGTCTTTGCATGGCCCAGCAATCATTTACTAACTAAACATCTGCTTTTCCATTTCCATGTTAACTGACTTCCTTCCCTTTGAAGCCTCAAACTATCACCCCCAACATTCTCCTTTGTCTTTAGTGGAAGAAGGCATTTAAGGTGAGGATTTAGGCCATGCTGGCAAGTTACTCAGTTCTCCTGGGTGTCTCCCACATATATATGTTACAGCTTATTTTAGAAAACATCAATTTCTTTGCTATTTTAAAGGACGTAAGAGTCAAAAAGTACAGATTATCATTATTTTTATTAGTCTTTGTTTTTATAACCTGAAATATTAATAGCAGATAATCAGAGATAAAGGTTATAAGCTAGAAAATAATGCTCAATTTTAAAGTTTTCTGTCCATACTAGACTATTCTCAAATTGACTCCCTTAAGCATGAAATATTTGGGCAAATCATGTGTCAAAACATGCCATCTGAAACATATCTACCTTTATGCAGAAAGTCAAACATAATCAGCCTATAAATAGTACTCTATTTATTGTACAATATTTATATAGTATTTTTTATAATACTATTTAATAGTATTTTCAAACACTAACATTAATGACAAGGTGCCAGTATTTTCTAACAATTTTTCAAATGTTTAAGTACTGAAAGGTACTAGAGTAATCAAGAATAATGTTTAGCTATTCATTTAATTCAGCCTGAGGATAAACCTGAGGTAAGGGGACTTAAAATGTTTTTCTTTGTAGCATTCGCAAATGGTAAAAATTTTAGAAAAATGTGTTTATCAGTGAAAATAATTTAACTGAAACTTAACAGAAGATATAAAATGAGCTGTTACTTATGGCTTTATGGTCTGGCAAATTGTCAAGGATTTTAAAACTTAAAAAAATCCTAGCTGCTAATTGTGCTTAGGTAATTAATGGAAGATTATCACTCTCCCCTAAGAACAGAATTCCAATGTTAAAATTCAAATGCTGTATAATGTTGTTTTTTTTAATCAACACCCTTTCTAAATCTGACTATGCAACCACTCTCAGGTAAACCTATAGTCTTATAAGTTTATATATACTATACAGAATATGAATACATTTTAATGATGCTTGTTCAATATTTACTGTTCAGGTCTCATACCCTGCCTCCTCATGGGTACAGCCTTCAGACTCTTATAACTCTAATCTATCCTCCATATACAGCAAATACCTTAATGAAATGGAGATCTGACCACATCCCTTCCCTATTTGTAAAGTTTAACTGACTCTCTACCAAATAGAAGAACAGTACAAACTCCTTCACATAAAACAGCCCCTTCAATTCTGGCCCCAAGCTACATTTCCTGCCATAAAATATGGCCTATCTCAAAAACTTGCTCTTCATGTATTCGTTGAATCAATATCCCTCTTTTAAAAAAACTCTTTCCTTTACTTGCAGAACTTTTATATATCCTACAGACCTCAAAATACAGAACTCCTCTCAGTGAAGTTTCCAAGCGGACTCAAGCCTTCCCTCTACTAGATTCCCATGCCACCCTGCACATGTCTTTCATAATACCATTCGTAAATTTTATCAAGTGACTTGGTTGACATATATGTATTTCCTTCTTTTATTCATCACTGTATTTTCTACACCTCCTTACCAGTACCTGTCACATATTAGGCATTTACTCTACATTGGATTTATAAAAGAATAAATAAACTCCACAACACGTAAATTCTCAGAAGGGAAGAATGATCCTGTGAATTAAGCCTTTCTGTATAATACATAAAAGACAGACGCATGCCAAAACCGATTCTAATTAAATGTTTTCTAATAATTCCAACTTCACAAGAGAAGTTAAATTAATGAAATAACATTTACTGAGCATCTACAACACGTCAGATATTGTCGCTAGGTACTTTATGGCATCATCTCATTTAAATCTCATTTAATCTGTAAAAGGAGGTATCACTCATTTACAGATTTAAAAACTGAGGTTCAGAGATATTAAGTCTAAACTTGCTTTGCATAACACGCCACAGCTCAGATATGAAGCAAGATTTCTCTCGGTTAAGCTACCAATTCATGACCCGTGAATATCTGCAGTAAGTCCTTTGTGTGGCCTTTGCAGTAACGTGTTAAATCCTGTCTAAGTGTTAGAGGGTCAGTCAGCGTAGCATACTAGAGTATGCCTCTGGACCAGACCGCCTAACTGCACATTCTGTCTCCACCACTTGATAACCAGGGCAACCTACCTCTCTGTCTCTCTCTTATCTATAAAATGTGGATAAACAATAGTATGTGCCTCACAGGATGGTTATGAGGATTAAAGGATATAAATCATACAAAGTGGTTATAATACCACAATGCCTCATTTGAGTATTCATTCACTGAATAACCTTATGAGACCTACTCATGTTACAAAATGCTACTAGAAGTATTGTTTAAAATTGGCCTTTTATAGCACACACGGATTTAGAAAAAACTCCTTACCTACCTTTTACAGAAAAACTAGGCAGAGTGGCTGTAAAGTAGTATGTGAACACTTTCTAATTGGAATGATCTTCTTTCATAGCATTTATCTGATGTTACCTAAAAGTTTCCACTTCATCTGAACTCTAATTTCTACTACATTACCTGGCTTAGCATACCTTTTCAATCAAAATGCTTCTCTCCAGACAGCAACTGGTTCTTTGGTTTTATTTGAGATGGTATCTCCAGTATGGATGATAAACTAGTAAGAGTTCTGGGCAGGCAATCTGGATAGAGAAGCTGAGTAGTATTACAGACTATAAAATAAACACTCTCATATTTATATACCAAACGCCCTCAAATTTACATAGCAAAACATATCCAAAAAACAATCATTAAAATATTTATCACTACAGCACTACATTCCTTCATTAAAGGAGACAATTCAGTTGAATATACTTAGAATACCCAGCTATTATTTTTTTTAGAGGGCTGAAACAGAATGTTAAACTACTAATTCATATTGATCTGAACTTTAATAATAAATTCATACACACATTATTAACTGCCCATATGATGATATTCAAACTGTTTCAGTTACCCAGACAGGTCTACAATTTACTCTTAAATTTTCTGCAACTGCACATACACCCACACACAAATCCATAGCAGAACAATATCAAATAGAAACTTTCCTCTCTAAAACTTATAGAAAAGGGAAAGCTCAAAAGTTATAATCTATAGCTACTGAAGGATAAGATTAGGCTTTAACTGAGAGACTATTTCAGTTCATTCTAATATTTATCCAGTCATTTATTCAATATATTGAGTTCCTACTGAGTGAAACACACATTTGAGAATACAAATTATATCCACTTTAAATACAACTGAGGCAGCCTAAAAAGTGTATGTAGGACCAAGGCCCAATTATTTGACCTGACTGACCTTCAATATTCTCATCTATAAAATGGGAGGGATGAAAAGCACAGTATGCCATCCTCAAAGTATGCCACTTAGGCATATTAAATATTTTGAGCTGTAGGTATTCAAGTGCAGGAAGGCATTATCTGAACTTCCTTTATTTGCTTAAAGATAAATCCTCTAGAAGGAACTCACTTGTCATAAATCCCCTCCCTGGCAGAGCTTCATCAACCAAGGAGAACTGACTATTAATCACAGGAGAGGAGACCGGATGTCAACACCACACTTAGATAAACTTTGGTCACAAAGTATCATATCTTCTATTTCTCTAAGGGCACATTCAGCTTTCCTAAAAATCATTTAAGAGGCCTACGTACTGCCTCTCCACTTTTCCTATTAAGATGGTCTTTAATCCTGACTTCTGAAAGCCACCTCTTTAAGTTACTCATTTTCCTTCAGTGTGTCCCATGGATACCTGAAGTATACAAGTTAATAAACTTGTTTGTTTTTTTCTTGATAATTGGCCTTTAGTATAAGATTTTAGCTAAGAAGTCAGAAAGATGGAGGGAAAATTATTTTCCTCCCATACAGTTTATGGTGACAAAGGATGGGATTACTGAGATAGGCTTGTTCCAGAGCCTGCTGATGGGATCCTGGGAGAACTGGCAGAAACCAGCAATGGGTAAGAATTCTTACCAATTTGAGCTTTCCCTGATTTCTGTCTATGATGCCCAGTAGAAAGAGAAAGGTGAAATTTCACAATGTCCCTTCCTTTTCAAATTCAGATTAATGGAAGAAAAACATTAGTAAAAATCAGTTCTCTGAACTGTGACTCTTGTGAATTTGGTTTTGATGTACCCATTGGTTATTGATCCTTGCCTTCCCAAGGACAGCTATAACTTTTTTGTTCATCTTGTGTCCTGAGAACCTGGCTTGGATTTCTGCCTGCCTGAGGCATGCACGTTATGGGTTCTTGTGTGTGTAAGCAGCTCAACTGTCAGGTTGGGGGCCAAAATAATACGGTCAGACAGAAATGTGGGTTGCACATTTGCAGCCAGTATCCTACTGGCTGTTGCTAGCTTGGAGAGTGGAATGTTACCTTAAAATTTTGTGTATCACAGAAATAACCAAATTTCCCTGTCAACTGCATTAGAATGAACTCTCATTAGACCTTTAACCACGGCCACTTTTAAGTCTTTTGTCATTTATAGTTAATATTTACGCTCATGCTTTCCTGAAAGCTTTTACAAGCAGCTGTGATCCAAAAATGCCTGTCTTCAAAAAGATTCGTGGAAATCACTCTGACAAGTACTCTAGAATACAGATTTCTAATAACTTTAAGATCAGACCATTGAACTGGGTAATAATTTCCAGAATGCTAATGGAAAAAAAACTAATGGATTCATGAAACTAACAACTCTAGATCAGGCAAAACAAGAATAATTGCATGAGCCTGAATAAAATGATGAGAATGATTTTAATTTTTTGAGTTTGTGTTAAAAATATTGCTAGTTCTTTAACATTTTAACAGATTTAAGGAAACCTTTTCTCTTAAGCTTTCTATAACTTACAGCAATTTAGTAAAGTATACCTTTGTAAACAGAAAGGTTTTCTCCCTTCCTGATCCCTCCAGAATTCAGAAACTCTTAACGAGTATTTTTAGTTTCACGGCAATATAGTTATTTGCATAGGTTCAATAAAAATCTGTTCTCTTTCTAATAGGACACAATTGGAAACATTGGCTATATTGCCAAAGTTTTGACTGGAATGTGTTATTGAGAAGGATGTGCATATCAGCTTTAAGGAACTAAGGCTGACTTTATAGAGCCAATGAAGTCCCATCAGAAGCAAAAACACCTGGTATCTTGCTTTCAGAGTTCTCAGCCTTACCAGGTGAGTAAGGAAGGTCATTTCCTGGCCGGCCAAAGAAACTCAGGATTTCTTGGGGACCTCAGTAAAAGAGAAGAGTTCACTCAAATCTCTAAATATTGCAGGAGAAATCGGACAGTGAGCCCTTGACTTGGCTTCCTAGGCTTGAGACACTTTTAAAAGTCTAATCTCAGATTCCTTCTGAAAAGTTTCAGCAAAGCAGACTTAAAAAGAGCCTATATGGTCAAATACTATCCTTGCTGCACTTACGTAAATAATCAGGCCAAGTTTCATGAGACTAGACTTACTTTGCAAACAGATTAGTCTTACCGTGATTACCACTGGGAGAAATGGAGATGACTATAGAGAGGAAAATTACGTTTCAGAAGCACACTTTTGTGGATTATCAGATTCTAGTGCCGTTCATTTCCTTTGAGGTTTTGTTAATTACTTGTAAAGGACTGGTTACTAAATTATTCTAGTTTCCACCAATAGCTGGCTAGGACTCTCCAAACCAACATTTCCAATTTTCTTTCACCCTTTTAACCTGGAATCATAAAAAATAAAAACTGTCCTTTTCCCAAAACCCTGCAAGCTGAAGCTAAACAACTCGATATGAACTTTAAAGAAGTCTCCAGTGCTCCTGGAGACAAGGATAACTCTATTTTCCTTCCAGTTTTATTAAGGTATAATTGACATACAGTACTGTGTAAGTTGTATAGCATAATGATTTGACTTACATACATCATGAAATGATTACCACAGTCAGTTTAGTGAAGTCCATCAACTCATATAATACAAAATTAAAGGAACAGAAAAAAAAATTTTTCTTTGTGATGAGAACTCTCAGGATTTACTCTCTTAACAACTCTGATACATAATGTATAGCAGTGTAATTATATTTATCATGTTGTACATTACATCCCTAGTATTCATTTATCTTATGACTAGAAGTTTGTTCCTTTTGAGTACCTTCATCCAACTCCACACTACCCTCTGTGCTGCGGTCTTCTGGTAACCACAAATCTGATCTCTTTTTCTGAATTTGTTTGTTTCTGAAGTACAAACGATTTACAACATGAAGTTCCTGGTATACAACATAGTGATTTGATATTTCTATACATTTCAAAGTGATCACCATGGTAAGTCTAGTTACCAGCTGTCACCATACAAAGATATTACAGTACTCATTATATTCCTCATATAGTACACTTCATACTCATGACTCAAAGTTTGTACTTTTTAATCTCCTTCACCTATTTCTCTCCTTCCTCCAACCCCACCCCTCTGGCAACCACCTGTTTGTTCTTTGAAACTATGACTCTATTTCTGTTTTGAAATCTCATATTTGAAAGTTCTTTTCTGTTCTGTTTTAGTACTTTATTTGATCCTAGTAATAAATCTTTGAGGTAGTATAGATACATTTCTCAAAAATGAAAATTTAACAAGTATTATAAAATTTATAAAAGCCCAACAAACAAGAGAAAAAGAATGTTTTGGACTAATGGTAGACTTCAGAAAAGTTTCATTAAGAAAGAAGTACAAACTTTTAGTTAGAAAAGAAATAAGTCCTGGGAGATATTGTACAGCATGGTAACTACACTTAATAATACTGTATTGTATATTTGAAAGTTGCTAAGAGAGTAAATCTTAAAAAGTTGTTATCACAAGAAAAAAAACTTTGTATCTATGTGTGGTGATGGATGTTAACTAGACTTGTGGTGATAATTTTGCAATACATACAGATATCAAATCATTATGTTGTATACTGGAAACTAATATAAAGTTATATGTCAATTATATCTCAACAAAAAAATTTTCAAGGAGGTGGTATTAAAGAATAAATAGAACTTCTACAAAGATGGTAGGAAGGCCTTCCTTGTAGGAAGAAAGGATGTAAGCAAAGATAGAACATGTTCAGAAATTTCATTTCAAAGTAACTACTATGGTTTAGCTAAAAAATAGAATATGTGGGACAAAGTAAGTTTTTTAAAAAAGAGTGAAAGGGCATATTGATTTGATTGGAGCCATGGAGCTACAAATTTTGAAGAGCTTTGAATGCCACCCTAAATAATTTAAAATATATTCTGGAGCCAATGGAGAGTCATTGAGTATTTCTGAGGGAAGGGTCACCAAAGAACGAAAAGACCTCTCTGGCTTTAAAAAGCAGTATGGGGGGAGTTACTGTAAGGGAGACAGGCTGAGGGCAGCAAGTCCAGCCACTGCTATAGTGCAAATAAGAAGAGGAAAGAGGAGCCACATTTAGCACAGAGGCAGTGGGAATGAAAAAAAGCAGCAAACTGAGATGCTGACGAAGTAGAATCAATACTTGGGAGGAAAGCCAGGAGCAGAAATGTAAATTTATAAGTCACGCCCTTCCTTATAGGAAACAACTTGAGTTTACCAGTGAAAATGGAGGAAGAGCACCACGTGAGAAACGGCACCAAATTTCATCTTTTAACTACCAAAGTTGTATGCTGATTGAAAACAAAAAACTTAACTCTGGTTCCATTTTCAAACACTGCAAGTAACAGAACACAAGAAAAGATTCAGTCTTTTACCACAAAGTAATGAAACGTTAAGTGGTTTACTAAGCAAGGCCCAGTACTACATTTAATATTATTCTTTAATTCACGTGAATCCGCTTTCCTGGGAGTTTATCTGATCTAAGTAAGTTCGTTAATTAAAATTCTCCCTTCCTAAACATTCAGAACCCTCCCCCAACACACACACCTGTTCCGGTAGGAATCCACCTGGCCTCGGATGGCCCTTGCCTACGTGCTAGCCTTACCAAGGACAGCCTTTCCATTCCTTGAAGTCCCTGCGGCTTCTTCGGCGCAGGGTCCGGATCTGGTGGGCCTGCCACCGGGCTACACCCGGAGCGGGAGCTCCAGGGCCCTTCGCTGAAGGAATGAGCGCCAACCTGGCCGTCTGGCCACTGGTCCCCACGCCGCAGGCTCTGAAGCACACACTGCCGTTTTCATTCGCTTGACACACCCCTTTCCTCGGGCCATTTACCTCCTCCTCCACCACCCAGCACATTCCTCACGTCGTCCCTCGGAGTTACAACGTGTCATTTCATCCACTCCCACACCGACTTCGCTAGTACTTAAGGTCTTCGACACCGTCCCCTTCACTCAGACGGACTTCACATCAACCCGCGCGCGCCGCCGCCGCCGCCGGAGCTGTCCCCGGCCGGAGCCGCAGCCTCCGGCCTCCCTGTGCCCGCCAGCGCCTCGGAGCGCACCGTGCTCACCTCCCGCGCGCCTCGGCCGGCTGCGCGCACTGCGGGCGGCGGCTCCGCTCCGCCGGGCGCCCCAGGCTGCCGCGCCCGCCGGGTCCCCCGCGACCCCCGATGCGCAGCGCCGTCCGCTCCCGCCGCCGCCGCCGCCGCCGCCGCCGCTGGCCCGGTGCGGCCCAGGCGTTTCCGGGTTCCCGCGGTCCCGTCTCCCAAATGCTCCGGCTTCCTCCTCGGCCCGGGCAAACGCCGTTCCCTGCTCGGCTCTGACGGCCCCAGCTCGGCTCTCGCCAGCTCCATCCTGAAGGCGAGGCACCGGGACGGCTCCGCTGGCGACCCCCGCTGCCGGCTTCACTGTCGCGTCACCCCCCAGGGGCACTGCCTCCTGCTAGATGTGTCCTGCGGGGACGAGGCGGACGGAGTGACTCGCGCAGCGGACCCTGCCGGGCTGCCGACTGGCGAAGGGTGCCACGGCGTCCGGCCGCGGGAGTCAAGTCAAAGTCCTCTGGGGCAAAGGACCAAGGCTGGGGGAGTGGGCAGGCAGCTCCGGGAAACAAACAGACCTGCTTCTAGAAGTAACTGTTACTGACTGTGAAAACAAGCGAGATCCACTCCGGCCCAGGCTGCCACCCAGTCGTGGAAGAAGCGTGGTTCAGTTGGAAATGACCACTTCTCCCTCCCTAGCTGAGACCTGGAGGCTGAGCGGAGCCCAGCGCGCTGCCACCAAATAGCAGAGCAGGGTTACCCCTTTCCTCTTAACACAGTGCCGCTATGAATTAAGCCTGTGTCTCTTTATATTGCAGATGATTAACACTCCGTCCAAGAAAGACAAACGGAGAAAGAGAGCAGAAAAATAAAATTAAGTAACTGTGTTCGAGTAGAGTAACTGGCTTTCAAATATTTCGTAATATGAAGTTGATAAAATCCCTGATTGGTGGAATATATATTACATCTTAATGTTTGTCCAAATATTTTGGAACTAAAATGTCCCTGGTAATAATAACAGCTAGGCACTATTCTAAGACTGAGTTAGCTATATATATACATAGATATAATATGTAATGAATATATATATATATATTCATTTTAAAATACTAGTTAGTAATTATGTGTAGTTTTAAGGGGAAAAAGATTTAAAATATTTTTAAAATACACCAGCAGGAAAAATATACCTTATGACATAAACACATTTTGTTTTAGAAGAAAAGAGCTTTTAGTGTGTTCAGAAATATTTAAAACAAGAAAAAAGAAAAGTGGAAGCACTTAGAGTTATGAAACAGTAACGTGTACTTTGGCATTTTGGAAAATGGCCAAAACTTTAGGCAAATAAACACAACAATGAAAATAGAGGCCCAGAAATATGAGACCCACAACTAATGGAAAGATGTGAGTCCCAAAGCTGATGACCGAAAGCAAGTAACACTTTCATAGCCTCTCCTAGCTTTACAATTTATACTCTGATAACACTAGACTGCTCTGAGTTTCCCTGTATATATCATTCACAGTACCTGTTCCTATTCCTGATGAAAAGACAACAAATAAGAAAGAAAGAGAGCAGGGGCGATGGTGATATATGTATTTTAAAGAATTTCTTTCCAAAACAGTTAAAATACAAAAATTTTCAGTGCTTAGGAAATTAAACCTTGTGTTTCTGGGTGTCAGTTATACTATGCTCCTATGCTATTATAATTCTTAAAACTGTAGAATTGAAATTAAAGCTCACGAACAGGAAAAACCAGTTTTTCTCTCAAGCTATCAAATTAGCTGGATCTGGCATGTTCTTGTTAGTTCTTCAGGGCAAAGAACCTGTATGTCAAAAAAGCTGTAAAGCATAGCCAAAGATTATCTGCTTATCCATCATTTACCTCTGAAAGTTGAATGAAGTCACTTTCACATCATCAACAGCTCAATAGTCATGCGATTCTTTTGCTTGGAGATAGATCTGTAATGTTGATTACTCCATAGGACAGCTAGCTGAAAGGTTTGAAAGGAACTTATGTTTTATTTCCTTCTTTACACAGGAGGGACTTCTGATTGGCTCTTCTTACTATAGCAGACTTACTTTTTTCTGGGGAGGAGATGGGGGCGTGGTTTAATGGAAGTGGTGCCATTTGCTCTATCTATACATTTAGAAACTAGGGAAATTACCCTGGATGATTGCTGTCCCGTGGAGCTTGTGGATTCTGGTCAAAGCTTCAGTTATCACCTGATGTCCTTTTAAGACTCTGACTGGTAGATGAACTTGGTGGTTTGGGCATCAAGATTTGGCTTTATATCAGTCAGGGTCAATTGTAAATGGAAGTTTGAGGAATTCTCCTTTACCTGGTATAGTTACCTGACAAAATAACCACAGACTCCTTTTGTGGAAGTCTGGGAGAAAGGTGCCTGGTATGTACTTGTGCTGTTAAAGCTGGTCAGGGGCCTCTTAAGTCTAAGAATGGATGAGGGGTTGCAATCTATTGAAGCTGGGCCTCTGTTCACCAGTCCTCGAGTACAGTTGATTATACAGTTCATATGCAGTTGGATTATGTGGTTCACCAAGTACTTCCTGCTCTCCACCTTCAGGTCACATGGTAGACTGTATTTCCTGGCTCTCTTGTGCTTGAATGGGGACCACATGACTAGTTCTGGCTGTAGAAGAACAAAATTTACCATCAAAAATTTCTCTTTGGCATGTGGATTATTTCAAGCTAAAAACAATCAAGGCCCAAGAGACTCAGGAAGAAACTTTGACCTTCCCCCTTGCTGCCTAAAGAATGTAGACAGAGGACCAGTTCCAGGAAGGCAGCCATCACCACAGATAACTGTAGTATGAACCAGGTATGTAGAAGGGAGGAACCTAGCAAAATCTGTTTGTGAAAATTCCTCTCGGCGCCCCATTGGTCTGCATGGTCCAGCAACATTTGTTTACCAAACAGCTGCTTCTCCATCTCCAGATCAATTACTTTTCTCCTCTTTGAAATTTCAAACCACTATTCCCAACATCTTCTTTAGTTTTTAGCTGAAGATGATATTTCAGGTGAGGATTTCAGCCATTTTAATGAGTTACTCAGTTTTCCTGGGGCTCTCCCCACACATACATGTTATTAAACTTTTGTTTGATTTTCTTCTTTTAATCTGTCTCATGTCAATTTTAATTCTTGGACCAGCCAGAAGAACCTAGAAGCGTGGAGGAAAATTTCTTCCTCCAGACATGGTCAATCAATTGTAAGCAGATTATGTGTGTCATCAAGAGCCATAGTAGTGAATTGCTATTCTGTGATCCTTTGGAACTCTCTTTCTCTTGTGATCATGTTGCATGAAGATCGGCCCTGTCCCTGACGAGCCAAATAACTCAGAGACCAGGTCTTGGAGCTTAGAAGAAAAGAGGCAGCTTTATTACTTTGCTGGGCAAAGGGGACTCACAGCAGGCTAGTGCCTTCAAAACTGTGAGCCCACCTTGGGGATGGGGTGGGGTGGTTATACAGCTAGGGCTCAAACAATAAAGCATCAATAACAATCAACAGAATCATATTCTCTTCAGAAGACTTAGATGGCGTCATAATGCCTCCAGGCAACCAATTCTATTGAGGCCAGCAGTTGTCACTTCTTTGATCTCTTAATCTCATAAGACACTCAAGGTGTGGTCTTTTCAGTATTTAGCTTACTTTTTAAGGTTACAGTTCTGTGACCTTCTCCCTGGTGATCGACTCAGAGACTAAGCATGATTATAGCTTTTGATTACTGGAAACTGTAAGATCAATAGCTTTATTTTAACAATGGACCTGGAACTGTGAGTAGCAACCGGTCAGGGTCAGTCAGGTCAGCTGACTGTTTTAAGGGCAACCACAAGAACAAGCAATCTGTTAGCCTACATATGGCCATTTTATTAATCCTTCTTCAACCATGACTCCATAGGCCTGTATCCAACCAAGAGGGCAGAGGTGTATAGGGAAGACCCTAGCAATAGTCATTCAGCATAAACAACAAATAAATCTTTGTTACTTTATGTCATTAAGATTTTGACAAAACCTAGCATATATTAATTGATACGGAAATTGATGGCCAGAGCTATTTTAACAAAACCTTAGTTTTGTAGAATTGGCTTTGGGGTTAAGCTGGAAGAATGACTATGTTATGCATTGGAATATTTGATTACACTGCCACCCACATAACTTGGAAGGTATATAATGGAACTAGTAAGCTTGTAGCTCTGGGAGAAGAAACTAGAAACTAGAAAACAAATGTTAATAGTATATGTTGGTTAGTGTTTGCTGCATATAACAAAATACTTCATGAAAGAGAGGTACTCAAAAAATAATTGACTAATTTATAAGCAGAAATGGAAAGAAAGAAAGAAGACAGGGAAATTCAGTAACTTTCAGGGTTGGGAGTGGCAAATGCTTTTTATCTCAGTTGGTAAGTTATAAAAGTGAATAGGCTTTTCATTCCCAGTTGGTAAACTATACAATTGAGTAGGCTTTTAAAATTAAATAAGGCTATTAGAACTAGACCTTTAGGCAAGAATAAAGTCAAGCATATTTCTGTCATACCCATCTTTAAAATTTCCAAATGGTTTGAAATGTCACCCAGTGAATCCTTTCAACTGGATGAAATGGCTCAGGAAGAAGGGAACAGAGGTGTTGCTCTCCCAAAAAGCTTGATGGGTACAAGGTGCCTGGAATCAAGTAAACAGAGAAACTGGAGATGTAGCAAGAAAAGGACTGTGGGTATGGCTACTGGCAATTGAAGCTCACTGGAATCAAATAGACAGAAGCCAGTTATATTTATGAGATAATTATGCTGCCAAGGAAACCAAGAGCCCCAACAGGACTTAAAGTGCCTCTTTGGCCCCCAGTCTTCTATAGATAGGAAATGAGTTGAGAACACTGCTTAGCTTCCAAAGAGTGCATACTCTCCAATGCCCGCTTCAGATACGGCTAAGGAAGATAATCGAAAAGGAGGAAACCTGGAGTGGGCAGGCCCACTTAGAGAGCAGAATGGGCCTCTAATTCAATAACTATTTCCTGTATCCAGGGTGGGGGTAGGACCTGACAACACCTTGCCCTGGACCAGTATCAGGTGTACATTTCTGTTGGTCTTCCTCTTCTTATTTTTGTTTTTGTTCTTCAATAACTCCCTATAATCTGCCTGTTCAAAGACTTCATAATGTTATCATATAATATTTGTTCATTTTTATTTGGCTGATTTCATTTAACATAACGTTTTTAAGATTCATCCATGTTGTAGCATGTGTCAGAACTTAGTCCTTTTTATTTTATTTATCCATTCATCCAATAACCATTGGGTTATTTCTACCTTTTAGCTATTGTGAGTAAGGTACTGTGAACATTCAGGTACAAGTATCTGAGTTGCTGTTTTCAATTTTTTTGGATATATACCCAGTGGAATTGCTGGGTTATATGGTAATGCTCTGCTTTCTGAGGGACTGCCAAACTGTTTACCAAAATGTCTGTGCCATTTTACAGTCTACCAACAGTGTACAAGGATTCCAGTTTCTCCACATCCTCATCAACACACATTATTTTCCATTATTTGTTATAGCCATCCTGCTAGGTATCAAGGGGTACCTCAGCTTTGATTTGGATTTCCCTAGTGACTGATGATTTTGAGCATCTTTTTGTGTACTTAATCACCATTTGTATATACTCTTTAGAGAAATGTCTATTGAAGTGCTTTGCTCATTCTTGAATTGGCTTGTTTGGGTTTTTGTTGTTGAATTGTAGGGTTTTATATATATATATATATATATAAATACATACACACATGTACATAATATATATTATATATTATGTATGTATAAATATATTATATATATATATATATTCTGGATATTAAACACTTATTGCACAATCCAAGGTCATGAAGATTACCCTTGCCTTTTTTTTTTTAAGATGGTGATTCCCATTCATTTGTATTATGTCTTATAATATATTTAATACATATACGTATTTTTCCAGTCGGGTTTTTTATATCTAGATGAGCACAGATGCACAGAACAACTAAGTACAAAACCCAGAGGTAAGTGATTTTTAGAAAAAGATCATAGGTGTCTTCTGAGACACCTGTAAAAACTTTCTGTGAGAAAGGACCCTTGTATAAAGGCTTTTAGGACAGAAACAACACTGGAAAACTTCGGAAAGAAAACTTATATGCTACCTGAATGATCAGATATCCAAAGTATTAAGGGGAACTCAAAACATTTATCCCAATAATTATTTTCTTACTTTATTCTCAAGTTATTTTTTCAACTGTAAGTCAAATTTGCTGTTTTAGATTAATATGACTTTCATGTTTGTAATTTTTCAAAGCATGGTTGACTTACTTGAATAACAACCTAAAAATAGTTTTGTTTCTTCCACTAGTTTTTGACTCTTGCTATTTCTGATCCTTGTTTATCATTTTTTAAATGAAAGCACAAGTTCAAAATGAGCAGAAGAAAAGAAATATTTAGAGCAGAAACCAATGAAATTGAAAACAAGAAATCAATAGAGAAAATCTACAAAACCAAAAGCTCATTTTTTGAAAAAAAAATTAGTAAGATTGATAAGGCAAAAACTGTCCCATCTTACCAGTTCTTTTATCCTTGCTTTTTAAGCTAGACTATTTTTACAGTGTCATTCCTTGAGAGAGAGGTTTGGCTAATTGCTTGGTGTCAATAGCTGGGCATCATTACTACTGAGAATCAAAGAGATTCAGCTACTAACCAAGTACCCAGACTGGCCTGAAGACCAGTAGGGAACTGCCCAAATACTTGGAGGAGAAGCTAACAATTGAAACAGAATCTAAGAATATGGATAGGGTTTTTAATTTTTAATTTTTCTCTCTTTTTTTTTTATAGTCAGCAAATGAGGAGGAATAGTCAATGCAAGTTGGTTTTATGTAAAGTTTGTGGTACTTTTCATATAAGACCAGACGAAAATGCATATAAATTTATTATCTAGTATATGTGATTTTAACCAACTAGAAGTGTTTAATAAAACGAACTCTACAACAAGTACACAATGTAGGAGATAGAAGAACCAATGGTAATTTAGAAAAGGATGATAAAATGTATATAACATCATCCAAATTAAAGACATCTATGTGCTCTTCACAGCAACTGAAGACAATAATTTCCTACCAGTCACAGTTGTGAGATAATGTGATAATTGAGAACATGTGGTTAAACTTCATGTTACAAAACAACTCTTTGTAAATGTAGGGCTAAATTCAGCTACTTTAAATTGAGTAAAGGACAATCATTTTCGCTCGTCCTGTTATCACAAGCTGCTTGTATCACAAGCTGATTTCCATGGTATCTTGCAGAGCAGATGTCTATTCACGTGACTTTGAGCATTGCTCTAATTTGTAAAAAGACTAAGCAGTTTATAACAAGACCTGTGAAAATGAAAGTGCTTGTTAACGCAAAAGACATTACTTTGAAGCTAGGAAAATTCTACTTCAAATACACTTAAAGCAACACAGCCTACCTAACATAAAACTTGTAGAAGTATATCTCAATAGGTCACACCAACACAGCAAAATTTCCTGAATTATTATAAAAAGTACTGGTTCTATCACTAGTTAAACGGCATAAGCATACTCTATCCTATTTCTCCCAACGACCACAACACAAATCCTGGACAGAATACATAAAGAAACTAATCGAGGATGCTCAAAGTAAATAGTAGCAGACAAATTGGGTAAGAAATCAAAACTGAAAAATAAGACCAACAAAATAGTGAATTTCCAATTTTTTTTCCCCTTTTATTATTTCCTGGCTTAGTCTCAAGGGAACCCAGATTCTGGAATATTGTGAAGAGCACAGGCAAAAGAAAATCTCTTTCTCAGATAAGTGGAATGAGAAAAGGGTCCCCTGAAGAACAGACAGAATGGGGAAATATCCTGGTTTTGTTTTCCTCTGTTGGCTGTGCAGGGCTCCAGCTCCAAGCTGCGCTCTGTCTGGGCAGTGGCTGAGGGCCCTGGCTGCATCAGCAGCTGAGCTTGCTGATACACCTTGAAGGTAGAGCCAATTGTGGGAGGTATCTGACAGCACAAGAAGACTGAAAGCCAGGCATTCTGGCCAGAGAACCAGGAGAAGAAACCCTGGGAGCCAGAGAATGTTGTAGAAATTTTGGAGAGGAGACAACTCAAAAAGGCAATCCCATAGATATGTGTTTGAAGTTCTAGGATCACTCCGAGGAGCTCATGTGTGAAACTGACATGATATAGAAGACCAAAGTCCATGGTATAGACCACCACCCAGGCCCCTTTAGCCCCCGGGGAGACACACAGAGAACAGATCCAAATAGGACTGAAAAGGTATGAAAACTGAAATTACATTGGAACCATGCATGGCCCACAAGCCAAGACTTTTGGCCTGAACCTAACAGGGACAACAAGCTGCGACACCCCAAAAAAGAGAAAAACTCAACATTCTCCAGAGGATTTGAACAAGCCTTAGAGTTTCATAACATAACAATTAAAACATCCAGGATATAAAGCAAAATTACTCAACATTAAAAAAAATAATAATAAAACAGAGGCAAAAATAAGAAAATGGCAGCAACTCACAAGGGATAAAACAAACCCCAGTTTGAGATGACTCAGATGTTAGGATTACCAGAAGAAAACTCGATAGCTCAGTAGCAGAAAGGAAAAGAGGAAATTGTCTGTGAACTTGAAGAGCAATAGAAATTATCCAATCTGAACCACAGAGAGAGAACAATGAGATGATATCAAATAGTCTAACATTCATACATTTGAGAGGCAGGAGGAAGTGAGAATGAAATTAGTGCAGAAAAAAAAATTTGAAGAACAAAATTAGAGAATGCATACTACCCAATTTTAAGCCTCATTATAAAGCTGTGGTAATTGACACAGTGTGTTATGGGTGAAATCGTACACACGTGATCAGTGGAACAGCACAGGGTCCAGGAATAGACACAAATACAGTTAACTGGTTTTTGATAAAGGTGCAAAGTCAATTTAATGGATGAAGAATGCTCTTTCAGTAAGTGGTAGGGAAAAACAATTGAACACCCAAATGCAAAAACGAAACAAAACAAAACAAAACCTCTCTGTCCCAACCTCAAAAAAACCATGCAAACTATAAAACATTTAGAAGAAAACATAGAAGGAAATCTTTGTGGCCTTGAGTTCGGCAAATTGTTTTTAGTTATGATACCAAGAGGACAGTTCATAAAAGAAAAAAAACTATAAATTGGACTGCATCAAAACTTAATTTTTTTGTTCTGCAAAAGACACTCTTAAGAGAATTAAAACACAAATTGTAGACTGCTGGACAATGTTTCAAAATTGGACAAAGGAAGTGTACCCAGAATTCTCAAAAAAAAATGTACAAAGAGCTCTCAAAATTCAATAATAAGAAAAAGCCCAATTTAACAAATGGACAAAGGATTTGAAAGGACACTTTCTAAAAGATACACAGACGGCAAGTAAGCACAGGAAAAGGTGGTTACCATCATTAGCCATTAGGGAAATGCAAATTAAAATCACAATAAGATAACGTTACTTATCTAATAGAATGGCTAAACAAACAAGCCAACAAAAAATGGACAATAATAAGTGCTAACAAGGACAGGAAGCAACGAATTATCACACACTGTTGGTGGGAACACAATATCATATAGTTATTCCAGAAAACAGTTTTGCAATTTCTTATAAAGTTAAATACACTTGTATGATCCAGCAATCCTGCTCCTAGGAAGCTATTTACTCAGAATAATTGAAAACTTATATTCACACAAAATCCTATCAATGAATGTCTGGAGCAACATTATTCATAGTTGCCCAAACCTGGAAATGCCCCAAATGTTTCCGAATGGCTGCCTCAGCACAACGTGCAGTTCTATTGTATGACATCCAGGGGTTAGGTGTTGTCGGGGATTAGAGGCGAGGAGACATTCTGACTACAAAGGAGCGGCGTAAGGGAATTTTGGGGGTGATGGAGGTATTCTGTATCCTGATTACAGTAATGGTTCAATAGTTCTATGCATGTGTTAAAACTAATAGAATTGGACACATTTAAAAAAAATGAATTGTAGTCTCTCTCTACATATACCTTTCCCACCATAAGCTATAAACTGTAAATTCAGCTTTGTCTTGGCAGCAGGTTATTTTGATGGTGTTTTTCAGCAAATTGGCATTCCACAAAAATAAAAGTACCATTCTTTTTTATTAGGGAGGTAGCAGGTATTTGAGAAACATGTATGTCAACAAGGTACTGACATTCTTCTTCTTGAAATCCTGTGCCAGGAAGGCCACTCACTCAATTAAACAGCTGCTCCAGATCTGGAAGTTTGCGTTGCCGTTTTTCTGGCTCCTCACTACTACTTTTAAAACATTGTTCCCTCACTGACAGGGAAAAAAAATCTCCTTTGCCATTCCTACTCTCCCACCGTGTGCCCTGCTTTCCCCTGACACCTGCTCGCCACGTTTCCACACTTCTCAGGAGCATTACCACGTGATTCACAGTCTGTTTCTTTAATGTGCTTTAGCCACCTGTACCCATGACTCCATTTTGGACTTCATCACCATGATGCTCTACCTCTAAATTATAGACCCCAACAGTCGAGTATTTATCCCGAACTTCCCTTCATTTCAGCTGTGTCGTTACTTTACTCCCACTATACCTATTTATTTGAACTCCTCAGGAGTTTTAGTCACTTTGTTCCTCCATTTACCTTGTTCTGTTTCCTTCCTTCCTTCCTTCCTCCCTCCTTCCCTCTTCCTTCCTTCCTTCTTCTTTCCCTCCTTCCTCCCTCCATCCCTTCCTTCCTCCCTCCCTCCCTCTTCCTTCCTGCCTTCCCTCCTTCTTTATCTAGCTTTGACCCACAGTGTCCATAACCTCTTCCTGCCATTGCCATATCTTTTTGTACTTTCATTCCATTCACCCAGAATTACTTTAACTTGGATCAGTCCACTGATCTCCTTCTCCACTCACTCAGTTGACAAATCTGTCAAAGATTTCCTGGAGAACACTACACAACCACATAACTTAGTGGATTAGATTTAGAGCGCATTAGTGGATTGCAAATGTATGGTCTTCAGTATTAATATATCTACCTCAAGGTGATCTTAAGTATCTTCAGTTGACTGTTTCTATTATTCACAATAGTCATTTCAAACCTTCACAGATCTCTTCTAGCCAGCCTTCCCCCTCACACACATATGGCAAAGAAATAACCAAAGTTATTAGGCAACTTTCTCAGCTTCTTGAATCACTCCTGTGATAAGCAGAATTCTAAGATGGCCCCGATGACCTCTGCCCCTGGTGTCACTCACATGATTAGGTTACATTACTAGTGTCAATGTTAAACTTTACCTGAGACTGAAAAAGAGGAATGCTTAAAAAATACCCCAACCGTTTGTTTTCCCAAACTCCTCCACCCTTTCATGGTCTGAGAAATGGCTTACTGCAGAGAGCAACTTTTCCAAGTACAACTGAAGTAAGATTTTCTAACTTTCTCATGATTCTCGTAAGACTCACACATGACCCCATTGTTTATCTGTGACAAGTTCCTTTCACATGAATCTTCTGAACTGGGCAGACACAGAATGTTCAACTTCCAGTCTCTGTCTCATGATGGAGCTGAGATTAGAACTGTTTGTCTACCTGGAATTAGCTCTCCACAGAGGAAAACATTTCCTGTTCAGCTAACCAACTGAGACTTCCCCTGCTTGCAAAACAGCTCCAACTGTAAATCATTCCACCTGCAGCCTTGAGCCTTCTTAGTCAGTTCAGGCTGCTGTGACAAAATGTCCCAGACTGAGTGGCTTATAAACAAAAGAAATTTATTTCTCACAGCTCTGGAGGCTGGGAAGTGTAAGATCAAGGTGCTGGCAGGTTAGGTGTCTGGTGAGAACCTGCTTTTGGATTCACAGATGGCACCTTCTGCCTGTATCGTCACATGGCAGAAGGGGCTAGGGAGATCTGTGGGGTCTCTTTTATAAGGGCACTAATCCCATTCATGAGAGCTCCACCCTCATGACCCAGGCATTTCCCAAAGGCCCCACCTTATACCATCACATCAGACATTAGGATTTCAATGTGAATTTGGTGGGGACACAAACATTCAGACCACAGCATTTCTCTTGAAACTCTGAGGCAAAACCACTTGCTGAGATACTGTGATCTGCTCTCCCCAAGAGCCTGAATAAAATCAGTATCCTTACTTGTCCAGTTTTTGGCTTCGACAGTGTGGTGCCGTGAGTCAGGCAGGACTAGACCTCTCCTGCAGTCCCTTTTACGCCACCCAGGCAAGGAGAACTCCGCAAGTCCTTTGTGCTCCACTCCTGACTCATGATCCAGAGATGCCGTGGCAAGCCCAGCTCTTGGTCCTGTGTTCCAGACTCCTGTCCATCAGTGGCACAGTAAGGATTTGATTTTTATTCTTTTTTGAGTACTGGCTTGATTTCTGGTGCTGGCTTCTTTCAGTTTTATGGTCTGAAATTTGGATGAACTCTGTAAATATCCTAAATGGTTAATAGAAATCTTGTCTCTGTGGGTGAAAGATAGCAGGGAATCTGGCTTATTACTCTTTTTTGTCTATTTTAAATTCAAATCAATTAAGAATTTGTACCTAATGGGAAGAGAACCCCTCTTTTCTTTCTACTTGGCTGAAAAGCAAAGTTGGCTGAAATTTTAAAATTGAAGCCATAAACTCTGTTTGGGTCTGTATGTATGTTTATATGTCTGTGAGTGTAATTTTTCTTTCCTTCGTGGTAATACTAGATTATAAAATTTCTTAAAAGAGTGCTATTTGGAATGATTTAGAGAAAAGTAGGCCTTGTATAATTATGAAATTTCAGAAATTAAAGAAATTAATCCTCTAATAATTCTACTGTATATGTATATATGTAGATATATACATACATATACATTAATGCAAATTGCCTAGGAATTCAAGTTCACATTATTTAGTAAATCTTTGGCAAATAAGACTAGATTAATGTTGTTGGTTTAATAAAAACAGCTATATCTTCTGAGTAAGTATTAAATCTAAGTATAGAAAAAATATATATATACAAGGGATGATTGTGGATTTTGTTTAGAATATTGTTGATATTCATGTTATATTTTCTAGATATAAGGAACCCCTTTCTCTTTTCTCTTGAGCTATCTATAACTCATAATAATTTAGTAAGTGCTGCTTTTATAAACAGAAATGAAACATTTATAATTTTCTCTCATCCAGCGAGAAATTCAGAAACTCCAGAATTCAAAAACTCTTACTGAATATTCTTATTTTCATGGCAATATAGCTATTTTCACAATTTTGATAACAGTTTGTCCTTTCTGTTAACAAGACTTAAGTGAAAACGTTGCTTATGCAACCAAGGCCTTGCTTGGAATGTCATGATTGAGAATAATGCTCATTTCATCAGATATGACCAGGTACTCTTAAGGGACTAAACTAAACATTTGTGGCACGAATGCTGACAAAAAGCTGAGGAACACTGGACTGTTATCTGGTTTACAGGGTGAGTAATGAAGGCTACTTCCTGGCAGGCCTAGGAACTTCAGGATGTTTCAGGGAATTTGAGAAGAGAGGAATTTACTCAAATTTATAGACACTACAGATGAAATCTGACGGTGAGTTCTTGGCTTAAGATGCTTTTAAAAATCCAATGTGACATTTGTATTAAACTTCCAGCAAAGCAAACTTAAGAGGTGCTCTGTGATAAATACCAGTTTTGCATAAATACCAATCTTTGAAATTATTTTTGATTAAAAGGGGAGTGATTATAGAGAGAAATTTTATGTTTTAATGGAAAACTATGGCACCCTCCTCTGAGTCTAGTCCCAAGTTATCAAACTCTAGCCCTGTTCATTGTTTTTGTGCTATTTGCACACTTACTCAGTAAATTACAGGTAATTGATGAGTATGCAAACTCCATCTTCTCTGGTAGAGGTTTAAGTGACTTCCTTCCTCCCTGTGGAAAAACCAGATTAGGTACCAGCCTATAATTTGGACTGGATCCTGTTCCTTGGCACAAATTACTAACAGTTACCAAATGTTCAATTCTTCCACAATTCTTCAATATCTGACTACAACCCTCTAAACTAAGTTTTCCAAATTCCATCCCTCCCATATTCAGAAACTAAAAATCTGACCACCTAGATCCCTTCTGTATGCTGTACTGGCCTTTCCCCCCAGGATCTGAAGATGCTCTGTGAGCTAAAGCCCAATTACTTCATACAAACCTTGAAGGACTCAGGACTCATCGCCATAGCAGGCCATGCATGGGTTGGATTTTTCCCTGGACAAGCCACTGTCTGGGCCAGTAAGGAAGCTTGGCAAGATACTGAGCCATGCGTGCCCTTACATGAGAGGTAACATTGCCAAGAGCATCAACGTCTTAGCTTCAAGGAACTCAACGACCAGTGTGCCGCCGACTTTATGGAACCCACTCGACCGGTTACTCTCAGCTCTTGACGCTATTGACGTCAGTACACACTTTCATACCAGTAGTTCCTGTTTCCATTTCAGGCATTCCTCTATTAAGGTATCTGAAGTCCAGGAATCTAAAACAACTGACCTTTTCTAACACATCTCCATAAATGGTTCGACTGATTTTGTAGAAACAGTGCCAAAGGGACATCTTAAGGGGTTATTTTTGGACTCTGCTTGGCAGCATTCAGAAGGTTTATTCTCACCTTTGAGTTGTTCGGCAAAAATGATATTCATTCATCTTGAGCAAAAGAGTGACAGTGCTCAACTTGAGCCCTGTGTTCTTGAAGAAGGGAACAGTTAAGAAATCCCCCACTCGGCCACCAACATTTTGTGTTCCAGGAAAGCGCTTACTACAAAGCAAAGCGCCTACTCCTTCCTCATATGACTTAGATAAAACTCACTCTTCACTTTTTTTTTTTTCCAGTTCAGAAGCAAAGGGAAGCTTTCCTCTCTGATCAAAGAATGAAGAGGTACGAGCTTGCACTCTAGAGCACACGCTCTCCTGTTCACTCTCACAACTCATGTAAGCCTTGAGGGTAACTGTCACTATTTACCTGTGACAAGGCCAAATTATACCTTTCCCCTTTTGTGTGAACCTGTTGAGAAGGCCAAGCAGAACCTCCTACTACTTCTTGTTCTTTGTCTCATGATTGGTGAGCTGAAATTAGAACGTTTTTCACCCTGAAACTAGCTGTGATGGTTAATTTTATGTGTCAATTTGATTGGGCTAAGGTGTGCTCAGATAGCTGGGAAAACATTACTTCTGCATGTGTGTGAGGGTGTTTCCAGAGGAGATTAGCATTTAAATAGGTGAACAGTAAAGCAGAGAGCCCTTCCCACACTGGGTAGGCTGGGTGGGGGCCAAAGAGAACAAAAAGTGGAGGAAGGGTGAATTCACTCTTTCTTCTTGAGCTGAAACATCCATCTTCTGAGCTCTTGTTTCTTGGGCTTTTGGAATCAGATTGGCACTTACACCATCAAGTCTCATTCCAGCAGCTCCTGCCTTGTGCCATTAATAGTGGGTTTAGGGCTGGAGGTGCCCCGCATTTCTGTGGGACAATGGACACATATTTTTCTCCGCACCATTCTTACTGCCTGTAGCAATGAAGGACTTTTACTTTCTTAGGCTGTCTCTAGGAGTGAGCTTTCTCGATATGGTGATGGCTACATATTCTCTTGTGAGATGCCTCTTGCTTCTTTGGTTAAACCATTGAAAAAAAAAAGCTTACTGGTTTGAGTCGACGTTTGAAATTAGCATAGGATCCTACCTGTCAATGGCTGGCAATGCATCCTTTAAACTGGCTCTGTTTAAAAGGAAAACTTTTTGTGAAAGCTCTCATCGTTAACAGCTGTCATATTGGTACTTAGGGGAGGATCAAATTGAAAGGGAAAAAAAGTGACTAGCCTTAGAGAATCCCTTTTTAAGATGAAAGAACAAAAATTAGACTTAAAAATCCTGCATAAACTCCTCTTAAAAACTGCCTCTCCTCAGCAGTTCTCCAGGCCTCCCTACAAACAATCAGGAAATAAATCAGCTGGAGTCTGATATTCAAGGAAGAATAGAAACTGTCTTTATCTTGCAAATCTCTACAAAACCTAGCCTTGTTTCAATGGAAACAAGTCAGGGCCTAACTTTACCAGTCCTAAGGCCTTGTCTATTTCTCTCAAAATGCTTGTAGATATTATAAAAGATCAGGATGTTGGAGCAAAATTGTCCTGTACTTAAGAAAAAAATTAATAATAATTACACTAAGACTTACGAAAATAGACAAATACACTTCAAAAGTCCTAAGAGGAAACTTACACTTTCTCTGTTCCTTGTAAATCTTATCCTGTCTTTGAAGAGCAAACAGCCCACATCACTTGAGAGTGAGCCCAGATTAGCTCACTTGTTAAAACCTGAAACTAAAGAAAGAATCGGGAAAGAGGCCTTTTAAACACAAACTCCTAAAAGATCTCTCTTGCCCAAATAGCATCCTTAAAATTGCTTGTCAAGAGCAAATGCAGATCTTAAAATTCTTCTCCACAAATAAAAGATTTTATTTATCTGAAGGAAAAATCTACGTGATTCCAACTGTTATTTATAAACGACTGCGTTTGGCGTTGTACCTGATTCATGACTGAAGTTTTAAAATGAAAACTCTGAGCTCTCTGGTTGAGTCTGTCTGCATGTCTATTTGTACCTCCTTCTGCCTCTGGAGGGTATTGCCAAACTAATTTGTAAAAGAACCCTATTTAATTGACTTAAACAATCAAGCACTTATATTAAAAGTCTTAAATAATAAAAACCAACCCAGATGGTTTTCCAAGCTTCCATGATCTAGGATAGTCTTTAGTGAATAAAAGCTAATTTTAAGTTTGTTAGTTTAATTAATACAGGCATATCTTGAGAATTAGCAATAAATATAATGCATATAAACAACTTTTTTTCTACCTGGATTTACTGGTCAAATGGGCTAATGTTTGTTTCTGTTGCAAAATTTGTCAGGAGAAAAAAACCTTGATAATGACTAATTGCTTTAATGTCTAATGAAATTTTCATGAGTAATCTAAATACGATTATTAAGAACCAATGAATTAAATTGATGTGATTGAGATAAGAGCTTTCTGGTGAACTTTTTAACAAAATTGTTTTATGATACGTCTACTTAAGTAGTTTCCTAAATCTCTTTGGTAATTTATACCCCTAGAGTTTTGCCGAGTTAAATGATGAGAACTCATTGAATGTCTAGATCATTTCCAAATAAGATAAAATACTAAAACATTAATTGCCAAACAAGTCTAGTTTACCTACTTTTGACCTCTTATTACAGAGACTAAGTATGTTAGTAAATATATCCTGTGCTTTATTGAAAGGTTGTACTATGAAGTAGCACATGTTTCTAGATATTATAAAATGTGTTTGTAAGTTTGCCAAGCCACAAAATGTCAATATAGTTCACAATTGTTTACTTCTTTATTTTCACTAAAAAATTAAAATTTCAGAGGATTAAGAATTCTAATTCATATACGTGGTTAAAACCACTAGACATAATAATAGAAATATGATGTGTTTTTGAGTAAGAAAAGTATAAGGTATGGAGATGTTTTTGTTGAGGAAATAGAAAGTGATTTTGCCCTAAACACTCTGTATGGTTAGGAATGGTTAACTCAAAATGGGAAGGAAAATAAGGCACAAACTAAAATGGTCATAAAAAGCTGTAAAAGATTTGTGAAAAAACGAATCTTTAGAAAGGACTTTTATGTGTGCTCAGCACTGAATAAGACTGGGATGAATTTAATTAAGTAAATGAGTTTTAACATTAAAAGTAAACTGCTGCAGGTGCAGCCACTACGGAGAACAGTATAGAGGTTCCTTAAGAAACTAAAAATAGTACACCAGAGACTGACACATTGTAATTGGCTGTACTTCATTAAAAAAAAATTAAAAATGAAAACAACAACAACAACAACAACAACTAAAAACAGAGTTGCCGTACGATCCAGCAATCTGACTCCTGGGTGTATATCCGGAGCAAACTATAACTCAAAAAGATACATGCATTCCAATGTTCACAGCAGCACTATTTACAATAGCCAAGACATGGAAGCAGCCTAAATGTCCATTAACAGATGACTGGATAAAGAAGATGTGATATACATATATATACACACATACAAACACACACACACACACACACACACACATATATACACAGTGGAATATTACTCAGCTGTAAAAAAGAATGAAATAATGCCATTTGCAGCAATATGGATGAACCTAAGAGATTATTATATTAAGTGAAGTAAGTCAGATAGAGGAAGACAAATACATGACATCACTTACATATGGAATCTAAACAAAAATGATACAAATAAACTCATTTACAAACCAGAAATAGAATCACAGACATAGAAAACAAACTATGGTTACCAAAGGGGAAAGGGATAGCGGAAGGATAAATGAGGAGTTTGGGATACACAGATACAAACTACTATATATAAAATAGACAAACAACAAGGGCTTCCTGTAGAGCACAGGGAACTATATTCATTATCTTGTAATAACTTACAGTGAAGAAGAATCTGAAAAAAAAAGTATGTATTACTGAATCATTTTGTTATATGCCTAAAACTAACACAATATTGTAAATTAACTATACTTCAATAAAAAATAAAATAAACTAGAGCAAAGTTGGAATTTTGTTCTCTCTGTTAAAAGAACAAAGTTGATTTTTTTTTCCTATTGGTCCACTCGATAATAAGAGATTATGAAAGATTTTTCTTTACCTTTAGGTAATTTGTCTAGAGGGAGAAAAAAAAGATCTTATGTCTTGTCAAAATAATCACTTATGTTTTATCTTGTCTTTATTAGGCCTTTGATTACTAAAGTAAACCTAGTCCTCTCAATATTAAAATAGATACGCTTTGCTTAGAATATTATAACCTTCTATATTTGCCTATGAAGTCTTTACCTGTTATTTTGGTTCAATGTATGACTAAGCATTGTTTCACAGTGATCTATTTGACTAAGTGTTTTACAAACCTTTTGGATATTTTGGACAAACTTCCCTCAAATCAAATACTAAATGATTCTTTTTGACTTAGAACTAACTCTGAGATATATTTCAGAGGGCCCCTGAAATATCTCAAAGATTTGTTCTCTCTCCTTATAAAAAGAGGTATGAGACTAATTAGGCATATTTGATACGTTAAATTCCACGGGGAACATTGTCAAAAACTAATTTAAGCCTTCTTTACGTTGTGTCTGTACAGGTACATAATATAAATGTTTCACAAATTATGTGGAATTCCTGGAAGTCTTATATGAGGGCATAAAATGTTGTCTGCCATCAAAATTCAGGCTCACGCTAAAAGGACTGCACCCAGGTATCAGCAAAATGCTTTGACTTTCACGCAAAGGTAGCTACAGCAGAACCTGTAAAGGTTTTGGCACACACAGGTGCAATCTATTCTGCTTCTGCAAAAAAAAAAAAATTGATCCTTAATTGCCATACTTTCGCCATCTGATGTCCTCATAACATGGCCACAGTGTGCTCCTGAATCAGAGAAATTCAGACAGGTGAACAATAGCTGTAAATTACACAGCAGTCAAGGGTATAGGAAACCCGGGACGGCTGCTTGGTTCTTCTGGCTCCCTAACAAACCTCATTTTTTGTTTTTTTGTTTTGTTCTGTTTTGCATTCCTTCGCCTAACATAGTGCATTTAAGAGGGCTCCAGCTGTAAATAGACATTGGCAGGAAGATTTCTAGAAAATTGTGAAAACAGTCTACCAGCAAGGTCTGTCCTGTCAGGTCCATATAACCCCGGTTGGGGGGGTGGGTAAAATATTTTTGTCCTCAGAGACCTCAGACCTCTTCCCTCTGGACCCTTTGAGCACCTGCAGCTGGACTTCATTCAACTGACATTTAATATGGGTTCTCAAAATGTGCTTGTTATTATAGGTGTGTTCTGCATGGGCTAAACCTTCCCTTGCTGCAAGGCTGATGCAAATGGCACACAATGGCAAAGAAACTGTTCAAAAAAGTTTTCCCGCTTGGGGTGTATCTTCCACACTATCCAGTGATCAAGGCATCCACTTCACTGGGCAAGTCACAGGAGCCTTAACAAAAACCTTTCAGGCATCTTATAATTATCACTGTCCCTATCACCCTTAATCATCGGGCAAGGTTGACAGAACTAACGGAGAAACCTGACTCGAGAGAAAACACCAAGTACTGACAAGGACGTGGAGTGGCTGGAACTCTCACACACTGCCGGCAGGAGTGCACATTGGCACCACTGCTCTGGAAAACTATTTGGCATTGCCTAGTGGGCTTAAACGAACCAGCAGCTCCATTGCTGGTGTGTATCTAAAGTGGAATGCGTTCATACCTTCAACAGAAGACCTACACAAGGATGTCCAAAGAAACACAATGTATGATAGCCTAAACTTGAAACTTCCCCAATGCTCATCCACAGAAGAACAGATCAGCGCTGGTACAGAGGAGTCTACAGCCATGAGAAGAACAAACTACAGCCAGAACTACTCTGAAGGAAAATCTCACAAACAGTGTTGAGTCAGACGCAGTGGAGTACATGCTAAGTGATTCCATTTACATAAATATGCAGATGAGCAAAACTAATGTACGCAATTGGAAGTCAGATAGTGGTTTTCCTTGTGGGGTGTGCAGTGTGCTTGGAAGAGGGCATGGGGAGGTTCTGGGCACCGGCAATGTTGTGTGCCTTGATCAGCTGCTATTTATATGTATAAGATCAGTTTACAGAAAATCCTTGAGCTGCACACTTGTGATTTGTGCACTGTTCTATCTGTAGGTTAGAGTTCAATAAAACGTCCCCCTAGCCCTGCCATCACTGCCTGTTTCAGAGCCCTGGTACTGTTTCAATAGTAATTAAACTGTATCTTGTGATTTGCTACCTCTTTGTTTTTTTTAATAAAACCTACATTTATTATTTTTTTAATGGAAGTACTAGTGATTGAGCCCAGTACAACTTTGCAAACAAATTAATTTTAATTTGGCTATCTTTGATAGAAATGTGGGTGACGTCAGGGGGAAAAATTATGTTTCAATAGAACCTATAATAGCCACTAGTGGATATTAGATTCTTGTGCTATTACTTTTCCTTGAGGTTTTGTTATTCACCTGAAACCTGACTGGGTCCTGAATTTTCCTCATCGCCTCCAATATCTGGCTTCAACTCTGAGCTAATGTTTCCAATTTTCTCCTACCTTTTGACATGCAATCACTGAGAAATGAAACTGCCCTTTTCCTGAATCCTGGCAAACTGAAGCTAGAGGACAATATAAACTTCAGAGGAATTGCCCAACAGCTCGTATTGAAACAATTCTCATGCCTACTGCTGTAGGAGCCATTCAGAAACTTTACCTGAATGCCCAGTGACATCTTCAGAGACCTTGCAAACTACAAAAGAAGCTTTGACCCTGACATCTAGGAATCTTCTTGACTGACTGCCCCCGGGCTCAGAAATTGGTTTCAGTCTGCGCCAATCATTAACCATTGTTTTTCCTTTTGTTTCCATAGAAACACCTAATATGAAATACCTGATTCCTTGCACCACAGGATTAGCTTTGGGAGCCAGTCTGCATCACTGCCTCCTGAAATGAGACATCATTATTTCCGGGAATTGACCTGTTCTCAGAACTAAGAAACTTGTTCAGCGAAAAGGACTCTGCTAACACTCTCTGCGGCCAGCAGCTCAGCGGCTAACATGTGAGACTTTGGGGAGTTTCAGAGGCAGGCACTGGTGGGGCCCAGGGCAGGCTGCTTCACAGACTTACTGTTCCTTTGTCCAAAAGGTATAAAGGCTGCCTGCTTTGGCCACTTCTTAGGTCTCATCTCTATGAGACCTCCATGCGCATGAATTAAAAATGTTCTTTTTCTCCTGTTCATCTGTCCTGTATTAGTTTTATTAGCAGTTCAGCCACAAGAACTCGAGAAGGGTAGGGGAAACTTCCCCCTCCCCAATAAGTAGGTCCCGGAGGTCCCTACACTTAAGGAGAGGTGGGAGGAGGAGGGGATTATCTGCATGATAAGCCATATTTACAACTGTTTTCTTTTGCATATAAATCTCTGTGTCATAAATATAAAAATCATGTGAGACCTGAGGTTTCTTTATACTTATTAAAAAACACTAACTTTGACTAGAGAGGACACTTGAGCAATTTGTGATTATTTTGAGGAGAAAACAAACAAACCCCTTTCAACATCGAGGATCTTTTTCTTTTCCCCTAAAACCGAATATAGAAATTGATAGTAACTTAATTCACCATTTACAACTTGTTTGATATTGACCAAGATTATGAATCTCTCTTCTTAACAGTAAACTGGCATATTTTAGGAACGGTCATGTCTCATGTTTCTAAAAAATTCTCTATACACATGTGACCTGGAAGTCTCTGAGTAGGAGAGACTTTCCTCCAAAACTGGCTGTGAACAAAGTATGAAATGATTGAGTTACTTTGTGAAGAGAAAAGATTAAACTGACAAAGATGATCAAAATCCTGACATTTTAGAGTCCTGAGAACACAGAGCTTGCCTTTTAACCTGTCCAACCACTAATATTGTGCAATCAGGAAGTGTCTCCCCTCTCTGCTTACTCAATTCCCTAGCCACCTCTATCTACAGGGAAATATTTGAAAGTGGGGACAATATTACCTTCCTGATCCAGATTGGCTGCATAGTGTTCAACAACAAAATCAACTGAGTAAATGTAAGATTGGCTCAATTAAACGAGTCATGAAGCGGGCGGCATCCCATCTAGCAAATACAAAGGATGGGGTGTGAGAAAAGGAAATTGTTAGCAAAGAATGCATTGTTTCAGGCCAGGCCACCCTCCTAAATGGAATGGGAGGGCCTACAGGGATTACTTCCTTTAGTGCTGACCAGGTAATTCCAGGTTGGCTGGTTAAAGGTTACACTTATGGGAAGGTGAGATTGCAGTTAGGTTAGGTAATAAGTTGGTTTGGTGACGTGGGTCTAACACAACTGACTCCATTTTGGGCATGTTGTTTCCTTTTAACAATAGAAATACCTCATCTCTTAATGGCAGTTGTTATTCGAAGAGGCTTTATGAAAAAGTGTTTTTTTCCCTTCCATACTATTACTAAACCGGAATGAATATCTCTTTACTGGTTAAAAAAACCAAACAAACAAACATCAATTTTCTCATGAATTAAAACTTCAACCTTATTTATTGTTGAAATAATCTGTATTTAATTTTGGGGTTTTGGCCTTGGTTCCTTTTCATTTTTTCCAGCTTTATTCAGATATAATTGATGTTTAAATTTAAGATGAACAATATGATGATTTGCTATACATATATACTGAGAAATTACCACAATAAGGGATTTCTTTTCTATAAAGATCTGCAAATAAATTTACTGATAAAGAGACTGATGACAACTGGAAAAATTATCAGGACATATAGAATGGCAACGTGAAGAATTCAAAATTTCAGAGCTGAATTTCATAATTGTACTGTTTCTTACTGAATGATTTGTTGAAAAAAAAAGTCATCTCATTTCTTTTAGAATTGGTTAGATTGGAAACATCTTCAATCCCGTAAGGCTATTGAGAAGTCTGAGAATATTTGGAAAGGCTTATGTAAGGGGTAACAAGTCAGAGAAGAAATAATTATGGTCAATATTTATCCAAAAGGAAAGCAAAGTTTCATTTACGAGAGAAAGAAAAGCCCCTATCTTACTTACAGTATAATTTATATTAGGGTTACTATCAAGTGAGATTTATTACGAGATTTAGAGCACTCATGTATGCCCTGATTTCGGCGGGTGAAGCCGGAGTTAGCTTAGTGTTGGTTCCTCCACCTGGAAGACACCTGCTCAAGCGCATCTGCGCGGGCAGCGGGGTGAGTCAGCGAGGAGAGCAGAGCGCGCACTGCCCTCCAGGTGACGCTCGCTCGCGCTCGCTAAGCCGCGACGCGCGCTCAGCGCTCAGCAGGCGGGCCCCTCCTTGATGGGATCTTGATGGGATGTGCTCCGGGATGGTTACCACGTTACTGGATCTTCGGTGGGACTTCTTTTTTAAATTAATCGTAAGTTTAAGAATTAAAAAAAAAAAAGATTTAATTGTACCTAAGTTTTCAAAGGTGGCTTTTGGTCACATTCCAGAAATAATGATTAGGTGCTTTTTCACTCAAGAGTTCTCTTTGGAACACGAAAGGAATTACTATGTTTCTTAGAAGTCAGATACTTTAAGTAAACGTTGATATCATGCTGATGTGGTTTCTAATTTTCTTGGAATTCTCTGACCTTTTTGTCGGGGAAGCGCCCAGCTTTCTTCTCGTACCGCGGAGATACAGGAAAAGACTGCTGAGCTGCGCGTCAGGAAGCCTACATTTAAAATCTATGTAACACTGCATAAAGCACTTAGGCCTCAATTGTTTTTAGAAGTGTGTGCAAAGGGGTGTGTCGGGGGTGGGGGAGATGGAGGGAGGGGAGGAGGGAGAGGAGAGAGGGGGAGAAGAGAGAACGGGTAACTGATTATAGATGGAAAGATTTGAGATGTGTTAGACTACAAAATAATTAAGCTAATTATATAACTAGGGTACATAGGTTGACTGATAAAACTGACTTATAATTCTGAAAGGATAAATTTAACTAAATTAAAAAACGGACTACTTCACACAGTAGATAATGAATCTTTAAAACCTGAGGTAGTAAATCACAAGATACAGTTTAATTACTATTGAAATAGTACCAGGGCTCTGAAACAGGCAGTGATGGCGGGGCTAGGGGGACATTTTATTGAACTGTAACTTACAGACAGAACAGTGCACAAATCACAAGTGTGCAGCTCAAGGATTTTCTGTAAACTGATCTTACACATATAAATAGCAGCTGATCAAGGCACACAACATTGCCCCTGCCCAGAACCTCCCCATGCCCTCTTCCAAGCACACTGCACACCCTACAAGGAAAACCACTATCTGACTTCCAATTGCATATATTAGTTTTGCTCATCTGCATATTTATGTAAACGGAATCACTTAGCATGTACTCCACCGAATCTGACTCAACACTGTGAGATTTTCCTTCAGAGTAGCTCTGGCTGTAGTTTGTTCTTCTCATGGCTGTACCAGCGCTGATCTGTTCTTCTGTGGATGAGCATTGGGGAAGTTTCAAATTTGGGCTATCATAAATTGTTTCTTTGGACATTCTTGTGTAGGTCTTCTGTTGAAGGTATGAACGCATTCCACTTTAGATACACACCAGCAATGGAGCTGCTGGTTTGTTTAAGCCCACTAGGTAATGCCAAATAGTTTTCCAGAGCAGTGGTGCCAATTTGCACTCCTACCAGCAGTGTGTGAGAGTTCCAGCCACTCCATGTCCCTGTCAGTACTTGGTTTTTTCTTTTTTGTTTTAGTCATTCTGGTGAGAGTAGCTAATTTGCACCTACTTTTTTTTTGCTTTTCAAAGGCCTTATCCTGTATCCAATCTTATCATAATTTATCCCAACACAAATCGTATCGCCCACATTCAACAGACGTACCACACTCGCTCTCCTCTCCATCACTCCACTCACTATAAAGGCCTGGTTTAGGCCTGGCCAAACCCCACTATTTTCCAAATCCCAATTTTTAGTGTACCTCTTTAATAAAGAACTCCTAAAAGTTCAACGTGAGCTAGAAAGCTTACCAGCTTTGTATGTATATCAGATTGTGAGCTATAGGTCCCGGGAGACAGAATGAAATGTCTGTTTAGCTGTTAAGTCATTTCAACTCAGTTGTGGGTGCTCCTCGTTTGTTAGTCCTGAGAAAACAAAATTTAGTCATTGATTTATTGAGCATATGCTATATGTGAGGCTGGAATACACAAGGGTGAACAAGGCTCATGGGACTTTCTTGTACTAGGGGAAACCTCAAAACCCCCATAATAATTCTCAAAAGAATTGTGAAATAAAGGCCAGACATTAGAAACAAAACGTTAAAAATATCCAATATGTTAAGGTGTCATATTTTGGGGTAGTGTGTCCTGAACCCCATCACTATGTTCTAGGCACTGGGCTCCATGTTGTTTTCAGGTAGAAATTTCAATCTAGCAGGAGAAATATTTCAATTGAATAATGACTGATATAGAATTGTAACTATTTAAATGCTGCCAAGAGATTTCACAGAGTCCCATGAGAAGATAAGAAGGAAATCTGGTCGATAGGTCAGGGAAGGCCCATTTGATAGTGAAAAAGGATTTTAAAAAATGTTGAGTACAAACATGTATTGAATTAGGCTTTGAATTTTTCTAAGCAGGGTTTGCATTTGTAACTAGCATATAAAGATGAACTTTCTTAAACATGTTCCTTTTTTTAAATAGCATAGAACTAGGGCTTTGCTTGTTTACAGTGGTTGAAATTTTCAAATAACTGTTTATAATATTCCAACATTTGGCAATGACTAGGAAACTGTCAGTTATTACAGAAATAGATGACATGGTTTTTGGCAACTGCAGGATAAATACTGGTGAGAACAAATGTTTTACCTGTTTGTTGGGTCTTCATCAGGACTTGAAAAACAGAACCGTGTAAGGGGGAGGGTATAGCTCAGGGGCAGAGTGTGTGCCTAGCATGCACAAGGTCCTGGGTTCAATCCCCAGTACCTCCATTTAAGATAAATAAATAAAAACCTAATTGCCTCTCCCCCAAAATAAAAAAGAAAAACAGAACCACGCAGAACAGCCCACTTCAGCTTGCTTCACTTAACTGACCCGCTTCCCTCTGCCTCAGTTGTGAAAGCTCATCGTTACCTTCCTTCTTAACAGCAGTATCTCTTGTATCACCTCCCAGACAACTATTCTTCCCATCATTAGGAGTGATCGTTTACCGGAAGATGAATCTGTAATAGCGCAAGAAATAGACTAATTGCAGAAAGAAAGAAAGGGTAGAAAATTGAGTTAATTAAGCCATTTTGTAAGCCAAATCAGGAATGCTAATAGCTTATTTTTATAATTTCTAAGCACATAACTCTATGCACTATCTTTACAAATAATATTGATTTGTTTGTTTTTCCCTTTAACTGTATTTTACTCTAGATAGGATAAGACTGAGTATAATATGCTTAAGAAATATGTGTATCACTAAAAATTTCCAACCAAAAATGATTAGAAAGTAATCAGGTCCTACTTTTAACTAAATAAAGATTCAACTGTATTTTTTTTTAAAGTGCACAGAAAGGTTTTTTATTTACATTCCTGTTTTCATCAAGATTCAGCTGTATTTTAACTTTTAAATTGCGCATAATTAAATAGGTCTCAACTAGCTCAAAATTCAACTTGGGAATTTAAGTTTGAAATTCCTGATTCTATTGATTATCTCTTTTTTTTTTTTCAGTTTGTCATCAAATTGTTCTGTAATCACATCTGGCTCTTGACTGACAAATTTTCCCTTTTTTGGAGGGTCAACATTAGTTCTGCTGAGAAATGTTCTCACCTCTCCGCCTCTCCCCACCATACAATAACTTTTTAAAATTATTGAGAATAATTTTAATTGAGATATAATTGACATATAACATTATATTAGTTTCACATGTATCACATGATTTGATAGTCGTGTATACTGTGAAATGATCACCACCATATCTAGTTAACGTTTATAGTTAAACACATTTTTTTTCTTGTGATGAGAACTTTTCAGATCTACTCTCAAAAAATAAACCCACTCTCTTAGCGACTTTCAAATACTTAGTACATAAATATAGTCACCGTGCTGTACGTTACATCCCCATGACTTCATTATTTTATAACTGGAAGTTTGTACTTTTGACCCCCTTTCACCCTTTTTGCCTCCCCTCACCCCTCTCCACCATGGGAATTATCACAGCCCGAAGGGGAAATGAGTGAAGTGAGCTACCAAAGGAAAAACGTCTCCTCCTGGTGTCCCTACTGGTACAGCCTGACTTTATTTAGCAACAGGGAAGACTGTGTACAGTACCATGGGGTGATTTTCCTGTATCTATGGTCTGAAAGTTGAGAGAAAACTGTTAAAATCCACAGTTGTGAGAAGCCTTGAAATATGTATTAGTTGAAACAACAAAATCACTTTGGTTCAACAAGTTAGGATCAGAATACATGGATCAGAATGCTTTAAATAAACAAACAGTTGAAGTATTTACCTGACAGAATCCTGACCACTAAAGCGGTTTTAGAATGTTTTTGGCTGAAGCGATTTTTTCCTACAGGAACAATGGGAATAATGAAAGATTATTAGAAAATGGAATTGCTTCACACAGATAACATTTCTAATACAAAATCTGGGAATTATAGTATTGATGGAACTTAGTCAAAATCACTCAGAGTTCTTGCAAAAGCAAAGATACTGAACCAGATAATCTGGTTGCTTTCAAAGTTTTGTCCAAGGAGGTTTAGATTTTGTAGGTATTAAACCTGAAGCTGCTCAGCTTTTTATTTATGAAACTGCTGTGAGGCCATGTGATGTCTATAGTTGCTATGGTAAGAATAAGGTACTTTCAAGGAATAAAAGAAAATAGGAGAGAGAGAGAAAAAAAGATGAAGAAAAGGGAAAAAGGGAGTAAGGAGAACAAATAAAATGGAAGGTGAGATAAAAAGATAATAGGGTTTTATAAAAACTGCTCAGCTATTCCTAAATAGGATAACATTTCTAAAATACATAGAGGAACATTTCAACAGAATTACAAAAGACAGAAAAGAGTCAGTTACAAAAGTAAAGCTGAAAGACAAAAAACAGAAAAAAACTTGTTATCTAAGTTTTAAAACAGTAGATTATGCAAAATATTCTTGAATTACTTGACAGGATAGGAAGGGAGTTATGACAACCATCTGATAAATGCATTTTCAAGTTATATTTCAATAACATGTAGCACCTATGAATAATTTTTGTAATTTCAAAGGTGATGTAAAATTGGGGAGCATTTTCTAACACACAACCTATATCCTTCCCGCCGTCCTCCTTACTTTTATAAAGACAGTAGCTTGACTAGTGGTCTTGAGTTTGATGCTGTGGTTCTCACAGGCTGTCAGACGGTTTGATAAATTTGGAAGGTGTTTGACTCCCAGTGTTCAGTGTAAAGGTTGCTCTATTCCTCAGGGCCTATGAAGCAAATCTTGCAGAGCCAGATAATTATCAGAAAAACACTCATGAGCAGGCTGTTTTAATTGTTTCACGGTCTTACCTTCCTCGAGCAAGAATTCCTGGAATATACAGCTGTTACATTTGCTTGGTCTTGGTATTCTTTAAATTGGGGATGGGAAATTTGTTTCAGTTTTCAATTTAGTGTTGAGTTTGTGGTTGCTTATTTAGTTATTCTTCTTTAAGGGTGCGTGTAGGTTATAAGCTCTTTTCTATAGGCAATATATTTCAAAATAATTTCTCTTTCTCTAGAAAAGCAATTGTAGTTTAACATTCCTTAAGAAGTTTCTAGACTGAAAACTGATAAGCCATCTCTTTAACAAATCCAACCAACCATTCCTCCTTTAATCATAAATGGTTTGTTCTTCCTTAGGGTGGGCACAAGGTAGAGCAGGTAGCCTCTGTGTTGAGGGCAGTTTTCTAACGAATGGGGGGCCCTGTGATGAAAAGGTTACGACAGTGATGAGCAGTTTTCTTTAGCCCTTTGGGCAACACATCTCTGACGAGTTGCCACAGGCCAGGAGCACCTTCTTGTTTACTCCTGAATGGTGTTTAAACACCTTTTCCTACATATTCCACATATGTAAAGATTGGGAAGCACTGGTTTAGGGAACTGTGTAGTTTTATGGAAAATGGCATCTTTTAAACACTAGAATCACACCTAACTCAATGGAATGTATTTGTTTATTTCTGAGTAAGCAGAGCTGAATTCCAGTAACTTAAATGAAGCTCTAACAGAAAGCTACTTTGGGTCTTAGAGTTAGTGCTCTGAAGTTGCTTAAAAATTTTTTTGTTTTCTAAAGATACTCAGAAACCAGGTAAGTCAAAGTCTATTAAACAATCACACTCTAGGTAATTATTCCAAACTATCTCATTTATTTTTCTGCTGAAATACATTTTTCTCCCTTTGTCCAATGGTGAGAAAGACCAAAGTAGAATTAAAACCAACCAAACTCAAAACAACACACATTTTTTCAAAATTCCATCTTGCCTTATTATAGAGACTTCAGTAATAGGCATTTTGCTTCTTTAAAATTTAAGTGTAAAATTATGAATTAAAAAAGTAAACATAAAACTGTGAATTATAAAATATGTTTTTATTTTAACCAAGCCATAAAATTTACAACCAATTCAAATTATGTAAACTTTGAGTTCTTTTTCCCCAAGGTAAGGCTTTGGGAAGTCATGAGAAAAAAACTTGGAGAAACCACTGATTAAAATAAGTGAAAAGATTATTGCTTATCTGTTCACAACATCTAGGAGACAATGAACTCACATTAAGCAAATTATATCTAAGAAATTACAGAGTATTTTTTGTTATTAGATGCTAGCCTTGGTCCCTGCTGACTACAAAACCAGGTATCAGTCCCAGATTGCACACCTCTCACACAGATCACTGTTATTTGGGCTCTGCTGTACGCAGGCAAACTTAATCCTAATATACTGCGGGTTACCTCTGTGAATCCTTACCGCCCTGCTGGGTACGTATGACCATCATCTTTGTTTTTACAGTTGAAGAAACAAAGACTCAGAGAGGCAAGTAATCAGCTTTGGAGAAAGCAAAGAGTCACTGAACAAAACTGGAATGAGACTGGGGCCAAATTATTGAGGATCTCAGATGTCCTCTGAGCAGTGGTGGGATATAATCAGGATTCAAGAAAGGTTTTCCTCAGTTCTATGAGGATAGAGTAAGTTGTGATCAATTATGAAGTCATCATGTTAGTCTAAGGACAAGACAAGCATGCAGATAGAAAGCAGGGAAGAGATGAGAACCTGGGCAGGTCAAAGTGAGGACTGTGATTCCCCGAGTGTGATGTGGGAGTCAAGAGTCATTTTTGGAGCACTTCTCCTTTATGTAATGATTACAGGAAAAGATGTTTAGTGCTCAGTTTTGTGCTTTCAAAATGTATCGGTTACAATAAATATGTTAATACTGAGCATTTGCATAATTAATTTCCGTATTTGTTAGTAAATGTCCATAGATACAACTTGTTTCCTTTGGTATTCTGTATCCTTGGGAATTAACCTTGATTTTTATCAAAATTTTTATGTACCAACTTTGATAGTGGGCCATCTCTTAACTGTTATGCTCCCTATTTCCTCTGATTTTTCTCTTAGTGTTTTTTTAAAATTCTTTTTTAATCTTTAAAATTTTTTTAAATTACTGAAGTAGAGTCAGTTGACAATGTTGTGTCAATTTCTGGTGTACAGCATAATGCTTCAGTCTTACATATACACATATATTTTCATATTCTTTTTTATTATAGGTTACTGTAAGATACTGAATAGTTCCTTGTGCTACACAGTAGTAGAAACTTATTATCTATTCCTATCTCACTTTGATAAGACACTTACAGTTGAAATTTATCCAAGTTGTGTAACCTAACTCATGCACTCTGAGTCTGAATTTTTAGCCAGTGATACATCAGTTATCCTCTCAAGGCAGATGGCTGCAGATATATTTTGACCAGATGATAACAAGGGAGTATATATAGACCCAAGCAGAACAGGATCTGATACTTTCCATAGTCAGATGGGCAGCTGATAATAGCCACAGTTCAGCCTACATTTGGCTGGGTGGTGGCGAGAGCATGAGGGTGAGCACAGAAGACTGCAGTCTTAAGGATCTTTGCAAAAGGATTTGTAGTAGGAAGATCGGGGTTGAGTCTTGGTCCAGAGATTTACCGGTTAAGTGACTTAGGGCAAGACGCTTTAGCACTGTTCTCCTATATAGCATGGGTATAACACTTCCAATATAAAATTGCCTATTATATGGCAGGGGCTCATAAATGTTGGTTGAATCTGAGTTTTTTTATTCTGACTGGCAAAAACAAAAATTAGGACAAATTCCAGCAATCTAAAAAAAAACTGAATAAATTCAGACACTATGTTCTTAGAAGATTAAATACTATGTCAGTTCTTATCAAATTAACTTACAGTGTGAGCATAAGTTTAGTAAAAATGGTAATAGAATACTTTTTGGATATGGAAAAAGTACTTGAGAAGAACAAACAGGTGGGTGTATAAAAGATTCTAAAAAAGAAGAGTACAGGACGAATGAGAGAGAAAGATGGTGAGAAAAAGCTTTAACAAATATTAAAGCAAAACATTATAATAGTTAAAAAAGTGAACAGGCACAGATAACTTCAATGGTATATCCCAGAAGTACACCCTATTATTAAATAAAAATTCAGTAATTTAAAAAAGAAATCACTATAAATCAAATTGAATTCATGAGCTTGAATGTAACAATTTGGAAGAAACCTAAATAATGTCTCACACTGCATGCTGCCATAAAACATGTAACAGAGACACAAAGTTTTATTAAATTATTGAATGAGATTGATTACATTTTGAAGAGATGGAAGAGTTCACAAAGATAAATACTAAAACATTTGACTAAAGAAAAATGAAAAGCTTTTGTAAGTTAAATAAAAAACCTCTAACCAAAATAACAAATATATTAAAAAGATACGTTAGGAAAAAATTGTGCCAAAATGGCAAAGTATCATTTAGTTAATTAAGTATCATTTAATTAAGCATCATTACTTAATAGTTCAAGACTCATACAAATGGAAGAAAGCCTCTCCCCAAACTGAGCAACGATTTTGGCGCATTGAGGATCTATATAAACAAGTGGCAGGGTTGACAAATTGACTCACGCTCATGAAAGGTAAACAAAAAATTCACAGTAGCATAAAAGATTTCAAGAAATACCTGTGGACTGTATAGGTACTAACAGATCAATTTATACATCAAAAGTCAATTTTGCTCCTAATTTCAACATAGTTAATTAAATAATTACCAAACAGCCTAAAATTCTTCTTCCTCTCTCTGCCCCCACATATCCTGTGAAAAGATAAAGTACCAAAAATAAGCAAGCCCTGAATACATGGTAGTAGTCAGCATGAATAAATTAGTTCACTGGTAAATAATGGAATGAAAGCAAAATATAGTCCTTTAGAATAAAGATTTTTATTTTCTTGGCACACAGACATAAACACGACATTTGCCCACTAGATAAGCAGTTGAAGACATATCAGAAACAGAAAATTACAATTCACATAGGTTATAATGTTTGTAGACAGGATGACAGGTCTCATGTTTCCTCAGTTATCTTTGAAACATTAAATTATCACAGCATACTGGTTAAAGTGACAAATTTCTGAAATTAAAGAGTAAGACTGATTTGAATTAATGAAGAACCCAGGCACAGAACCATTCTCAAAATGTAATATATTGGTACCTCATCCAGCATCACTCAGGAATGAAGCATTCTATTTAAATGTTTTTCAGTCAAACAATTTATCCCTCTAAAGTCTAAAGCTGGTTATTTTAACTACCTTTGATGAAATAATGTGTAACATGCCTCTTAAACTTTAAAATAGGCCATGCATATTATAACAATGTTCTTTCATTGATATTCCTAATAAGGAACATGAACCACTTAATTTTCTAGTGCAACACAATATCCCACAAATTTTCTGAGGTGGATATTTGCCCTACTATAGGTAACCCCAATATGGCTATGTTTTAAAAATTGTCAACTTGATATTATTTATTTATTAGAATTCATTAATTTATTCATTTACTTATTTATCACATTTAATTGTCAGCCATTAATTCCTGCTTTTGTTAAATATGTTGATTTTCAGTTATTTTTCTTACCACCTTTAACATAGAAGTTAAATGAGAACAACAGAACTGTGAATCTTGGATGACTAATGGTTCTCCCTCTCAAGAAGGGTCATTCTTTTTAACTGCACAGCTTAGAGAAGCTTATACATTGAGTGACGAAGAAGGAAAGGAAACTTGGAAATCAATGCATTTATGGACAGTGGTCAGATTACAATCACGACTGTCCTTACAGTTGTAGGATTTAAACTGCTTTAGGTTGGAAAACCAGAAAACCAAGCTAGTTTAAAACTACTCCTAAAGTAGGGTCGAGTATGGGTATTTGACATCTGAAGCATTTTTGTATTTTTACTACCCAGAAGTTTTAGTTTATTTGCTTTTCTCCTTTATTTTTATTCCTTCCTCATAGTTAAGGTGGTTGGGTATGTGACCTCTAACTGAGGAAAGTGTTACTGCACCATTATTTTCACTATAAATATACTAATATTTGAATAATATTATATAGTAATAAAAGGACTTCTGCAACTATTTTCTTTCAACTGAAAGTATAATGATCTAACTTAAGTGTTGTCTTGAGACAAAACCAGTAAAACAGTAAAAAAAAATTCATCTAGAAAATATGCACTATTCAAAAACGTCAAATCATACAAATGTTAAAAGCCTTTTTCCTTTTATGACTTTTCTAAATTTAAGGTATCTTAAACTAATATTAAAAACTTTTCAAATGATTTTATTGAGTTCACGATAACTACTGAATTCATAGCTCTATAGTATATTATGATTGTTCTCAATGCTAAACTTGTCAATGTAGGTTCTGGTTCACAGGAAGTGAGTTATCAATACACTTTTACACACAAACTAAAAACAGTTAAGTTTTAGAAAAATTAATATGGCATTTTTCCCTTAAATTTCTCATGAATATGCCCAACAATTTACATTTTGAAAATGTAAACTATCTCACAGGAGGAAACTGGAGCTCAGGACTAATTTTATAAAACTGTTTTTATAAAATAAATTCCTAATGCTCTGTGATTTTTTCATATATCCTGTGCATCATCAGCACAAGTAAATTACGTAAATATACTGTTGATATTCATTATATTAAAAACATTAATATTTCAGTGAAAAAAATAAAAGCACATTATGAACATCTGTGCTTCATTTATGAACATATATTGTAGGTGGACACTTCCATGATTCAGCATTCATCTAGTACTTACTGAATGCAGCTAGAAATACTGTAGTAAAAGGTGAGAACATTAATTAACCATAGCCTGTTTAGTATGTATTGTTACTGAAGAAAATATACTGCAATTCAAAGATACTTTTCCATTTCTTTCACTATTACATTTTCATATTTCATCTTCACTTATGTACAAATAGAGGATTACATGATTTTTCTTTTTCAAACTCTGGATTTCAAATTCTTTATTTCTAGGCATTTGAAGAATACTTTCTGAATTCAAAAGAAAAACACTCCATTGGTAATGATAATTTTTCTTTTTGACTCAAATCAAAAGCTACTCTGTACATTAAAAAAAAAGAAGAAAGAAAAACCAGTGTTTTACAGCCTTAACCTAATTGGGTATCAATAGTATATGAATTAGATTTTTTAAATGATTTGTGCTTGTGCATATAAAGCATTTACATTATATTATGACCTTGCATTCCACAATACAATTGATTGCATACGTAATAAATACCCATGAGGCAATTATAAATCATAGAGTGTTTCAAGAATGACAGCAATTGACCAGGCTTGTGTTTCACAGCTGAAAGGACAGTATTGGCCATTCTCATTGGTCAGTTCTGGCAGTCCTTTCCAAGGAGATCTTAAAGAAAGAAAAGCCATTTTATGAGATACAATCTAACACATATCTTGTTGGATTAACAAAATAGGCAATACACCTGGTGATTTTGCCTTCTAGTATAGAAAACAATCATTTGTAGTCATTTACTACAAAATAAAACAGGATATCCTAAAGATTATAAAGAATTTAGATTCAAATTATTCTTTGACATTCAATCTTTGGGATTTAAGACTTTCAAATACAAAAGAATCCCTTTATGTATTAAAAAACGTAGAAGAAACTATCAATGCAAGCAACACAGAAGTAGAGAGGCCTACTTCTCAGGCCTAATTTTATCTCTTCTGGAGTAAGTTTATGAGACCCAAAGCGTAACTAAGTGAATGTATTACATCTGATCTTGACAAAACTGTAAAATGAATATGAAACAATGAAGAACCACAGAATTATGATTAGAAAAAAAGTCACTTGAAGACAATCTAAATTTCTATAATTTCTCATTCTCCTTAATAGTAATAGTTAGTATTTACTGTGCATTTATTATGTTCTGATACTAAGTACTTTATATACATTATCTCATTTAATGCTCACAGCAACCCTGTCAGGTAGGTACCATAACTATTCCTGTCTATAGAGGAGGTAAAATAAGGTTAATAACTTGTTCCAGATCTCAGTATCAGAACAAAGCATTATTAGCATATCAAATTTATTCTTAATTTCAATGTAGTGTAATCCTTAAGTATGAAACAAAAATTAAAAAAATATCGAATTCAGTAATGTTTCATTTTTTAGTACATTTTAAAATTTATTTCATTATTATGCTTTGTAACTCATGGCTGTTACATATACTTTTCTGAAGGTATCAAATATTTCACAATAAAAATGAAAAAATAACTCCATTAGGTAAATATGGAGATACTTTGGGTAATAATAATATTATCAGCTAGGTGTCATAGAGAAATAGAAAATATAGAAAACTTATTTGTATCCAAGCGTTCAAGCTACTTCAGAGAAAAATGCCAGATTACTGAAGTTGGGTACCTGGGTATCTGTAATGGGTTAAACTGTATCCCCCTCAAAATTCATCTGTTGAGGCCCTACCTCTCAGCACCTCAGAATGTGAACTTATTTGGATATTGGGTTGTTGCAGATGTAATCAGTTCAGGTGGATTAGAGTGGGCCCCTAATCCAACATGACCAATGTCCTTATAAAATGAGGAAATTTGAGCACAAACAGGCCCAGAAGGAGGCTGCCGTGTGAAGGCTGGAATTATGCTGCAACAAGCCAAGGAATCAGCAGAGGCTAGGAGAGGGGGCTGGAAGCGATCCTTCCCTAGCACCTTCAGAAGGAGCATGGTCCTGCCAATGCCCTGATTTCAGATTTCTGGCTTCCAAAACCGTAAGACAAGTAAGCTTCTGTTGTTTAAGCCACTCAGTTTGTGGTGCTTTCTTAACAGCAGCTCTAGCAAACTAATACTGCACCAAAATTAAGAAACAAAACAAGCTTATAGAACCATTAAGTGCTGCTCATAATTGAATATGAACACAAGAACGTGGCTACCCACACTGACATAAAGAAGTCCCCTTTCCCTTGCTTCCTGAAAAATTCATTCCCCAAGTCATTAGGTGGGACAAGAAGGTCAGTGAGGAGAAGAGGAGGGAAGGGCAGCAGAAGCACAGAGGGGAACATCAGAGTCTGGGGTAATGAGGACGGAGTTCACACCAAGGGTGGGGGTGGTCCAGGGCCCAGGTGGTGCAAGGGGAGCATCCATGTATATGAGTAGCTACGTGGGGTTGTCGGGCCCAAGGATAGTGAAGACGGCATCTATGTTTTGCGGCACCCCAGCGTGGAGTGTCAAAGCCTGACAGGGTGAGCTGGGTCCATGTGGTGCTGATAGCAGAGTATGGGGAATAGGTTACTCTCTGCTGGAAAAGGGAATCACAAATATGAAAAGGGAGAAAAGCAGAATTTAACACTAGAATTAAACAGGTGTGGAGGCAGGTTTTCAGTATACAGTGACAGATAAGTACGTAGAAATTTAAATACATGGGCGATTGTTTTTCACTTGCAAATAGATTAGTGGCCTAGACAGAACATATTCGGAGCCATAAAATAAGCATCGATAAGTTTAGGAAGGTTAGAGTCATATGAAGTATATTCCTTGACCACAAAGGAATTAATATTGAAACCAGTGACAGAAACATCTCTGGAAAGCTCTAAAATATTTGAAAACTAAATAACACCTTTCTAAATAACCCATGAGTCAAAGAAGAAATCGAAGGGGAAAACAAAGTATTTTCAACTGAATAAAAATAAAAACAACATATCAGAGTTTTTGGGTACTGTTAGTTAAGTACATAGAGGGAAATTTACAGCACTAAGTACCTATATGAGAAAAGAAGAAAGGTCTTTAAATCAATGATTTCAACTTATACATTAAAAAAACCTGAAAAAGACAAATTAACCCAAAGTAAGCAGAAGAAGAGAATAATAAAAAGTAGAATAGAAATCAGTGAAATAAAAAGTTGAAAAACAATACAAAAAAAAATTGATGAAACCAAAAGCTGGTTCTTTAAGAAGATGAATAAAACCGATAAGCTGATAGCCAGGTCGATAAGGAAAAAAAGAGAAAAAAATCCAACTCATCAGTATGAGGAAAGAGAATGTTGACATGACTGTAGATTCTAAGATAATATAAAAAGTAATAATGTACTTTAGATGAAACCATTTCTTGAATTGTGGCAAATATTTTTGATCTATCTTTTCATTTAATCTTGACAGCAAATAATGAGATAGTATTATTGTCATCTTATAGATGAAGAAATTTATCTCAGAGAGGTTAAGTAACTTGCTCAAAGTCACATGTAAAAATGAGCAGCAAGGACGGAATCTGAAATCCAGTCTGAACCCAAAGCTCACACTTGAAGCTACTGTGCTATCAAAAGTAGCTACGGGAAACAGTAAGAAATAAAAATGGAAAGGTAGTTTGAGAAAAAATTGTGGAAAGTAAGGAATTTGGATTTTATTCTATAGCCAACAGGGAATTACTAAAGATCTTCAAATATAAGATGGAAATTGTGAGTTATATTTCAACAAGACTGATCTTGTTTGGGGTAACAGAGATGAAGTATGGATGCTCTTGCCTATTCCAGGGGGAAGGTCATGAGCTGCAGATTAGGCACTGGCAGCAGCAAGGAAGAAAGTGGGCGGTCAGAAGGCAGTCTAGAGCCAGAATCAAGTCTTGACAACTATGCGGATGTTCAGGAGAGGTAATGAAGTAAAATTAAAAAGTACCCAGGAATTTTGAGTTTGCAGAGCGTGAATAATGTTAATATTGCCACAAAAATGGGAACTACAGGAAGAGAAAACTAGTGTGAGGGCAGATGAGTGATGGCAGTGGACATCTGAGGTAAGAAGTTTGTCAGGTAGTTGAAAGTAGAAGTGGAATTTATGAAACTTCAAAATTACCTGAAGAGCGAAGACAAGAGATTATGTGAAATATAACAGGAGACAAGGTAGACAGAAAAATAAGGAAGATCAAGGATACATTTTGGGAAGATGAATGTCTTCAGGTGCCAGGAAGCAAAGGCAGAAAAACAGTCAGTGCAGGCAGTAGTGTGGTGGTGAAGAGCCCCGTCTGTGAAGCCAGAATGCTTGGAGTTCAGTGAGAGCTCTACCAAATTCCTTGCCATCTGACTTTGTGTAAGTTACTTAACTTTCTCAGCCTAAATTATAAAATGGAGGCAGTAGCTCACATCTGAGGTAATATCCATGTTACATGTACTAATCTATAAATCCACAAGACAATCTTAGCACATCTGTTATACAGATGAGGAAACTGAGGCTTAGAGTGGTTAAGTAACTTGTCCATAGCCACACAGCTGGTAAATGGAGATATAAATGATAACAGGAGTGGGTAATAATAGTAGAAGTAACTATTTTATACAGCTTTTTGGATTAAATGAGTAATGTTATATAAATGCATTTAGAACAATGCCTGGAAGACAGGAAGTACTCAGTAAACACTATTTGCTATTATCACAGTTGTTACTATTACTAGGTAAACAAGGGAAACCTAACACTATGGGTAGCATGAAGTTTTTCACGAAAAGAGGAAAATTAACAACGTCAGACAGTACAGCCAGGTCACAGAAGAGAACTGAAAGGAAGCCATGGCGTCCGGGGTCGAGAAAGCATCTCCTTGAGCGGTTTCACCACCCACAACACAAAAGCCAGATGGCCTGTGGTAATGAATGACTGCGTGGTCAGAAGGTCAAAAAAATGAGGTTACCTGTACAGGAAATATGCAGAAGAGAAAACAGAATGATAAAACAAGGCCTGAGGCAGGAACAGTATGAAGGGACTTTGTGTCAGGACAGGCTGACAGATATCTTTGTGTCTTAGGAAGGAAGGACCAAGTGGACTCCCAGGAAAGGATAATTATCGGAGCAAGGGCACGGAACAGGTGGGAGGGATGGCATTATAAGTAAGTAGAAGAATGAGCTCTCAGTGCAAGATATTCTTACTTCTCGTGGACAAAAGGAAGCAAGAGAAAATAAATGCAAGTAATGAGAACTACTGTGGGGCAGTAAAGGACAGAACGTAAGAATGCTCATATCACCCTGAATTCACACTCAGTCTCTAGATGAGGGAGCAGTGTGGCAGGATTGGGGTGTTTCTGTGGCTATATTAAAATAATGAAAATAAACTTTGAAAACAAAAGGAAAAAAACTTTGACAACATTCATGGTGATAAACGGAAGTCCTTTATGTTCTTATAATAGAGGAGATAAAGCCTACGCTGTTTGTGCATGTTTATGCATAATTATTCTGAGCAATAAGGTGTACATATATTTAGGCTTAATCCAAAATTTGTGAAATTAAGATAGCTTTTGATTGAGTTACATCATCTTATAAAGACACATAACTCTGACACTATCTGCTGATAATGAGGACAGAGGATATGACAAGTGGGTTTGAAACAGTCAAAAGATCAACTGATATTTTAATTTTAATGAAATCATTTCTGAAAATTATTTACTAACGCATCTTTAAATCAGTTAACTCAAAAGGCACAGCCTGAGTACTTTTAGTTTTTGTATTTATCCTATGCTAACCACATCCAAAAATAACAGTTAAATTTTAAAAAGTAAAGACTATTCCACCACATGTATAAATCATGCAATACCAAGTCTTTAAATTAAAACAAATAACCTAAAATAATTAAAAGAAGGCGAAAATTACATAGAACTTGTGTTAAAGAGTAAAGCTTTCACATTTCATCGGGAAACGTAGAATATACAGAAATGAATTCTAAGGAAATGCCATTTACTTAACATCTAATAAAATGACTAAACACTAGTTTTGGAAATTACATGTCCCTGACAACTTACCTTTCAAGATGAACATAATGTCGAGAAAGAACATTTTTAACCAAAAATATAGTCTTTGCAGTAGCCTCTGGACCCATCAATCTGGAAAAATATAATTTCGCACGAAGAAAATACCCAACAGGCCACAGCCACTCCTGAAAGAGGTAATTTAAAAGTGAAGAAAAAGAAAGAGCTGTAAATATCTAAAATCCTTTGAAAAGTAACTTTAATTGAAAACTCAAGGAAGAGAAAGGAAATTCTTACAGGCCCTTGGTGATAGTTGAAACCTTTAGCAAGATTGTAGTTGTCATTGTCTAAGGCATTGTCATAAGTTCCACAATAAACCATATCACTGCAAAATGATTGAAATTTAGGTTAAAAAAAGATCAGACATTATATAGGAAGCATTAGAAAAATTTGCTAACAGCAAAGGTAAGAACTAATCAAATTATTTCGTCTTCCATTCTGTGGACTAAATAAAGCTCATCATCCATTTAACCTAAAATTAGTTTAGACTGAGTTCAGAGGACTTTAACAATGTGCTAGGGAATGACTAACAGACACTTCCTGGTTAATACAAAAAATATAAAATATTCAGGTATCTTGCCTTCAAAGAGTTACCCTGACACTAAATATTGGTTACAGTCAATTATTTAACTAGGCCTCTAATGTATTTACAACAATTAAAATATACACAGAATAATTTGAATTGGTAAACATTAAAGATAAGGTTTTATTAATTATTATATATTGGAAAGGTGGTTTTTTAAACTTCTCCATGAAGTTATTTTAAAATTAATTAAAACTGGTACCTTACAAGGTTACAAATAGCAACTGAATACACACAGAGAATTTACATACACTTATAAACTAAATAAAGTATTAAAAAACATTGCAACATTTACTGTAAGACAGTTATTTATACTCTGTTTAGCTAAATTATTACTTTCCTTTCTTTTAGTGAGGTAGAACTTGACACACGAATAAGCTTTAACTGGCTTTTAGTTTTGACTAGTGATTCTTAATGTCTCTGAAAATGCGGAGAACACTTTAGAATATAGATTAAGCACACACATAAAATTTTGCATCTCAACACTGAAATGAGCACACAATAGGTTAGGAAAAATCTACGAAGGTCAGAGTACTATAGAAATGGGGCTCTCTCATGTATGATAGAAAAAGCAAACTGATGATGGGTACCCAGCTTTAAAGTTAAACCAGTAAGAAAAAGAGAAAGGTCATACAAACTCAAGAAAAAAAAAATTGAAAAATATAAAATGACATAATAATATAATCATAAAAACAAAAGTATGTATTAGTTTAAATAAAAATAGTGGTGTGATTAGAGAGGATGGAACAAGTTTATGGTGAGGTGAGAATAGAGTTAAATCCTTATCTGTCATCACAAGAAGTAAGCAAATAATATCTAATATTTAAAATAATCAAGAAATGGCTGCAAACACATACTATTTAGAAATATGGAAGGAACCACTAGGGGTAACAATCTAGAAAATAAAGATTGTCTCTAAGGAGATGATACATTTATAACTCTAATGTCCATAGTAGTCATGTATGACTTTTACAATCAGAAAAAATAGTCATTAGAAAATATTTATGACATAATAGTTTCATAAACTTGAAATTCATCTATTGATTATTGACTATAGGACAAGCAAAAGGCATTTTGAACATTGATGTTTAGTGAAGATAGAGAAGGTATTTTTAAAAATTCAGTTTGAATGCAATTGTATAGATTTTATTGATAGGCAAAAAAATCATGGCTGGACGCAATAAAATATCAACAACATTCTTTTTTGGTGGGGGGAGGTAATTAGGTTTGTTTGTTTGTTTATAATGGAGGCACTGGGGATTGAATCCAGGACTGTGCATGCTAAGTGTACACTCTACCACTAAGCTATATACTCTCCCTCCCACAACGACATTCTTAATATTTCTACTCCAACTTACTCTGGATCCAAAGTTTTCATGCCAAGAGGACCAAGCAGTTTTTTTTCTGCAATCTCCAAAGCTTTCCATGCTTTTTCTGCAGTGAAGAGCTCGGGGGCCTAATGAGTATAAAAAACAAATTACAAATTTTTAAGATCACAAAAGAGAGTTTCCACTGACACTGGAACATAAACTATTGATAAACTTGGAAAAAGAATGAACAATTTTTAAATACAGTGTGGGCCAATTAAAATGTAGACACCTAATCAGACCTAATCCTATCAGGCCGACTTGAAAGTACAGAACTTGGCTTTAGAGGTTAGGAAAGCTGTTTGAGGTGTCTGTTTCCTTGTGCCACTTCAAGAAAGCACACTAGCCCCAAAAGGAAGTTGTCACAGCGACAATGAAGGCAGAATACATTTAAACCCACCTAATTCATTCTTCAGAAGATTTTCAATAGCTTCCTTTAAGTTTATCTGGAACTCATTTTTTGCCCTTAGGGTCATAATAAAATACAGAAGGATTTGCACTCCGATAGCATGAGTAATTCACTTGCGATATGGACAAAGAGGGGAAGCCCTGGTGACTAAGAATGTGTATTAATTTTAAAGGTTAACGGAAATCAAGTGCACACTGAACCAAAGCTACCTTTATGTACCTTTGTATATTTTCTACTCTAATTAATAGTACTATGTTTAATACTCTTTTTGACAAAGTGGAAACATCTAGGCAGGCACAGAAGAACATGTACCTTCTCTACTTTACAGTACTTTATTTTTAGACTCAGTACAGATTAAATAAGGAGAGTCTAGAATTTTTGGCTGGACAGGACTAATTACAGCAATACAACAAAGAAAACAGAATGTGAACTGAAGCTATTCATATTAGTTCATTAGTCCACAGGTTTCCAACTGGTGTGCTGAGGCACTGGTCACGGCGCAGGTGTACAGATGCCCTCAGCTTTCACGGCAGCTGGGCGGGGCCTGGGGCTAACTGAAGCAGGTGAATCTGGCACAAGCAAATTAATCCTTCTAGCCCTGAGGGCTATACAAGTATCATCATTTTCTATGAGTGTTATGATGTGAAAAACGTTGGGAAGAACTTCATTCGTCATCATTTGTTGCTTTATATTCTTTTGATACTGAACGTTACAGGTTAAGGGTCATATGCGTGATGCTTTATTCATGAGAAAGGACCATACAGAACTAGTGGTATACAATGCACTTTTTAGCAATTAAATAAATTCACTGGGGTGGAAATAAAGAACTAAATAAACCCTATAATAACATTTTTGAAATTTGAAAATAATAAATCACTTACCACAACCATTGCTATAGTAAAATTAGGCCTGAGCTGATAGTCACACCAAGGGCTTGAAGCTCCATAGCTATCTTTGTATATGCCACGTTTGTGCACCAGGTTAGGATGCTTTTCATTGACATCTGAAGGGTCTTCTGACACAAAAAATAACTTTTCAAAGTTGGCTTGTATTTTTCTGTTCCACTCATCATAGGAGACTCTCACCACCTTTCCTGCAACATTATAAACAACTTGGTAGTTTTAAGCATTCACAGAAATCCACACCTTTAGTTACAGCTAAAAAGTAATATTTAGTCAATAAATTATCCACTTTTTGAAGGTGTCAGGGTCTTTTGAAGGGCACTAACCAGAAATTAAAAATTACCTTTCACTGTATTAGCGAAAAAGGACTAGACTCTAGCAAACGATCCCAGATCACTTGGATCACTCTTACATTTGATACAATTATCTTTACTGAGTACTTGCAAGGAGGCTAGTCTGAATTGAGAGGTGCCAGAAGTGTAAATACACACTGTATTTCTAAGCCTTAGTACCCCCTCAAATAAATGGTTCATGAATAATTTCATATTGACTACATATTGAAATAATATTTAGCATAATTGAGTTAATAAAAAATACCATTAATTTCACCTGTTGCGTTTAACTTTTTAAAATGTATGTACTAGAAAATTTTAAATTATGTATGTGACTTAAATTACGTCTTTTGGACAGCACTGTTCTAGAAAAAGAGAGGTAAAGACTTCATAATTTTTCACCACAATGTAACTTGCTCACAGTCAAACTGAGGAAAAAAAATAAGCACAATGCTCTTCATATCTCAGCTCAAAGTTACTATAAAAATACGGTTAGTAATCAGGTTTGCTACACTTTGCATGCCAGTGAATGAACGATTTGTCTTTCCTTTCACTCTTAAGAGTTTTTTAATATTAGTTCATTGAGTCAAATGATGATTACATTGGTTAAGAATATACACAGTACATTTGGAGTTTCTTTGGAAAGAAAATGAGTAGCTTACCATGTCTTTCTACTGTAACTTCATGATAAGGAAAAATATTTTTCTGGGATAATTCCAGCAACCAACGAACAGCAGATTTACTCAGGCCCACAATTTCCACAGCAGAGCCGTCTCTAAAATTAAAAATAAATTTTATTCTGTGACTACAAGTAATTTAAGTACTAGTTACAGGGCATTCAGTAAACAAACCTGATGAATTACATAACTAATGTATTATAAAATGATGATAAAAAGCCTCACTTTATACGAATGTGTATTGCAAATATAAGAAATCACTCTTCTTAGTATTTTGCCATTGCTTACTGTCTTAACATATTTGTAAAACATTTTATGAAGTAGAGTGGAAATTATGGAGTAAAAGAAAATAGCTGCTGGAAAGAGGCAGCAGTAGGAATCAGAATAGAGTACCAGAGAAGAGAGAGAAAATGTGGGATACAGGACCGGAGAAAGCCAGGGAAGGGGAACATCATAATTTAATCCTAATTTGAAAGTTCATATTCAAGGAAAATGAAAGGAAGTACAAGACCTAATAATTTACCAAAACATTTTAAAAAAGAATTTGCAAAACCTGTAATGACAACTATTATTCAATCATTTTTTTTTGACAATTCTGATCGAAGATAAAATTTGGAATAAGAAAACTGTTTTCCAGACTTGAGACTATAGTAAGCATTGCAAATCACAAAAAGAAATGATGAGGTAAAAGATAAAAAAAGTTAGGGGAAAAGAGGTTCAGAAAATAAAAGGATTTCATAAAAGACAGGACAATTGGTTGTTTTTTATATTTACAAAAGATAAGCAAAAAGAAAAACTTACAATGAAAGCAGTTCAGATTACAAAGAAATGTCTTAACCACTGGGATAAGGAATCATAAAACTTTCCTTTGAGGTGCTTATAGGGAATCAACCTACGAGAACCTACAGAAGGGAACAGACAGCTTTACTAGATGACTTATGCTAGAAGGGCTGTGTTTGTGTGTATCAGGGGAGAGAAAGGGGGGAGTGGAAGAGGAAGTGGGAGAAAGGAAGATTCTGACTGATTTCATATAAAGACTTCATGGTTAATAGAACGCAAGATTCCACAGTATGTGGCTTTACAAAGGGCATAATTACATAAGGACTGTCAAATCAACACTACCTCGGCGTGGCGGGGGTTCCCTTGTTTCTTGCTCTGTCACTTTCTCCCATTTTATCCATCCATGTACCGCAATTGAAGCGATTTCCTCCATAAACAAATCCTGTTTCTTCATCAACCCCTGCGGTTATATTAAAACCTAAAAGAGAAAAATAAAACATTTACAAAATGTAAAAGAAATAAATAAATGAGGAAACTACTCTGCAGAGCAATTTGGCAAGACCTTAAAAGTTGAAGACGTGCATATTCTGCCACATACTAATTTCCTTTCTAGACAGATACTCTACAGAAACCCTCACTTACGTGCACAGAGACACACATACAAGAATATTAATTGCAACACTGCTTGTATTAGCAAGAAAAATAACTGCTGAGAAGAGGAACAGATAAACACTGGGGTCTATTCACATAATGGAAAACTCTTTATACCATTTGAGATTAATGAACTGGGATTTACATAAATCAAAATGAATAAATCCCCCAAACAGAATGACTGAGTAAAGAGAGATCTGAAAAAAACATGGCCAAATGTTAATATCTTCTAATTTCAGTTTTAGGTTCAAAGCATAATTTACATTATTTTCTGTAGGTTGAGATGTTTCATAATTAAAATTATAAATTAAAATAACTCAGAGAAAAAGGACAAAGATGCAAAAATCCTCAACAAAATATTACCAAACCAAATTCAACCTGAGAAAAACACACACCATGAGCAAGTGGGATTTATCCCAGGGAAGCTAGGATGGTTCTGTATTTATAATTCAACTGATGTGACACACTGCATTAACAAATTGAAGAATAAAAATCACATGATCACCTCAACAGATGCAGAAAAAGCTTCTGACAAAATTCAATGTCCATTTATGATAAAAACGCTCATCAAAGTGGGCACAGAGGGAATGGATCGCAACATAATAAAGGCCATGTGTGAAAAGCCCAGCACTAACATCCCACTCAACAGTGAAAAGCTGAAAGTTTGCTGCTAAATTGAGGAACAAGACAAGGACGCCCACTCTCACTGCTTTTATTCAACATAGCATTGGAAGTACTGGAAGCAATCAGGCAAGAAAAAAAGTGGAATCCAAATTGGAAAGGAAGAAGTAAAACTGTGACTGTCTACAGATGACATGATACTATAGACAGGAAATCCTAAAGACACCACCAGAAGATGACTAGAGCTCATCAATGAACTTGGTAAAGTTGCAGGACACAAAATTCATATATAGAAATCTGTTGTATTTCTATACACTAATGATGAACTAACAGAAACAGAAATTAAGAAAACAGTCCCACTTACAAGTGCACCAAAAAGAAGAAAATACCTAGGAATATATCTAACCAGGAGGTAAAAGACCTGTTCTTGGAAAACTATAAGACATTGATGAAAGAAACTGAAGATGATACAAACAAATGGAAAATATAGTGCTCAAGGACTGGAAGAATTAAATTGTTAAAGTGACCATTTTTTCAAAGCAAACTACAGATTCAATGTAATTCCTATTAAAACAGCAATGACATTTTTCACTGAACTAGAACAAATAATTCTAAAATTTGTATAGAAACACAAAAGACCTCAAATAGCCAATATACTGTGAGAAACGAAAACAAGATTCCCTTGGTGGGGGATCAAGATGGCAGAGGATGTGGAGTGGAGCTCACTTCTCCCCCAAACACATCAAAAATACATCTACATGTGGAACGATTCGCATGGAAAACTAACTGGAAACTGGCAGAAGAACTCCTATATAACCAAGGCTGCAAAAAAGATTCCCACGTAATGAGGTAGGATGAGAAGAAAAGCACTGGGTCGGAATCTGTGCCCTGGGAGGGAAGTAAGAGGAGAAGGGCGATCACATGGTCAGACACTCACCCTGGGGAGTGAGAGAGTTGAGCCACAGACTGGCTGTTCCCATCCTGGGGTTCTAGATGGAGAAGAGAAGCCTCTTTGGCTGCTTGGAGAATGGCTGGGACAGATGGAAAGGCTTGAAAAGCCTTGACTGCACTTGAGAGGCATGTGCGGGTGCTGGCTTACCACTAGACGGGGCAGAGAGAGGTCTACCCTTGGCTTGCCTCCCTGTGCTCCCTAATCTGATCTGAGCAAACACCCCAGCCCTGTTCACTCCACGTCACACCTTGGCAGTAGATCTGTGACAGCCAGATCCTGAAGAAAGAGCTGATCTAGGGACACAGAAGGAGCCCAGGGGCCTGGGTCGTGATCCAGGTGGGGCGGTGGGGGTCACTGCTGGTGCTTACTCAAACAGTGCCACAGAAGCAGCCCAGACTTCTGACGGGAGTGAAGCTGCTTCAGTTCCTGCAACCATGATGCCTGGATCCCCAGTACCAGCTTGAGCGAACGTTCTGGCCCTGCCCACTCCATGCCATAACCTTGCGCTAGATCTGGGACGATTACAATAGAAAAAGATGAAACCTTGGGCTGTGTCTGAGTGGAGCCGTAGAAGCTGACACCGGCAGCTCATTGGACCTCTGTAAGTGCACAGGTCCCACTTACTACAACACTCCCCTCCTTTGGGGCAAAGGCCCCAGCGTGGGGAGAAGGTAAAATAAACACATAAAGGGAACAGAGCCAGCTTGAGCTTGACCCTCAGGGCACTTGCTCCAGCAACTTGGGAGCAGACCTCACCCTAGGAAGAGCAGCGACTGCCACTGAGCAAAGAGGAAGTCCCACCTCACACTCTGCACAGGCTCTAGCTCCGACAGCACCAACCACACCTCCTGTCAAGATGAGAGTGGCCAGCACACTTTGAGGAGAGATGCGCTGGTGTCCACATCAAATCCAGCCCTCACACCAAAGACATCTGGCACATGTGGTCTACATTGGGAGGCTCCCACATAAAAACATCCTTTCAAGACCACAATAGGTAACTCTTTCACCTGCATTCACAGAGACAGAGAAAGTTAAGTAAAATAAAAAGGTAGCAAACTCCCAACTGAGAGAATAAGAGAAAACTCCTGAAAAAAAAAAATAAGGAAACAGAGATAATCAGTCTACCAACCAATGAATTCAAAGAGTTAGTTATGAAAATGCTAATGGAATTAAGAAAGAGAATCAATTTAAGTATGGATCATTTTAACAAGTAACTAGAAAATATAAAGAAGACCCAATCAAAAATGACAATTCAATTTCTGAGATAAAAAGCACTCTAAAAGCAATGAACAGCAGACTGAGTGACACAGAAGAATGTATAAATGATCTGGAAGGTAGAATAATGAAAATCACCTAAGCAGAACAGCAGACAGGGAAAAAAAAAGCAATGTACAAGATCTATGGGATAATACATATGCATTAGAGGGGTTCTGCAAGAAGAGAGAGAGAAGGGGATCAAAAATGTATCTGAAGAAATTACGGCTGAAAACTTCCCAAACCTAAAGAAGGAAACAGATATTCAGGTACAGGAAACACAGAGGGTCCCAAATAAGATAAACTCAAACAGACACATATCAAGACATATAATTAAAATGGCAAAAGTTAAAGATAAATAGTAAACATGTGTATTTTACCTCACACACATTCAGTAGTAAAAAAAAAAAACAAACCCAAAAAACAAAACAGCAATCCAATTAAAAAATGGGCAGAAGACGTGAACAGGCATTTCATCAAAGAGGGGACATGGACACCATGGTGGGGAAATGCAAATCAAAACCACAGTGAGTAGTGGCCTACACAACTATCAGAACAGCTGAATAAAAAAGTGGTAACGTGAAGTGTCGGCAAGGACGTGGAGAAGCGGGATCTGTCCGGTCTGCTGGTGGGAGTATAAAATAGTACAACTACTTTGGAAAATAGTTTGGCAATTTCTTATGAAATGAAACATTTATCTACCATATGACCCAACCATGTTTTGGGGCATTTATCCCAGAGAAATGAAAACTTATGTTTACACAAAAACCTGTACATGAATGTTCATAGTAGCTCTACTTGTATTGGTCAAAAAAATGGAAACAACCCAAATGTTCTTCAAAAGATGAATGATACATCCATAAAAGAAAATACTACTTAGCAATAAAAAGGAATAAAATACTGATAAATGCAGCAACTTGGATGGATGTCAAAGAGAATTATGTTTAGTGAAAGAACCAACTTCAAAAAGATACATATTGTATGATTCCATTATCTACAGTCTCAAAATGACAAAACTAGAGATGCAGAACAGACTGACACCTGCTAGAGATTAGGGATGGTTGGAGTGACATAAAGGGGTAGCACAAGGAAGACCTTTGTGGCGATGGAACAGTTCTGTATCTTGACTGTGGTAGTGGTTATGTGAAGCTATACAGGGGATAAAACTGCACAGAACTACACGGACACAAAGGAGGTAAACTAAAACTGGTGAAAATGGAATATGGCCCATAGCTTAGTAAACAGTATTATGCTAATGTCTATCTCCTGATCTTGATATTGTATTACAGTTACATAAGATGCCTTTGTTAAGGGAAGCTGGATGAAGGGTTCAGGATACTCTCATGTATCACTATTGTAACTTTCTATTAGTACCCAATTCTTTCAAAAGTAAAAGTTACAGTCTAAACAACAAGTTTATACTATATGGCATAGGGAACTATATTCAATATCTTGTAGTAATCTATAATGAAAAAGAATATGAAAAAAAAAGTTAAAGTCTACATGCACTTACAGCAATAAATGTTTCACAAGACAATAGTAAGTATATAACAAACCCACTGGAATGTCTCTAACGGGAATGGGTAATAAAATGAAATAAATTAACGTTAGCCTTGCATTGGCTAATGACAATGGTGTGCCATAAAAATAGGAATATGATGAACTACAAAGAGGTTAAAAAAGTATGTCTATTTTAACTCTGTATACGAATAAACCTCTTTACAAAAAGTATTTTATAAGAGCCTAGATTATACAGACAGACAAACTGTGAAGTCTCAGCTCAGCCACTTAGCTGCTGTGTGTGTGTGTGAGACTTTGAGCAAGCTACTCTGCTTCAGTCACCTTATCAGTAAAAATGGGAATAATGTAATGCATCTCCAGTGTTCCTGGGAGTGTTCAATGGGAATAATACAAGGAAAGTAGTTAGCACAATGCCTGGCACAGAGTAAGCACTTCACTTATTAGCAATTATTATTATGACTCTAAATGCAACCTCCAAAATTGCCTTTCACACTGGCATTTTATCTTTCCTCTAGAAACTCAAACAGGTGAGATCAGAAACTCTCTTCATCTTTTTTATTATTATATTCTGAAGTGTTACACACAAATAACTATCTGTTAGGTGGTGAACCATGAGAAGGTTTAATTTCATCTCCTCGGCAAACCCTTACTGTGCACCGAAAGTTACGTACCCTCATCCCTCATGTTCCGATCTATCTGTGGACCGGCATTCCTTTCTCGGAACTGTATGCCCTGCATGTGTCTTTGCATGGCTTCCTGTATTACTTCAAACAACGGCTGATCCTGTTTGAGACATAATGAACGTTACCTCTATTAGAAATTACATTTTCTTATCTTCCCCCACATCCCACAACTGAAGTGCTGTGAAAACATATATTTTCCCTTAAGGGGAAATGGAGATAAGGGGTGGAACGGGGGAAAGAAGCAGCTCCTATACATCATGTAATACAGTATGAATCTGGCATATGAATAATTAACAGACTGTAGTTTTGACTGTACATTTCTGTGACATGAAGTAATTTGTAATTTTGCTGACATATGAAAACAAATCTTGTGAGCTCGCATAGTTTGTATTAGAGTGAAAAGTTCAGCTAATAAATGAAATAGCTTGTTATACAGAAATCTGAATTTTAAATCAGCATTGCTGTTCTAACTCATCCACATATGTAGCAATGGGGATACGTTATATACTAAAATGGTAATTTACTTTAGGTTAAAAATGTTTTGGACAAATATTCTTTGAATACTTCATGATGTAAACATCATAGGGACATCAATCTACAAGCCTGTAAGTAGCTTAGAGGCCCCTCACACCTCTATAACAAACTACAACATAAAGGCAGATCACAAGCGGCAAAAAGACAACATTCCTGTACATTCTTGACCGGGAAAGAAACACTTAAAAATGTTTCTTCATTCTGCACTGCTCATAAGATAAACTCTGAACTCCCTGGACTGGCAGCCAATGTTCCCCACAACCTGGGCTGCCCATTCCACACTTCCTACTTCCCTGCAGCTGCCCCACACAAAAAGCCAAGCTAGACTGAGCAGTATGCCCCACACCGTGCTGCAATCCACCTGCACTTCATTGTCCCTTTCATCTTTAATGTCTTCCCACAGCTTCCCTCACCTCTGCTGAAATCCTACGTGCCTTTTAAGGTTCAGTTTAGGTGGAATTTTAGTTACTTTCTGAGGTCCTCCCTGAGACCCACCTACTAGGTCATCTCTCTTCCCTTTATGATACTGCACAGCACTTCCCATACACCTCTTTCTGCAATGCCCATACAATATACCCATCACCTCTTCTACCATGTTGCAAGCTTTTTAGGCAAGGAGTAAGTCTTTTCTCTGCAATTTCTCATAATATCAGCGGTGCTAAAGAAATACCAATATGAAGAATGCTTAAGATTCAGATTCCTAATTACACGTATTTTTATATTAGAAGCTAAAAGCCATTTTACAAGAAAAAAATTATTTTTTTTAACATTTTTTATTGATTTATAATCATTTTACAATGTTGTGTCAAATTCCAGTGTTCAGCACAATTTTTCAGTCATTCATGGACATATACACGCTCATTGTCACATTTTAGAAAAAAATTATTTTAAGAAATGATCTTTACCAGTGTGCCGGCAGACAAAGGAGCAGAATCATCTGTAGGGTACATTCTGGAAACTGGGCACCTGAGAATGTCTATACCACTTGGAACCATTTTACAATAATCCTGAATACACTGCAGCCACCACCACACAGCATCCCGGCAATTGTATCTGGCATGAGTTCCTTCACCCAGGAGATTAGGAATGAGACCGTGCCTCAAGGTACTCGCAAATGCTAAAATAATATTCCTAAAACAACAGAATCAGGTGAATCACTTGACATGAAAACAACCACTTAAAAAACTGAAGACAAGAAATTCACTTTTGGTGACCACTGGATGCATCTCTCTTCTGCCCTTATGTCTCTGTATTTTCATGTAGAAAGTGATTGTAACGTAGAACAGGCACTGTGAAAGTCCGAAACCTTGACCCCGGCTCCGTCTTCTTCTCTAACACTCTGTGTGACTTGCCCTCTCTGGTATAGTTTTTTCAGTCTTGGGTATTTCAAAATCTGAGTAAGAACTGAACTTTATTATTTTAAAGAGCAGACACCAAGAATAAAACAAACATGTAAGAAAATAAATGGGCAAAAACTGACCTTGAAAAACATAATTCATTTTCAAAAACTGGTGGAGAATATTTTATTTTTTAAAGTGTTATTCTAAAATCATATACCAAATGACAACTTTGTAAGATGGCATAGCATTCTAAAACGAGTATCAAACTGAGAAATAAGAAGACAGATTTAAAAACAGTGTTGCCAAGGACACAGAAAACAAACTATGGTGACCAAAGGGGAAAGTGGGGGGAAGTGATAAATTAGGAGTTTGGGATTAACAAATACATATTACTGTATATAAAATAGACACACAACAAGGACCTACTGTATAGCACAGGGAACTATATTCAATTTCTTATAATAAGCTGTAACAGAAAAGAATTGGAAAAATATATATCTATAGGTATGTATATGTATAACTGAATCACTTTGCTGTACACCTGAAATGAACATTATAAATCAACTACACTTCAAAAAAAAAATAAAATGAAAAAAATACAGCATTGCTATCTGTATGACCTTGGAAAAGTCATTTAAAATTTCTCCGCCTCAGTGCTTTTTAGCCAAACCATTTAGAAATTTAATTGTATGTATCAGTTTAATGCCCATCTCTTAAATAATAGTGTAAAAGGAACTTTTTATTTTCTACAGTACAAAAGTGTTAGTATGGACAGTGACACTTCTGATTAATAAGAGGTCAGAGTGCTAGCAATCTTAACTATCTAGAACACGATACACATGTGAAAGTTGAATAAAAAGTCCTCTGTCCATGATCAGCTCTTCAGAGGGAGGAAGCGGAATGATCTGTGGTAGAGATAGCCACGTGCCCACCAAAATGGCGCTCCTGCATTTCCCAACCTACCTGACAGCTGGCTATGGCCAGATGACTGTGTTCTATGGCAAAACACTCTGAATGGAACCAACGGATGTTAAGTGCATGGGACAGGTGTGTTCTCCCCAGGCTCTTTCCCTTTCGGCCAGCTGACTGGAGAGAACTCAGAGGCCCTGTAAGATGGTATATCCTTAAGAGGAAGAAGCCTGTATCTCTGAATCTGTATGTGCAAAGCTGCCTCCTGAACACCCGTATAGGACCGGAAGCAAGAAATAAATTTCGTTTGTGAAGAGCCACTGAAATTTAAGAGTTTATAATTCACTGCAGCTAGCACTACCCTAACAAACACAATATCCCCTGGGAATCATCCAGATTAGGGATAGGCATACTTTTTTTGTAAAGGGCCAGACAGTAAATATTTTAGGCTTTGTTGGCCATATATGGTCTCAGTCATGCCTTATTCTTTTTTTAATGACTTTTTAAAAATAAAAGATCTTTATTTTTAAATTTTGCACTAATTATGGAATAGCTTAAGGTGGATGGGATCTTAGTGACCCTTTTTTTTAGCTGAAGTATATTTGATTTACAGTGTTGTGTTAGTTTCTGGTGTACAGCATAGTCATGCAGTTGTACATCTATCTTTAAAAAGGTAAAAACCATTCATAGCTCGAAGGTCATACAAAACAAGTGACAGGTCGCAGCCTGCTGACGCTTGATCTGGACAGTCATATGGAAAATTAAGAAGCAGAAATTTTGATAGTGCCTGGAAGTGATAATTGGGAGCTCAGAAAACAATGAGAAAAATAATAATTACTTAAAAAATGAACATTTATGGAATGCTTAGCATGTGGCAAACACCGTTCTAGACATTTTAACTGTATTAGCTCTTTTAATCCTCAAAAAAATCCTGTAAGGTTAATTACTATACCATTCTACAGAGAGCATGAAAAATAAATCAATAATAATAATAAAAAATAATAAATAATTTGTCAGCTGGAACAAAGATTATAACCTGGCAGTCTGGCCCAAACCCAAGTTCTTAAGCACTATACTATGCTTCTGGCCATCCACTTTCTACTTCTTAACCATGGTCATTTAGGGGCAGAAGAGGCACACAGACTCCCAAATTTCTACAGCCCCATAACAAGAAAAAGGTCTTATTATATTTGGTTAGTAGGGAAGAATGCAATGCCTTTCAGATGCTCACTTAGAAATTTCCAATTTTAAAAGGACTAAAAATAAAACTTATCATTTGAAGACGCAAACCTCCAGTTATTTTTCTGGTGACATCAAAACAAGGTATCATATAAATATATATGTATTATGTATTTATATGGTATCTTGTATCATATAAATGTATTATATGATATATACATATTATATAATACAAAGGTATTATATATTTATTTGATATATATATATAGTATATAATGTATCATATGCTACAAGTTTTAACTTGTAGAGCAGTGCTTTCAAACTTTAGTCTTAGGCTGCTGAAAATCACCTGGAGCCCTTGTGAAAATACAGATTTCTGCTTGCCAACTCTGTCCAACTCACGTCCTTTGGATTCAGGAGGCCCCTCACAGGGACTGAGAATTGGCATTTCTAACAAGTTCTCAGATGATGGTGATACTGTTGATTTGTGGAGTACTGTAGAGCACTGCTGTAGTGCCTTTCTCTTCTATCTCTGATAAATTCTCCTATTATTGTGACATAAGAAAACACCATTTTCATTGGGTCAAAAGGACCATCATAAAATTTTGAGGTTAATATTTTTACTATTCAGGTTTGTTTGGCTGAAGTTTCCACCACCACTCACTAACAGGATTATGAAAAGGGGAAAATCTACTATACAGGAAGAAGCTATTATATCCAATCTTTAGGTGTTAATTAGAATTAAAAACTAAATTAATTAAAAAAAAGAATATATCATTTTAAGACTAGAAAACCTAAAACTGAAGGTTATGAGGTCTGAAAACCAAAAGAAGAAAACCTGGTATTATAATTCTTTCTACAGGACTCCATCAAAGAGACGGCAATACCTTCATTATAGAAGAACAAAAAATGGGAGACTTTCAAATTTTACCTAAAAGTTCATCTGAGTTCTTATACTTAATTCAGGCACGGAAATTTTACTTTTTAGTGAGTAATGTAAGTGACACAGTTATACATTTTTTAGTTTTACTTAAAATAAGTAGCAAATGCTGAGGATCTGTACATGAAGGACTAGAACTTAGTAACTTCAAAGATTTTCACTTGTTTGAAATTCTACGACCCTATTAAATGAACATATAAAAAATAAAATAAAAAACACATGCAAGGAAAACATACCTCCCAACTGTTGCGAATAGATGGACAAGAAGGAAAGTTTGATGAGCATGTGAAAAACATTCAGATATAAACTTGCATTGCAACTTTTCAGAGATCTCCTACCTGGCCTCCAAATAGCGCCCAGTAATCAGCAGTAGACCTCTAAGCGCAATAAAAGTGTCCCTTCCCCAGCAGCGGAAAATACCGGAAGAAAAATGAGGCAAGCCTAGCAGAAAACACAACAAAGTAACATATTAATCTTAATATACACAAGCCTACAAATTCCATTACTACAGATGGGCTGCTCTAAACTTGGGGGTCAAGGATGAGCTATAAAGAGTGTTCAAACCCTCTTAAATTATCCTCAAATTGTATGGCTATACTTATGTCAACCTTTGTGTGATGAGGTTCCATAATCACATCTGACTCAAAGGAATTTGTCACCTAAAAGAGATTAAGAACCAATGCTACAGAATGATGCTTATCTGAACTGATTTGAATGTGCAAGTCTTTAAACACAGATAAACATTCTTTTAATAAATTAAAGGTAAAGATTAAAATCAGAGGTCAAATATTTAACATTCAAAGAAACATTTAGTATAATTGTAATGATATATTTGAAAAGGGTCTACCTGTAATTTGAAGCCAACAAATTAATCTAAATATGAGATGATTACCTTAATGATACATAATTGTTTATTAACCTATCACTCTAGAGTTACTTTATTATAAAATTTCCCATTAATTTAAAACAACTTAAAACCATTACAGCTTGTTAGCCAGAAACAGTTTTTACAGATGAAAACAAGGATTTCAGATGCCAAATAACTTGAACATTCTAGGTAACTGCGCCCTTTGTGCTTGAAATAAAATAGGGTGAATGATGGATAAAGTCTAAAATTTTACTTTTAGATTCAGTTTGGTTTCTTATAAATCATGAAAAAAACACAATTGTAATCTGTACTTGTATTAAAACCAATAATCAGTAGGAAAGTAAAGCAATGGAAATTAGCATTTCACTAAAAAAAAAACTGTGTTAAAGAATAAATGTAATAGTACTTTAGGAAGGGAAAACTGAGGACATAAATAAAATGTTCACAGCATCCACTCATGACTATTTTCTAAGCATTTAACACCATTTGACATTATCTTGTTTGTTTTCTGGTTTGTTGAATGAAGTCTCTCCCCAGTAGAAAATAATAATCATGGTAACAGAAACCTCGTTCGCCGTATTTACCAAAGTGCATCACTGAAAACTGTAACTGGTACACAGCTTTTCACTATAAAGACTTACTAAGTGAATGAAATGAAAGATTAATTATAAAAGGTAGATTGAGAGGTGAAAGAATTTGACTAAGATTACAAAAATTAAGGCAATACTTCACAGTTTAAACTTCCGCTTACTAGGTCTTCGCCTTGGAGAGAGACATTATGACCTTCTGTTAAGAAAGATCAGAACGAAAGGTAACATCTGACACTTCTTTCTATATTGCCTCCCAAATAATGACACCAAATTTCCCTGAACACTTTATGTGTTGATATGTGCAGTTTACATGCAGTTGCTGATGGTAATTTTGATGACGATATGGAGGACAGCAGCTAGCACATACACACACAGCACTCTGAGCCGCACAGACATCCTGGTACTTTAACCTGCTTAACACCTTGTATAAATTGTAAGGATAGATACATTCAAAGGTGAGTTTGAGTTGGCATGCCCTAAAATATGGGTGGTTAGTCTTTGTTAAAAAATCAAAACTATAAAATTTCTAGCACTGATGTGTGGAAATGTTTGCATTAACTTTTTGACCTCTAAGAGTGCATGACTTATAGATCATGTCTCTTTTGAGTGATTTCTACCTTGTCAATTATTATAAAAGCTTATAATTCTATACATTTTTGTACCACTGTCACCAAAGGTAGATTTTCCTGGCCTTTGTATTTGTTTAAAAATGAACTCCCAAAAATCTATCTGCAGATCTGAGGACAGTCCTATATTCTGTTAGTATGGAGTATACAAAATTCCCTTGGGATGTGAGAAGGAAATAAAAGAACATCTATTTATATTTATAAACTTACCTTTTTACAGGTCTATTTTTGTTTTATATTGTACCCGATATGTAAGCATACCAAGTATCATAACTTACATCAGTGTATCATTTACAATATATCGGCATATTTATTTTGAGAGTGTTTAACAATAGCAATGAATAATAAAAAATGTTGAGATCACTATTTTATGTAATAGGGTTCTAAACAATAGGCTTTAAAATCAAATTCTGCATATTAACTTTTTTCCACAATGGTCCTGTTCAGTTTTATGACTATCTGCATGGATTTACAGGAGAAAGTACCGCCAGGAGATAAAATAGTTGAGTGAGGATCTAAAACACAATTATATATTTAAAACATTCAAAGGCGTCATATGATCGTTCTAAATAAAAAGTTAATTTCTTTTTTAGTTGTTGGGTCCCACTAAGTCTTTTTTCTTGGTCTGAGCAAATGCAAATTTAAGGGTAAACAGGAAATCACACAGATAACACTATTATTTTCATCCTGTAATTTGGTAGTTTTCAACTTAGTTTGGAAAGTTCTTAACTTTAGTGGTTTCAAATATTAAATACTTTCCAGAAAGAGCTTGAAATTTATTAAAAAGGAAACAAAAGCCATTTTGTTTATATTTAGATTTGTTACTTGATTCAGGTTCTAAATCTACTTGTAGGAAATGATACCAATAGAGAAAGCATTTGACTGCAGTTAGAAACATAATAAAAATTATTTAACATTTGTTTTGTGTTTGTAACTTGCAGAGGACCTTTAGATTATCTCTTGGTAATTATTAGGTTAATTTTTAAAATTGGGGGAAAAAAGTATGTAATGGGAAAAGGGTAGCAAAACAAATTTGATTAAAAAATGCAAAATGTTAAGAGTTGGAAAAAATAAACATGCAGAAGAAAAGGACTGACTAGCAACAATAAAAAATGCATATAAATACATGTCTGGTGCACAGCGATAATTAAATAGTAAACATGGTTATTACTTTTACAAGTGAATATTTATGAAATGTTACTAGGCAGTAACATAGAATCTTAGATGACATCATAAGTTTTTTAAAAATAATCATTTTCCTCTTTGAATAACGCTGACTTACACATTTTAACCTTGTACATAATTTCTTACCTGCAGCTAGAGACACACAACATTGCTCCTTCTGTCCTGTGATCTCATTCAGCCTGTATGGTACATCTGTGAGTGCAGGTGAAAGCAGTGGCAGGGAAGGGAATTTCCCTACTCCACACATCTGGACTGAACCCAGTGAAAGGTGTTTCACAAAGGTAGAACCATTCTGAATAAAGCTGCAAAAAAGTGATGGAGTTCAAAATATTATGTGTCAAAATACAAACATTTTTATTATTCATTCATTTATTTATTTAAAATATTTCATTGTGGTAAGAACACCTAACTTGAGATCTACCTCCTTTAACAGGTTTTTAACAGCACAATACAATATTGTTATTTACAGGTCTAACATTGTACAGCAGATCTCTAGAATTTGTTCATCTTGCGTAACTGAAATTGTATACCTATTGATTCAAAAATTTTTAGCAACATTATTTTACTTGGTTTCTTCCCTTAAAAAAGTCTCTCTGTATATAGTATAGTGTATAACAACACTAATATCAGATAAACCACATTTTCAATTTGGTTAAGATGTCAGAATTGCTTTCATTTCACCCAGATTTCTAGCTGGCTTTAAACAGCCTGTTGGAACACAAATGGTAGGTTTGAAGTTTTGTTCTTTCAGAGACTATGTGCAAATCAATTTGGTGGTTCTTCACTGGTACATTCCAACCTGCAATTTCATTTTAGGGAAATTCACCAATAAAGGCAAATTTTATTCATAATAAAATATTTCTTCATAGCAAAATATTTCTTCTCTTGATGAAAAATTAGAAAAAGAAAAGTATATGTATCTTCTAAAAATTATATCCATTAACTTAACAAGTCAAGGAATAAACAGAAACAGAGAATATAAAACGATTAAATTTTCCCATCAACATGTTTTTTAGCTTTATAGAATAGATTTTAATATCTAAGTTTGTTTTTGTATGTTCTGGGTTAAGGGATGCTAATAAATTCACTATCTACTTATCAACTTTTTCAGCTCTATGCACGTACGACAATTCCTTCATGTTCAGGTCTTTTAAGAGTGTGTATAAACTGACTCCGTATATGACTTCTACACAAACATGCCTATTTACTCAAGCTTTGCTGGATATACCTTGACATCTGCTTCCATGCTACATCCAGAAGAGTGGTGTATGCACCAATTAATATAGCGTCAAAGTAACATGGGATAAGGTAACGTGGGATCTGCTTCAGGTAGAAGAACATAGCCTGCAACCATTTACCAACCTGTTATAAAAATAATTTTAAAAGTTAATCTGGTGTGTTTACAGGCTGGGTGTATTTTAAGAGCTAAATCCCAACATGCAACTCTACTACTTAGTAATCTATCAACCGATTTTCACTTATTAGAACTGAAAGACTATGAAGGGAGGAAAATGTTACAGGTTAGAAAACAATTTTTTAAATCAGAACACATGCAAGTATTATACATGGTAATACAGTTTGTATTGTGCCCTTTTTTGGGGACTAGAACATAGCTTTACTTACTTCAGCAATAGTTCCTGATCGTGAAATAAGCCGATTACTGACATAGTCAATCATCCAATCTCCAGATCTCAAATTATCACAGAAGGGGTGCCCCAAGTCATTCTTTGGTCTTATTTCTGCCAATACGGACATTAATCCTGAAAATGCAGAGAAATATCATGCAAATTTCATCACTGGCAGAGGAAATTTGTTCTCATATTCTGGGCTGCTGCTGGTCTCTAGTGATCTGGGGTGAACACATAGAGAGGCAGACATATGGCTGCACAGTCCACGCTGGCACTTTCCACAGCTGGAGATGAGTGTGGCAGCACTGGCTTAGACCACGATACAAAGGCATACTGAAGGGGCCTGCTGTCACAGGAGCCATGCAGAGCTTTACCAGGATTCCTGTCTTCTGGGGCTGGTCTTGCTCTTTCGGATTTTAATATTGCAACATTCAAAAGAGACTGGCATAACTTCCCTGCCCTAAGGCATCTGGGGGAAGAGAACTGTTAAGTCTGTGTCTTTTCACAGCTGAAAGGTGGTGATGAAATATTAATATTCAGGCAAGATTTAAGAAAATCACAGAATTGGTTTCAGAGACAGCAAGAGCACCTACAGTGACAATAAGAATAAAGTCTGTTTTGGAAAGGACCTTTGAAATATAATAGGAGGTCTTCAGAACTAAATGAAGTATCAAAATGAGATACACAGGCCTATCCTCAAATAATACTCAAGTGGAAACATCAGAATTCCTGTGTGCACACAGCATGTTCTGTTATTTCAACGACAGAGCAATAGCACTTCTTTAAGTACTCAATAAAGTAATAATTTCCACCTTAAAAAATTATACTGGTTTCACTCACTTCATTCAAATGCGTTTATTTAGTTAGAATTTAATTAATTTTACTGTGTATATAGCATGTTTTGAGAAATTAAAAAATAAATATATAAATTTAAGAGATTGTCCTTTCCCTCAAGAAGCTTATAATCTTTGGGAAGGCTCAAAACATAAAAAAGGCTCAAAACATAAAAAAGGATAGAAAACAAGGCAGTATAAAATAATATTCTACAAATGTGCCAAAACATAAAAAAGCTCAAAACATAAAAAAGGATAGAAAACAAGACAGTATAAAATAATATTCTACAAATGTGCCAGCATTATCAAGGAAGGGAATACTGCTCAGTAAATGTTAGTTCCACTTATTGAATAATGGAGTGACATGATGGAGCAGTGTTTTGAAGACAGGTCTGATGACTAATGGGATAGCACGATTTGTGGAAGAGGTGTCAAGAGGTTGGAAAACTGCTTAGTTGGCTTTGCTGACAGAAGTTAGTCCCAGAATAGGATGGTAACTGTGGAAATAAAAAGGAGACGGTATGCCAAAAGAGAATGCAGAAAAAAATCTAGAAGTCATAATTACTGATTGAATGTTGAGGATGAAAGAGGCAGAACCAAAAATGGATTCCTGGATTCCAACATGACTGAATATATATTGTTACAAGAAGTAGGAAAGAGGTAGAGGAGAGAAATGTCAGTGAAATGGTTAAGTGTAATTTAATCTGAGGCTGCTATTAACAGCCTGCTGGAAATATCAGGTGACTGCTGGAAATATCAAACTGCCAGAGGGAAAAGGGACTGGCAGAGATTGAAAAATAAATCAGGTAAGGGAAATTACAGTTAGAAAGAATGAGAAAGATCATTTCATGGGAAGGTAAAGAGAATCAGTAAAGAATTAGACTTAACTTTAAGAAACATAAAGGCCAGAAAAAAAATTCACTAAAGTGTGGTTTTTTCAGTTAAGTAGAAGGAGTTTAACAGCTCAGCAAGATCTGCTTAAGACTGGTAACATACACATTTGTTTATTACTCACAGCAGAGAAAATTTTGTGTTGAAAATGAGAATATTTTAGAAAAAAAAAGTTATAAGCACAAAAAGTCTTAAACAATTTTACTGAGAGCTTCTTATATGCTTGGTTTTGTAGGAAATATGAAAGCTAAAAACAAGAATCCCCTCAAATGCAAACATTATTCCTTCTCAAGGTACAGTCTACTTAGTGGAGTTTTCAAGCTAATAATCACTGAACACTTACTATGAACTAAGCATTATCTAAGTACTTTACATGTATTAACTTATTCAATCGTAACAGTAACCTGCTGTGGTGGGTACTATTTTTATCTCCATTTTACAGATGAGAAAACTGAGCCACAGAATTTACCACATAGTTATATAGTAGTCAGTGAAACCCAGGGAGTGTGGTTCTAAAGCCTATTTTTTAATCACAATAATAAAGATTCATAAAAAAATTACACAAATTTCTGAAATAAGGCAATAAGTTCCATGGGCCAATAAGAGATGTAAGAACAGAACTGGCCCTTAAAGATGGTTTAGATGAACAAAGAAATGAGGAGTTGAAAAGGAGGCTTGGCAAGTGGGAAACTAAATGAACCAGGAATACATGTGCAATAAATCAAATTTCCTAGAGAAAAATCTAAGATAATATTACCAACCAAATGAATTAGACTGATAGTTAATATTTAGTTCCTGTATCCCACTTTGCAACTACAACTACAGAATATTTTACTAAAACTTCCTTTTGTAGGATAAAAGAAATATGCAGCAAAAAGATACTTCTAATTAGATGAAAAAGATGAATATGTTTATAACCTAGTCCCATTTGGAACCCAAATGGATAATCTCATTTAATCCTCATAAAAGTCTATAAATTAGACAATATTATTCACATTTTGTAAAGGCAGAAATCAGGGCACAGAGAATTTAAGTTACTTGCCAGAGGTCAATGATTAGGTAGCAGAGCCATAATCTGAACCCAAGCAGACGAACTCTGAGACCATGTCTTATTTCTATAAGGAAGACACCGTAAGACCCTAAGAAAACCCCTGGAAAGCTTAGCCATTCTTATACTTGCTCACCTTGAAGACCTGCGTATTTAAGGGATGACCAGTTTGGTATGTTGTAGCATCCTCCGCCATCTTCCTGTTCTTCTGATTCACATCGGTAAAGCACCTGATTTACCTCAGCCAAAGTTAATTTAGAAGCAATACTAAAAATTGGAAAATAAAGAAAACTGGGTAAATATACTGAAAATTTACTTGTTCTCAAAAATGAAGAAGAAAATCTGAATCATAACCATAAAATGTTTTAGCAATGTATGTTTTAGGAACTCAGCATTACACTATACATTATAAACAAAATACATTATAAATAATAATTAAAGGACAAACATGCTAACAATTCAATTAGGAGTAACATTTCTTTCAAACCAAGGAAATAATCAAGTGCCAAATAGTACTAATTAGAAGTACATTGGAAAAATCTTTTGGTTGCTATATTCTTTATCTTATAAATCTGTGTTTTTAATCTTTCTAGTTCTAACTTAAGGTTTTTCCCTCCTTTATATTCTCCTAGGTGCGCCATCAAACACTTTTATATTAATTATCCTAAACTCAAATTAATCATCCAAGGACCAGTAAAAGGACAATCAAAAGTCACAGTTAACCCCTTAGAAATCAGGTAGCACTCAAATGCTGTATTTCTTTCCTTTTCCTTCTTTCCTCTCCTCAGGCTGCCTTATTCTTCAGCTTGGTTATTCAAGAAACCAGATTTTCTTAGATAAAGATGCTTCTTTATAAGGATCAGAAGGAAGAGTCTCACTATCATGGCCTTGGTTTCTCTTTGCTCAGTTAGTGAGGTTATGTAAGCGACCACACTGAATGCAACTGAAACTCTACTTCATTTGCTAACTGCTCAGGTGACTTCATTTTATACTACTGGCTACATCTCTTGAATACACTCTCTTCTCTTTTAGTTTTATCTCAACTTAGAAAACTCAGCTGTGCTTTGTTCCCTCTGTCTGTGCTAGCCTTCCTCCTCACAGCTGGAACTGACCCTTCCTCTGCAATTTGTGAGTCAAGAGTGAGTCGTCTCTATCAGCAGTCTCAGTGCCAACTCCATTCCAGTGCAGTATTTTTCAACATACGGCCAGTGAACTCCTGGAGAGCTTACTGAAATGCAGATTTCTTGGCCTTGCCCCAGATAACCTGAGTGGTTCTGATAAGGAATGTGCATTTTATAAACGTTCCACAGAAACACAAAACTGCTTCATCACATATTTTTTTTAGAATGTAACGTCTAAGTATGATTTAAAAGAGTTAAAATCCTTACTAATAAAAGCTCTTATAAAACAATGAAGACAACTGAACAGAATGGAAAAATGAGCTAATATGTAAAATTACATTTCATTAAATAAATACAAATGGCTGATGAACAATTAGCTTAATTAATATTTAAGATAAATTTAGATATCATTTTAAAGTATTTTATATTTACCAATTTAACTAGTAATAGTTAACACTTACTGATCACTTATTATGTGTCAAACACTGTTGAGAGTCACTATAATTACATCTCTTAGATAATTTGCCAAGGTCTTACTTCTTACAGCTAATAAGCATCTGAAATTAGATTCAAACTCAGGTAGTCTGGTCCCATTCTCTATGCTCTTAAACATTAAGTTATAATATATCCTCAGTATTGGTAAGGATATGGGATAGTGGGATCTTTTACATAGAGCTGAAAATATTAATTTATATTATCTTTCTGGATTTGGCAGTCTTAAAAGCCTCAGACATATAGACAGTCTGACCCAGAAATTCCATTCCTGGAAATTTATCCTAGTACTTATGGTATCATATATTGAGCATTTATTTTGTGCCATGAATTGTGTTAAGTGCTTTAAATGCATTATCCAATTTAATCCTTACAAAATCTAGAGGCAGGAACTATTATAAGCCCCATCTTCCAGATGAGGAAACTGAAATGAATAAAGTCTAAATAACTTGTCCAAGATCATACTGACGGTGGTGAAGCTGGAGTTTAACCCAGCCCCAAATTTCAAAACCCATACTCTTCAGTACTATATGGTACCACCCAGCAAGGGAATGGTTAGTAAGGGAATAACTAAGGATTTACGCAAAGATGAATATACCAAGACACATATAATAGGGAATAATTGGGAGCAATTTAGATATCCAAAAAATGGAGACCGATTAAATAAATTATGGTATAGTCAGATATTAGAATAATACATTGGCATTAAAAAATGGTGTGGTAAAAAGTATGATATATACAACTGAGTCTCAAATAGTTCAGAAAAACTGTGTGTCAGTGTATGGATAGAGACATGTACATACAGAGATGGATATGTACATGTGTGTGTATATGTATACATGTATGTATATCTATCTACCTACCTACCCACCCAGCTATCTGTCTATCTAGAGAGCACATGAGGGAGAAAGCATGCATGTATACACGCACACAAATGACAGAGAAATGGGAGAAAATGTTAATAATAAGTGATGCCCATACTGCTGGTCCCAAGGATACAGAGGATTCTCAAAACTGCTTAAAGTGGCAGATCTCCATAAAGGTATACTTACGAAGCAAAAGGAATTTTTAATATAGGATCTGAGTTGTCAGCAGCAAGACTCCCAGACTTAAAGTGAGGACTGAACTGTGACAGATGATTTCGAAGAATTCCAACAGCGACTTGTGCATGTGGATCAAGACTAACTCTGAAAACATTAATTAAAATATGGTTGATTTTTAGGAGTAATTTATTCAAAATTAATAGGTATGTAAACTAAATATAAGTAAAGTCAACAGTTTGAACTCTTATTAACATACCTAAATATAATAACACTTCCTGGAGACAAGTTTTCAAATTCTATTTCTTGAATATATTCATTGGGTCCTTTCGTGGTAACTCCAGCTTGCTTAACAATTTTACTTTCACTAAGCTTGAAAAACAATTACATAAAACCGTTCAATAAATAATTCTAATGCCCTTAAAATGTGAAACGCAGTAGTAAGATGAGTCTCAAATACCTGAATATGTTCTCTAATTTCTACTGTGATATTTGGCATTCCATTGATTGAATTCTCATCCTTCCTATAAGGTTTCGTATTTCTCTCAACAGTTCTAGCTTCAAGAACTACTTCTTCAATTTTACCTAGGAATATTATAAAAATTATTAACAAAATTTCACATTAAATTGTCTGAAGTAAAGAATTGGTAAAGGGGTTTTAAATCATTTACCTTAAAGTTGAACATGAAATATCAGTTAATTAAAAAAAAGTCAGAAAGTAGATACTTCTACCTGAGATGGTAATTTTCACACAATGTTTTGTTTTTTGTTTTTTAAACACAACTTAATTAACAAAGCTTTATTTGAAAAGAGATCTTATCAAGCAATAATGGCTTATCCCTGGGGAGCAATGCATAAACTACCTAATATTGGGTGGAGAGCAAGAAAATCCCTTGAAAGGCTTACATTTTAAAAAATGGAATATTTCAAAAACAGAAAAGGTAGGGAAAAATTTAAAACACCCAAATCCCACTACCTCACTTAAGAAAATATTTCAAATCCAACCGATGTCCCTGTGTACCTGATCTCCCCTCCAGAGGTAATCACTATCTAAAGCTTGGTGTTCATTGACCCTGGACATTTTTACTACATATGGATGTTTCCCTAAACAACATATACTATTCTCCCTATTTCCAAGCTTATTTAAGTGGATTCAAATTAGACATACACTTCTGCAACTTCCTTTCTTTTGGAAAACACTGTATTTTTTAGATTTGTTCATATTGTTTATTAGCTCTACCTCATTTTTTCAAATGCGAAATAGTATTCCACTGTATGAATATACCAAAATGCATTCATTTTGTTAACATTGCCATTGTTTTTCTCTATTATAAATAATGTTACAATGAATATTTTTGTGCATATTTCCTAATGGAAACGCAGGAGTGTCTCTCAAATTTATACCTGGGAATAGAACAGCTGGATCAAAGCATATATAAAACTGCAATTTTATTATTTAAATAATATGAACTTTAAGCTATTAACTTGACAATAAAAGACCCTTTGATCAGCAAATCTACTTTTGGAAATATGTACTAAGAAAATTGTTCAAAAGAAAAAAAATTATTCCTAGTGTATATTCAAATCTTAAGGAACATTGCTAAACATACCAAAAATATTAAAAATGGAATACTAACATAATAAAATATGAAACATTTAACATAATGAAAATCACAATTTTGTGGACTGACAAAATGGGAAATGTTTTAAGGATGAGCAATGACCAAAAAGAGAAAACCTGAGATACTACTGCATACACTGAGTAAAGCCACAAAAAACTATATATGGACATTAGCAACAATCAGATGAGATTACTGAATATGAACTAGTGAACAGTTTAAAAAAAAATTTAACCCTAAAGCTATTCAAGTTGATAATTTAAAAAAATTAGAATTCTGAATATTTAGCAACGAGCAATCAATTTAGAATATGATGATTTTTATGAGAATCTTCATTCACTCATTTAAAGAACAGACTTGGACAGTTGCTGTATGCAAAGGAGCATGTTATGCCATAATATATTATATATAATAAGTAAGGAAATTAAATACACACATCTAAAAAAAGCAATAATTAGGACATACCTCAAGGATGTATTTTATAATTAAGTGTCAGAGTGATACAGAGAGACTATAATTGCTATCTATTCAGAGGACAGAGAGTTCACCGGGTACTTAGAGAAAGCTTCTCAAAGGAGGTGAAACTTTAGTCCTTGAAAGATGTAAAGAATTCATAAGTAAGTGGATGTAAGACTACTTGTAGAGCAGTAAAAATATCTATTTGGCTGAAACAGTAGGGTGACACAGGGCCAGGAAAGTATATGAAGATGGGTTATAAAGAGTCTTAAATATTAATCTATTTTCCACTTTGGTTTATACATGTGTGCACGTGCATACACATACACAAAACACTTGGACACACACATGAATATACACATATATACAAACACATGAATATACAAATACATTTTCCTGGATATAAAAGAAATACATGTTCATTTTATACAAGTTAAGAAATAAGGGAATGTATTAAGATGAAAACAAAATTACTTCACAACACAAAAAGTGTTACATTTGAGAGTATTTCTCTCCAGGTTTCATTCCATGTAGTAAAAATATACGTCATCAAAAATTTCTAATTCTTTTCTCAACTACACCTACACTTGCACTGTGTTATAATATATATGATATGTAACAGCAATTTAATAATATTTATTATTATTATTAACAATTTAACAGTATAATATAATCACAGCATCTTTTTGGATCACATTACCAGGGATGCACATTTGAGGCACTTCCTTGCTGTAAAATGAAGTCTTGGGATTCCTGAAAGCAGTTCTAGACACAGATACAACTGACTGATGGATGCTAGGTGAGTGTCTTGTTACTGCCACGATGTCTTCATCAACTTGATCCACATACACCTGGGAAACAGAAAGGGAAAACACCTTAGTGCTCAAATTAGAAAAGACTTAACTCTAAAATCGAACCTTAAGAGAGAAACTTAGAAAATGGAGTTTCTTGCCTGAATAAAACCCTTGGCTCCCAGCTCTTGGTGAAGTTTATTGATAGCACACCTGGCTGCAATAATGCCACTTTGGAAATTCACTTCACCAGCACTTGATGGCGATGCTCCGGGATTCCACTTAGTGTAAAACCGTTCTTCAGAAACGACTGAAATCTGCATAAAGTTAAAACTTAGCCATGTAATGTGCTTTAATTCCAATGAGAACTTTTGGTAAAAATGATCAGAGTTGTTGGCCTTGTGGATTTAAAAAACAACATGTAAACAGACCTGATGAGGCACCAATTCATCATAGCCTTTAGTGCTTCCACTAGCACAACTTGCCATGGAAACAATTGCGGAACTTGGGAGAGCATCGTACGCTGACCTGTGCTAGAAAACAATTTAAAAAAAAGTTTATTTTCTTTCAAGTGCAAAGTGCCATCCTATAGCACAACTGCGTAAAAGGATAATTACATAAATTCATTCTGTAAGATACAGTCATTTACTTTAAAACTAATGACAAAACATTCTAAAAACTCTGTTTTCACAATCATTTATAAATCTAAGGCATTATTTTGAAGTATTGTGGATATTACTGCACCTAAACATCAGAGAGCTAAATATCAAAACATTTAGCAAAATAAGGCAATACAAAAACAGGTTCAATGCTTACCACAATAGGACACTCATTATCATGGGTAATATCCATAAACAGGGCGTGTGCAATCGCTGGCACTAAAGGCCTCAAACAGGGCTGAACAAAGGATCCAACAGGTTCTCCTCCGTATCGGTAAACTAATCTGCCCTCTTCATGGCTATTGTAGGCACTCATTGCCTCTGCAAAGCATTACAGAACATTCTAACAATTTTCATTATGAATGTCCAAGAAGAGGTTAGATTTCTTATCATGACTGACTTTCAAGGAAAGACAACACAAATATTACCAAAAATAAAACTGCTTTAAACATTTAAACAAATGTCCATTAGTTCAGGTGACAAAAAGTCTTCTCTATAACTTAACCAGAGAAATGGCTCATGCAGGTAAAAGGGAACATATGCTGTTTCTTAGGATGTTTGTTATATAAAATCTATGGAGAAAAATCTAAAAATTGTATCATATATACAGGTAGGAGATGAAAACAGATTTGTATATTTTCAACAACAAAAAAAATGATTTTATAGGTGAATCATTCCATGGTCTTTCAGGTTAAAATGAGGTATTTTAATTCAAAGTGGAAATTTTTACTGATAAAAACAGACTGAGTTATATTAGGAAATTTTGAGTAGAATATTTAAAAGAACAGTTACTATGCTGAAAATTATTAAACATTGTATATAAGGCCATTAAATGCCCTTTAATCTCCTTAAACAAAAACTAAAGCTTTAGATGGGAAATATACTTTCAAAAAGCTTACCTCTTATTAGGGAGCTAATGCCCAGTCTAGTAACAAAGATATTGTCCAGGTCTTCACTTCCTGTGAAGAGTTCAGCTACCACATACAAATTGGGTTGCAGTTTCCTAGCAGCATCCAACATGTACTGCAAAAAGCACAGCCACAAAGATAACAGACAGAGAAAAGCAAGATGATGGCGGGGAAGGAGAGGAGGCAAGACTAGGCATGGATGTAACATAGGCAAATATCATGTAGCGAGACAAAATGGAAATCCAAGAAGAATTTCCAGATAAATTTAATTGTGCATATGTAAGAAAACATAAAACAGACCAATACACACAGGAAACAAGAAAATTTATAAAAGAGAATATAACAGTTTAAAAGGAAGATTAGATTTTGCAGAAACAGGGACACAAGAGGGAGAAAAAAAGGAAGAAAAATGTTAGTGTCAAATTAAAAAATGTAAACCATAACACTGCAATTCTGCTAGACTTTTGCCCTGTTTTATGTGTTTTGTTTTTAATACCTCTTATCAGATAATATCTCTTATCATGTGTTTGTTTTTAATACCTCTTACTATTAATTTCCAAGCACTTGACTAAGCCATTCATGATAAATTCCCTGCTGGTGGTGAATCATTTAGTTATTGCAAAGATAAGGTCTAACTAGACTGAAGCCAGTTTTTCCTACAGATGATAATAAACTCCTAATCTTAATCAGAAATCAGATTAGTTCCAAAATTTTTTTAAAGTATCATGTTTGCACAAAGGTTAATAAAATACTTGAAATTCTATCAAGTAGGCTCCTAGAGGATTTTGTAACTTAAAATTAAGCATATTAAGTTTTAATATTCTGTTTTGCCATGAAGTTATAAAAACCTTACAAGTGATTTTTTGTTTTTGCTGTTGCTAAAGGCACACACACACACACACACACCCCTCTGCCATTTTTTTGAAGCTAAAAAATTTTCTACCACCTTAACTAATGTTTACTAAATTCTTCCAAATCAAATCAACTTTTCATTACAGGACTTGAAACATATACATTATAATAATGCTTTAAAATGAAAGAAATAGATGTTTTTCAAATAAGTACACATTTCCAACAAATACTAAGTTGTCACTAGGAAGCCATCATAGATAAACAGGATGAAAATTTTAAGTGTTTACAAAGCTATATTAGGTAGAAGATGTGATGAATGTTGGCATTACTTAAGTTACTGTAAACAACCCAAAGAGGAATAGACAACCTTTATGTTTATACTTGCATTTTTATAAATAATTAACAAAAAATTGAATCAACAAAGCTAAAACTAGCTTCAGTATGCTGTAATACTAGTGTTCAAATAATCATGATAATATGAAATAAGCTACTCAACTTCACAGTGGCTACTAATATATTGAAAGCAACCTAAAAATAGTAAGGATAAGCCAAATTAATATTTATATATTATTAAAATATTAATAAGATTAGTTCTTTAAAAATATTAGTAACATTTTAATGATATATATGCAATATGGATGTATATGTATTATCAGAGACAGTATGATCTACTTCCTTAAATTAAAATAAGAATATGAACTTGTTAAACAGTTTATAGCCCAGCATTCCATAACAACTGCATCAAAAGATTGTCAGAATTATGCAAATTATGCAAAAGTGTTAAATACTACCACCAAATCAATGCTGGTATCCAACTAGCAAAAGGAAATACAAATCTGTATATTCTATTTAAGGAAAGCTAGGAAAGAATACAGAATTTCTTCTCTTAATGTAGATAAACTGTTTTTCTGTACCTCGGCTACATGAAGAGGTGTTGAGTGGCAGTTATCAAGACGTACTCCGTGGAAATAAGTCGCCGTTATTTCAGTGTATTTTTTCATGTGTGCCCAGAGATAAGGACAGTCCTCTGGTTTTTTCCCATAACGTAATTTAACACTGTCTCCCCAGCAAATAAGTTCTCTCCTCAGGTAAACGTTTGAACCTGATAAGAAAGGATCTTGTTTTCAATGGTTCAAAAAATAAAATGAAAACATTCACTTTAAGGAGAAATTGTTTTTTAAAATCACAGTCACTATTTCTACCACAAAGCACGTATAGATTAAAATTATATCTAAAATGGTATGGGATAAAGTGTTTAAAAACTGACAGTAATTTATATCTCATATATATTTTGCTAACATTCTGGCTTATAGTCTCTTCTAAAAATGTGTGCTCAATGTCAAAAATTTGTTTTTTAAAGGAAAAAAGTAATAGTAATATCATAGACCTTTAAAGCTACAGTTTTACCCAAAATATTTCAAAGTTCCATCTCCGCCTTGCTACTTATTTTTGGCAATAAGTTACTTTAAACCCATGGTGTAGAGCAGAATGGCTTTTTTCATTTAGAAAGGAGAGAGCAGAGATACTTAAACCCAAAGCTACATTCTTTTTTTTAAAGAGATTTTTGAACTAAAATTTTTGTAGTTAATTTGCAATGTTGTGTTAGTTTCAGGTATACAGCACAGTGATTCAGTTATATATATATATACACACACATATATACTTTTGCAGATTCTTTTCCATTATAGGTTATTACAAGATATTGAATATAATTCTTGGTGCCATACAACAGGTCCGTGTTTGTGAGCTAAGTTTAATATCATCAAAACAGACTTCTGATTCTGAAATGTGGAAAAAATAAATACACTGACAAGTCCTCTGCAAAATTCTTCCTGGCAATGAAATAGCTGTAGAAAAATAAGATGCTAGGATTGAGAGGGAACCTAAAAACAATTGATCTCTAGTCTAACTACCAAATACGTTAAATACCCCGTGGCTAATGAGTGAAATTGTCTCTCATAGTAATATAGTTGTAATAACAGTGATTTCAAATGTCTTTTAAAAATGCAATAGAGTAAATTTTGCCCTAATAAAATCTTAGGTGAAACACAATATAAAGTAGATATATAAAAGCTATTCTGTTTGGGGAGATAAGGGGTCGAAAGTGAAAGGAGGGGAAAGAAGAAGGTGAATCCCATCCTGTCAATCCCTCCTCTTCTCTCTCAAACTGTCTGCACCTCTGGCATCTCTGTGATGAAATAGTTTAAAGACCAGGAGCCTGGAGGGGAGGGTATAGCTCAGGTGGTAGAGTGCATGCTCAGCATGCACGAGGTCCTGGGTTCAATCCCTAGTACCTCCATTAAAAAATAATTAGATAAATAGACCTAATTACCTCACCTTCCCCAAATAAAACTAAAACAAACAAAAAATCAAAAACCACTAGCCTAGTGGGAAAAAAATCAATAAACAATTTATATTTTGAGCTTGCCATGAACTCTTCTTTCCCTATCCACAGAGAAGTTAACAAAAATGGCATACCTGGTTCAGCAAAGTTGCGAAGGGGATCATCTCCCATTACCCATCCATTATGTGCCATCAGAAAACAAGCTTTATTTGGGACATGAATCATAGATTCTTCCATGGACAGGGACATTTCTTCAAATGGGAAAGTAAAATATCTATGGGGACACAATTAAATATTAAATCCATACAGAGAAACTCCTTGGAGGGAATTTGAGTTAACACTATTAAAACTAAATTTCCTCCCTAATGAACTACATAAATAAAGTTAGTTTGACACCATTTATAGGAAATAATCTTCAATACAGGTAAAAGATCTTCAGTAGACTTTTTCAGTAAATCTAGTGGGATCTGAGAAGTTGAGTTAGTATTGTAGCATATCTGGTTAACATTTGAAATAATAAAGACCTCATAGAATTACTAAGGAAATCACCGAGGTATTGATATTATTTTGCAAAGGTTTTTCTACATCTTAGTTGCCTAATCCATGATGGTGTATATTAGTGATCATAAATTGGTTCATACTGATGGTAGTTTCTCTAACTAAAGATTTGCCTCACAAAATTAATTAATATTAAGCCTTAGTTACTAGACCAAAACCTCTTTTTCAATTTAAGAAATGTACTGAATCATACATTAAAGGAAACATTTAGGTTAATTTGAAGGGTTTAATACAATTTTCAAATTTTAACTTCTAATGAGAAGAAAACAAAAAACGAGTACCTGGTAACTAAAGGATGTTTTCTAGTGACAGGTCCTAGTTTAGGACCATGGCCAGCCAGTCGTTCATAAAACACATTTCCCAAAAGGCAATTGACTGCCTAGAAAACGTTAAATTATGTTACGTCAATAACACCACCAAAAGACAGTACTAAGACTGTAAGAAAAACAGCAGTTCGAAAGTAGTAAAAACCTGTTCCTGATGATAGTTCACGTGTTGATGCCTCTCTGAGTTTAATTCCTCAATTCTCTTACGGAACCAATTGCAGCATTCGTTAATTGCGGCTGGCCCATTGCTTGAAGCAGATAAAACAATACGAACATTATTTGATGGTTTTATAAATTCTACATTTAAAAACTTTCAAATAAATGTCACAGAAACTTTAAATATATTCATCAGGATCTTAATTATGGCTAAAGAAGTTTTTCAATTGAATACATTTTTACTTTCATGTATAGGACACGGATCAGCACACATAAAAAAGGGGAAATGTCATGCGTTTGAAGTAGTAGAATTATGCTGAATTACTTTACTTCATTTTCTATTCAGGCTTCTAATAAATAGCATGAAAATCATATTAGCCAAAAAGGCTTATAAGTAACATTACTCTTTTAATATGTAATAAAATATAAAACATACTCATGTGGTATGAAAGTTGCTAGTGCAATGTTCATATCTACTGTACAGCCAAGCCGTCTGTATTCAGGATCTTGAATAATCTTAAGGTGCTGCTTTGGATCAGGCTTGGTTGTTTTTCTATTTCCTGAAAGAAAGACAAGATGATATCTTAATGCAGATATGCATAAGGAGATTATAACTGTTACTGATTCCAAATTTTTAGTTTACAGATTTTTCCTAGAAAATAAGAGAAAGAGACTGATTGAGAGAAATGACACTACAGAAGAGAAACACAGCTATCAGTTTAACCCCAGTCCCACTTCTCTGCCTCAGTCAGCACTCACTTACTCTATACATTTTTTAGGGCATTAAGGATGTTGATGGTACAAATTTTCTTCCCAGGTGCTACCAAATACACTAACATCAGTGAGTTCTTTTTCCTCAAAGACTGTATTCTTTTCTAAAAATAGAACAACCTGACTTTCTTTGCATTCTCTAAAAGAAGTACACACGTTTGTTCTTATACTTTTTTCATTTTTGCCAACAAGCATATTCCTTACAAAATAATAAAAAATGACAAAAGTAAATAAATGTTTTGGGGGGAATTTTCATTCTTTTTCTGAAATTTTTCCTAATAAATCAGGTACTGGTACAGGATTGCCTCCACTGGGTTTGATTTTTATATTAACTAATTAATACCTGGCTTATTCTAAAGAGATTTTGAAATAGCTTATGAAAGCAGAAACAAAATAAGATAAAATATAAATAGATTTTTAAATGGAGTTTCTGAGGTTAATCTGGAAGAGCAAATACATAAAAACTGCCACGAAGTGTTTAAAAAAGAGAAAAAAGCTACACAGTCAGTGTACATAATAAAAGTCTTCAGTTTTGGTAGAATAAAAGACAGACCACTGGAATAGCACAGATAACAGGTCCATGTCTTTTTAGTACATGATTATATATTATGGAGTATTATGGTGGTACTCTAAATTCGTGTAAAAGGATTGGTTATCAATTCAATATCATTTTTAAAAATAAAAATAAAGCTAAATATCTTCTTTATATAAATTTCAGGTATATTAAAGATTTAAATGTAAAATATAAGTAAGATTATCAGAAGAAAAAAAGAATGTTGTTTGAAGGTCTAAGCATGGCGTGAAATTAGAAGTCATAAAAGAAAAGATTGAGAAATTTGGTTAGATTGAAAAAAAAATACCATCATATCATCATAGACAAGAGTTAAAAGATCAACAGCATACTAGGAGGATACATCTGAGGCCACTAATAAGGAATCACCAATAATAATAAGTCAATATGAAAAATTCAAACAACCCAATAGAAAAATACAGAAAGAACATTAATAGGCAATGAATGGAAGAACTATAAATGATGAATTAACATGTGAAAAGATATCTCACTGATAAGCAAAGAAATATACATTAAAATAATGAATATTTTGCCTGACTGACAAAGATTATAAAGATTAATGGTATATAATGTTGGTGATGGTATAGTTAGTGATAATATAAACTGGTACAATTTGTGTTGAAAAGTAATTTGATAATATTTATTATACATTTATCATTAAATCTCTATACCCTTTGGCCCATGAATTTAATGTCTAACAATTTGTCCTTCACAAAGCAAATAAAGATAACACGTACAAGAACATACTTTCTATAGTACTGCTTACAAGAACATAAGTTGCCTTAGGCAAGGGCTTGCTATGTTCACCACTGCATCTCCATGCCTGGAAGAGTGTCCAGCACATAATAGGTGGTTCAATAAATATGTATTGAATGAATGAATGAGAATGAACAGGAAATAATCTATCAAAAAGGCTAAAGAAATTCAAGTACTTAAAACAGTGTATTACCATCTAGAAGTTAAAAGAAATAATTAGATGTAATAAAATCATGCTGTTAACTAAAAGAACAAGTTGTTAAAACTATGCTGTAGACTTCCTTGTGTGTGTATAAAATAGATATAAATATAAAACTTATGTATATAGTTTATATATACCTAATTATATAAAATGTATATAAAACTTGAATTTCTTTCAAAAAGAGTCTGAAAAGAAACACAAGAAACCATTAATTGATAGTTCCTTCTAAGGAGTGGGTTTTAGGGGAGAGAAAGTCACACATTCTATTTATGGTATTTTTACACTGTTTGGCTTTTCTTTACTGTGAATATACATTACTGCAAATAAATAATGCCACTTATAAATATCAGAGGGAAGAAAAGATGGAAACCCTTTTGTTAAATAAAACATGAAGGAAAAATTAATATAAAAAATTCATGTATTGATATAAAATGTCTTTCTTACAGTGTCATGATCAAAAAGGTTTAAAAGCCACCAATCTAATAAAAAATGCTTATCAAAAGAATTTTTCCACTAAATAGACTGTCACGATCAATACTGCAAAGAAAAAAAAAATGTATTAAGATGTTACAGTTTTGAAAGCTGCAAGTGCAAATGTGACCCTAAGCTTCCCGGCCCGCAAGTCGTGTTGACTTCTACCTTAAAGGCAGTATTTCTGGGTCCCGCTCAAACCCTAGTTTTTGGATGAGGAAGCAAATTCTTTATTTTAAAAGCCAGCAAAGATCCTGGCTCTTAAGATTGTCCTATACTAACTGCAGATACATTCTGTATATTCTTTCTAATTTGCCTCCTAAAAACCCTAGTTTCTCTTTCAGCATTTTTTTTCTAACCTCTTCTGTCAGGGACACAATGATTAACTTCTTGAGGCTAATTATGTCCTTAACTGAAGCTTCATTTCTTCACTTTTTATTTTTATTTTTTTCTTATTTCTTTATTTATTTATTGTATATATAAACATTTTTTAATTGAGTTTACTCATTTTACAATGTTGTGTATATCTTCACTTTTGTTACTGGCTAATACCTGAGTCAGCCTCTCTAGTGGTTAGGTGGCCTTAATGGTGGGCACCATCCCCTAGAAGCCTCTCTACCTCAGCTAAGATTCCTACGTTAGCCAACAGAAGACTACTGCAACTCTGTTCCAAAGCCTGTTTCAAGTCTTCGGCAGCTGAAATAATCTGCTTTCCTTCCCTCCCATTCATGCATTTAAAAAATACACATTGAGCTCTACTGTATTCTGAGCATAATGCTAAGGAACCGAAAGTAAGAGACAGTCCCCAAGGGAAATATTATGTATTATTATGACATGCCCTCTAGATTTCTCCAACTTTCAGGTAGCTTCCAGAATCATAGTTTTAGAGTTATTAAACACAACACAAATCCTATATCAGATTTAATAACGTGCTAACGAAGAGAAAAGAAGAGTTATCCCTTCAAGACTGATACTAAATTTCTTAAAACCAATAAAAACATCGCAGTGTATATATCCTTTACCTTGCGTAAGAAGTCCTCTAAATTGCTCAACTGCTTTGTGAACATCTACTTGGAAAAATTCCCAGAGTTGTGTCTTTGGAAAAATATCCTCCCAAATTATTTTTCGAATGCACTGAAAAATTTCAATATATTAGAGTTTAACTATTTTACATATAATTAAAATATATGTATTTAACATCTTTTACGAAATACTATTTAGCATATTAAAAGACCAATTATAAAGGATTTTCAACGATACTCTTAAATTTACACTTTAGAAATTTTGTTATTGCTTTAGTGTGGTACTCCTCCATGCATACTGACATTCATTTGATGATCATTTTCAATCAAAGCAGGTACTCCTTTTTCTTTGTATTTCCCTTCTGCAACATCACAGGATAAATGCCAAAGTGCTCTGTCTAAGACCCAGGCAGGTTTCAAGTGTGGGGAATTCACAAGGTTATATGCACTTTCTGGATGTTCCTGGAGCCATCTACTGTTAGCAGCTAAAGAAAAAGGAAACATAGAGGAATATCTTGTAATTAAACTGAAGGTAGTACCTATGTCAAGTTTAAAGGTGAAATAAAATATTCGTATCTACCACTCATTTTCTTATATATCAGATATCAATATTATAATGACACTATAGTATGAAAACAATCTTTTAGTTGTGGTATTCTATCATCTACGTCGCTACACGTTTTTCTTTTCTGCTGTGGGAGTTTTAAATTGATAGTGAACAGGATCAACACTGCTTTATTAATGCCACTGTACGACTCATTTACTACTGTGGTGGGACTCAAGGGTCTTGTCCCTGGCTTCTTTTGATGGTCCTTGGCTCAACTACATTTAGGAACGCTCCTTCTAAGCCTGAAGGGTATCTCTTCCTTTAAGGCAGACTGGGCTTTTTCTTTGCGCTGACTTCAAGTTCTCTGGCCTCATTAAAGCAGAAAGTTACCTGTACCTTCAAGTCTGGTTTAGGCTTTTCAGTGTCTGGCTGTTAGGATCTAGGGCAGGAGAAGAGCCCTTGACATTCACTCTCCATAAGTGCTTTCTTTTTTCATTTTTGGCCTCCTGAGTGACAAGGTCCTTCTCTGGCTCCACCTAAGTTCTGGGTGCTGTCTCTTACATATCTTTAGAACTCAAAATACCGTTTATATCATTTTCCTACATACTGTTTCTTCCTGTGTTTTTTTGTTGTTTTTTCTGAGAGAGAAGGGAGGTGAAGTTCCTTCCTCTGGATCTTTAAATACGCTTGTGTCTCCCCAAAGCTAAGAATACAAGCCTGCATCTTATCTAAACACAGTTATTTCTCTAAGTTCTGCATATTAGTATCAAGACCAAATGTCTTAAAAATCCAACCTGTTAAACTATTTGTATCTTTGAATCTAGTGTGTAGCTTCTAGACAGCACACAGTTGGATCTTGTTTTTGTTTCTTAATTGATTCTGATAATCTCTATCTTTCAAGATATTATTTTCAGGATTCCCTAAGTCTTTGGCTTCCAAATTTTTTACTATGATGTGTCTGAATGTGCCTCTCTTTTACTTTACTTGGAGGTCCCTGCATTTTAGGATGTGTAAATTAATGTTGAAGGTTGGGATGTTTTCAGTTGTTATTTCTTCAATTTTTTCCCCCATTCTTTCCTCTCCTAGTATTTCCGTGAGGCATATGTCCAGGTGCTTAAAGATGTCCCACATCTCACTGAAGTGCTCTCTGTTCATTTTTCTCTCTCTCTGTTCTTTAGATTGCACAGTCACTGATCACTAATCCTTTTCTTCTGGCAACTCAAATATACTGCTGAACAGCTCTAGAGAATTTTTCATTTTGGCTATTTCCTTTTCAACTCCAAAATTCTCATTTGGATCTTTTAAAAAATTTCTATTTACAGATATTCTCTCTTTGATGGAATATCATCATCATATCCTCCTTTACTGCTTTAGGTTGGTTTCCTTTAGTTCTCCAAATACATTCATAATACTTGCTTTGAAGTCTATTTCAAGTACAACATCTAGGACTTCTCAAAGGTGATTTCTGTTGCCTGATTCTTTCCTGTGTGAGGGTCACACTTTGCTGTTTCTTTACATGCCTCAATTCTTGGTTGAGCATTGGTGATTTAGATAACGTATTACAGCAAATCTGGATACTGATCCCATCCCCTCCAGGTCTTTTTGGGTGCTTGGTTGTGACGCAGCTGGACTACTTCAGGGAAGTCTACTTGCCCACAGGGTGCAGCCTCTGGTGTTGCTGCTCAGAGGGTACAGCCCTGGCCATGGGCAGTCAGCCTGGGATGATGGTGGTTTTCAGCAGGGCTCCCCTGTCTCTTTCTCTGAACTCCGCTAAGCTGCCTGCATCTGTTGGTATCACACTCAGCCGTTACTCTCCCGAGCTGTTATCCAGGCTGACTGTGCTGTTATTTTTGATAATATGCTGGAGCATAAATTGCATCACAGTAAGTTCCAATTAAATGTGGGTCCCTTGGCAGGGGAAGTCTTCAAGGCCTGTTCTTGAGGCTTGTTCTGAATCCAGGAAGGCTCTTCTTAGTTATCTCTTTCTCTAGTTGCGTTAAACTACTAGCTGGCCTATAGTTCAGCATGTTGCTTTCATGAAGATACCAGCCTCCTCTTGACTGTTTATCACCAAAGTCTCCATTGTTTTCAGTGGTGTTCACAGGCATGAACTTTCCCATGTAATGTACCAAATACAGCCAGTCCATTCTTACTCTGTTCTTACTGCACGTTTCTTATTCTGGGCAGGACACCTGTATCACTGCTTCACAGCTAGAGGCAGGGATGGTAGCCTCTGGGTTTCTCGGCTTATCTCTCCAGGTGTGGAACCTCAGCCCCAAAGGCAAGCCGGGGCAAGGCTTGACCTGTCATGCTTGGGGCAGAACTTTCCCTCCGTGAGTGGGGGCTGGGTGGAGGAAGGGGCCCTAGGCCTCTCATTTGCGCTTGCCTAAAATAGTTCCTGTAACGTAGTGTTGAAAGCGGGGAGTGAGAAATGTTGGAAGTCTGCCCCTTTCAAACCTAGCCCGAGACTGGGAGCCAGGGAGAGAGGGAGCCTGGTGTCCTTGGCAGCACCTGCTAAGAGCAGTCCTAGCCTCGCTCTGAGCTGGGGCAGGGGAGGGAGGGAGGAGCAGGGATGGTTCAAATGTCACAGACTCTCACTCTTCTTTCTGAGATCTAGTAGATTTTCTTAAAAGCAATGTCTCTCTGTATGCTGAATGCCTTTAAGACAATTTTCAGAGACTTTAAATAGTTTTTTTTAAAAATAATTTTCACCGATTATAGTTGTTTTGCAGGGTAGAGGGTGTGTGAAGCCCTCAGGCTGCCATTCTGGAAGTCAACTTTCCTTAGACAGTAACTTTTTAATGAAAACCTGTTTCACACAAAGGACACTGTGATATGCACCACTTTCCATGTAAGGCTGAAGGAAAGTTCACTTCTTTTATATTGCATAGAATCTCTCAAATGCTTCAGAAATATAGTCTCTGACAGAATTGCTGACTATACCCCAAACTTTATACTCCCTTTGTTCCTTTAGTAACAGAACTCTCCAGGTTCAGCAGTACACACAGCTGACAGACAGAAGACTACCCGAGGCTCCTTGATAGCTCGTGTGACAAGGGACAAAATCCTACCTGATGCAATGTGAGCCGAAGTGATACATACAACAGATCATGCTCTTAAAAGGCATGACTTCCCTTTCCTCATTTCTACTGCGTAGAAGGTGATATCAGGAACTGGAGTGGCCACATTTGATTAGGAAATAGAAGCAAAGTGCTAGAGACAGCAGAGCAGCACGCGAGAAAGAACCTAGTTCCCTGTTACCGCTGGGCTACCACACCAGTTGTGGAATGTCCACTTCATCTTTTGTGAGAGATAAATACAATTTCAATCTTAAGTCACTGTATTTTTCTGTCTCTTTGTTACAGCTGCCTAAGCCATATCCTGATTTGTAAAATGCCATTATGTGGTTTGATAAATTTGAGGCTAGTAATATTACAGATGTCAAAGTAGTTACCAATAATGTCAAATTTTCAAGTGAAGAATACTGAATTCTTGGATATTAGGAAGTTGTCACCATGGATCCTGATGCTAGGTTTCCAGGTGCATGCAGAAACAACAAATTTTTGAATGTACCCATTTCTTTGCCTAACTTTGTTCATTATTATTGTGAGATTATTATCTATATTGATGAACCAAATCTTTGAGCATTTAAATAGCTTCATAGTTGCTATGGTTACTTAGAAAACAATGTTATGACACACCAGAGATCTTTGTTGCTGTTAAATGTTTTGTACCACCTAGAATTCCTGTTGTTTACACATGTAAATCAGTGGTTTCCCGACTTCTCTACATTGTAGCACAAGTAGAAGAGATTATTTGTAAGGTGCACTGGGTCAAACTGGGAGCTGATCACAGCTTGATGCTTCTCCAGGTCCAGCTGCTCTGACAGATGATGAGAGCTGTCACATCCCTGGGGATCAGCATCTGGAAACCTCCAGTATAGTTTACAGCATTATATACTGGTAAGAAATCTTGGGATCCAAAACAGGTTAACTTTAATAATATCTTTTAAAATGTAAAAGATATAATGTTCAAATTTAACTTCTAAGAGTTTACCAGTAATTTTCTCTTTAGATAACACCCATTCAGTTTTTTCAAATATATGCTATAGTACCAGAGCTGTTGCTATATAGGATTCATTAGGTGGTCTGGAAAGTATTAAAACTGTAAGTTGAAATCTGTGATCATTATGTCCCTCCTATGATTATGATCCTGTTTTTATAATCATCACATGTAAAATACTTACAGTATACTGATTATATCTTCACTAACACTGTTTCTTTGAAAAAAAAGTGGTATTATATAAAATGATTTTTAAATTGAAGGATACCTAATTGTCACTTGTGTTTTCAAAATTTGTTATATAAAACAGCAAGGAATGAAATAATTAGGATATAATATTCCGTCAGTATTAACAGTAGTTAATGAAGCTCATACCAGTATGATTGTAGACAACATCAGTAATACAAAGAACATTCCATTCGTTTTTCAATTTTTCCACTAGCTGTCCAACATCAGTCCAGGTATACTTTTTATTAGGTCTTGAAAAGTCTGGATTTACTTCTAACTGATCAGCAAGGGAGTAGCAGGACCTTGATAGTCCAAGAGTCTGCAGTGGGGTAAAATGAATCATGTTGTAGCCTGCAACGCAAGAAAATACACAAAGACCGCTGTAAGAAAAAATAGACCTAAAACTAAGCAAAATGTGAGGTTAAACTCCCCTAAGTGATTCTAAATGGCAAGGCAACCATGCTACCAGAAAAAGAGTTAGAGACGTGGGTTCAAATCCTAACTATACCACAAGTGACCAAGAAAGTCCACTTAATTCTTTCAGGATGTCAGTGTCCTCTGATAGGGAGACATGGAGACAGGGAAGGCAGGGAGAATGAGATGACGTATTTGGAAAAAAACAATCACACACAGTGGCTAGTTGGTTTTAGGGTTCAATTTATATTTCTTGAAAGGATATATTTACATGTAGAAAACAGATTCTATCCAAGTATTTCAGTAAGTCTTTCTCTTAGTTTTAATGTTCCACAGTACTTGTATTCTGTTTTAGTTATGTCAGTGAACTTCTCAATTCTTTCTTCAAACTATATTCAAGTTGAAAGTAGAAAATTAACATTATCCTTTACTTAAGAGTAAAATACAACTTAAGTTCCATTTTGCTCTTGGTATGTATGGCCGCACATGACTTCCACATGGAAGACAGCTAATTCATGTTTGTTGAATTAAAATGATATATAAGGACACATTTTCCAACACATTCTAGTACTTTGCTACTAATTTTTATATGTCAAAGTCTTAGAAATAATAATAATCTCATTTTATCATAGAATTCCTTAATTTATTAAGTTGAATCATATAATTTGCCATTTTTATAGGTTAAAAATGGTTAAGTATCAATAATTTCATATGGTTCCATCTATTTCTATTACTAACTAAACTAAGAAACAAAATTAAAAGGAGAATCAAAGCCTTTGAAATCTGTATCACAGAGGGTAGTTTCATTTATTTTAAAAAAGAAGAAAAGAAAGCTGACATTACCTGATTCTTTTGCAACCCTAAGTCTGCTTTCCCATTCATCAAAGGGTCCCAAACACTTGGCTAAAAATGTCTGAAGAGTAACACAGTCCAGGGGCAACACATGGTTATCAGCACCAACACGTAAAATGGGATCCACCACTATGTAACCCCCACCACTTTTCTCATTTCTAAGGAAAAAAACGAAACAAAAACTTCTCAATGAATGATAGGAGAAAATTCTCCTCTAATAGTCTGACTCTCTAATTGGAAGGTGAATTGTCCCATTTAAAATATTTATTTCTAGAATATATATATATGTATGACTGAATCACTGTGTTGTACATCAGAAACTTACACAACATTGTAAATCAACTATACTTTACTAAAAATATATGTATATATTTCTAAGTATATAAAGGCATTTTAAAAGTTGCAATAAACTCAATGGAAAAGCCATGTTTTATCCTTTTCTCATCTCTATATAATTACGTAATACTACATATATATCTAATGATACTACTTTCTAAGAAAAATGAGTGTACTTAAATCTACCAGTGATAACAAGGGCACTCCAGTAAACACCATCCTGTAACTGGGTTGCATGAAAAGACTGGACTACTCATGCGGTTACTTAAAATAACAGTAATACTTTGAAGATGCAATGAGGCTTGCAATTACTTCCTAGAAGCTGAAGAACCATATTCTACTTGCATCTCAATGAACTCCTGTAAAATTTGCACTCCCATGGTTCATATGGTAACTCTTCACAAGTCAGATAACTTCATGTTATAGAATAAATCAACTTTGCGCATACAGAGCACCTGACTTACCCCTGAAGGAAGTAATACTGAAATGATCCAGCTTGTTGGAGATTAAGTTTACAGTATTTATCAGAATCATCTTCTCTTTCTGTTGGATTTTCCCATTCCAGGCAACGGAATTTTTCTCGATTAAATGCTTCTCCAGGAAATGGGTAATTCGTATAAACAGTGACTGCTTTTCCCTGTAAAGTTGGGCCTAATCGGAACTGTAGTTCAAATCCTAAACAAAAGCACATTTTAATAAACTCATTGAAAGACTTAAATTACCACAATAAAAAGGTATTTTATTTAAAGTGTTATATAAAACAAAGATTTCTCAACTATGTTTAAAGTAACTTCAAATATTTAATGCTGTTTTTGGAACCACTTTGCACTCTAATTTAGCTTAATTTTATATTTTAACATATAGTATACATCATAGAACTGTCTGTTCTGTACTGTCCCTCCCTTCTTCTGCTGGAAACTGATTCCTAGTCACGGGGCTACTTTGGGATATGCAAGTTTTCACATGATCCCATTTCCCTCCAACCCCCCACCCCCTTCCAATTCCTACCCCAACTTCCTGAATTGACTGCTCAGAGGTGAGCATCTAACCAGAGATCTTTGCTAGTATTTTTCAAACTGCAACAGAGAAAGTGAGTTTCTCTGTGGTGTCAGAGTATGTGACAGTATGTAAAACTTGGGAGGTATCATGGGACAACTATCTCACCATACAGAGAAAGTCAATCTTCCCCGAGAGTGGTCAGATTTCTAACAGTTCTAGAGGCATTTGAGCCCCTGATACCAGCTGTTCCTGATGTCTGCTCAAATCCAGAGATGCAGTAACAGACGGTTATCAAGTGGCTGTGTCGGGGTAGGGGTGGTGAGGAACCCTGACTTGCAGTGTTTGCTGACTTCTGGTGGAAACAGTCTCACCACAGTCAGTCTCAAGCTACCAACATGACGTCACTGAACACGAAATTGGGAAGAGATATGCACAGTCAGCTCTTATGAGCCAACACAAGCACCTCCAGCATACTGCTGTCTACATCCCTACTCTTCATGGTTTAAGCCTTTCTTGGAATTCTGAAAGCTAAGATATTCTCACTTTTGCCTTATTGTTAGGCTATTTCTATTCAAATGTATCTGAGACTTCTATGCTGCATTACAAGTATTTTGCCATAAAAGGAAGAAAAATGAACACATTACAGTTACAAGTTTACCGTGAAAGAAAAATTTGTATTGGTTCAAGGCAGACTTTAAACCTTGATTATAATTATGAGAATGTGAAAATCCTCACTATAGTAAAATCTATTGGAAATATCAGGCACATGAATTTTAAACATGGTGTAACATTTCTATTAATGATGGGCAATAATAACTGATGAAGACAGGAAAATTTAGTCTGTTGGTTACAATCTCTAAACTTAATGAACTTTTTGAGAAGAAGTCTAGTGATATTTATACTTTTGATGCTTAATTTAGGAAACGCTCAACAAAGTAATAAAAAATTATGTACTGAGTATATACGATGCAATTGGGAACAAAAAAGACCATGATGTCTGCCCTTGCGAAGCTTGAGTTCTAAAGGGGGAAGAAAGCCATTAAACAATGGACATGACAAATAAGAGAAAGTAGTATGTTAGGAAGAGATAAATGCTAAGGAACAAAACTCAGCATAGTGTAAGAAAAATAGGGGGAAAGGGTGATGGCGAGGAGATGGTAACAACTTTAAACAGGACAGTTATTGAGAACTAGAAGGGCTATACAGAAGTGAGGGACTGTCCACCACTGTCCACGGCCTTCGAGGGTAAGTGCTGACCAAGTAAAGGAAACCAAGAACAAAAAGGACTGAGGGCGGAAGCACGCCTGGTGGTTCCAGAAATAACAAGAAGCTCAGTATGGCTAGACTGGAATAAGATGGGGGAGGAAGAGCAGGATACGAGGAGAGAAAGGTGACAGGGGAGCCATGCACAAGGCATGCAGAGCCTTGCAGGCCACTGTAAGTATTCTGGCTTCTTCACTGGCTGAAATGAGCCAGTGCACAGTTCTGAGCAGAGGCATGATGTGACCTAACTTGTGGATTAAAAATAGCATTCTGAAGATGTCTGCTTCTGGCCACGATGGAGTAACTGGTATTGACTTGCCCTCTGCTGAAAACTGAAAGAACTATATGAGACAACTGTTCTCAGAAATAGGCAGAGAAGGACTGCGGCACCTGAGAGAAGGGTGATTTCTCTGAACTTCCTAGCTTTTGGACTAGGGGGCCTTTCTGGGCTGTGGCACAGGGAGCAGGAACAGTGAGCTCACGGAGTTGAGACAGGCGTTAGAGCTTGGGGAGGGCGAAGAGACTGCAATGCTCAGGGCAGAGTATGGCAAGAAGGGAGCTATGCAAAGAAAGAGCTCCAGAAATTTACCTAGGGTCATGCTGAGTCTGCCTGAACACTGAGCTGTATGTGAGCAGGGTTTAACTCCATGAGGCTGGGCAAAGAGTCACCAGTGGGAGCTGTAAATTGAATAATTCCCAGAGTTCACTCAGGCTTCGGAGACATTACAATTTTTAAGCAGCCAGAGTTAAGAGACCTTGTTGAACACCTGTTGTACTCAAAAGAGTCATGTCTTAAGTAACAGGGTTAAAGTAGCCTGTACAGTAAAAACTACTGTAAATTAATCCTGTCAAAGTTTAAAAGCAAGCCTCAAAAGGATTAAGCTGATCCGCAGATAATGTAAATGACGGCTAAAATAAAACTTACCACTCCTTTAAAGCAAGACAACAAAATCCAGAGATAAAGCCAGGTTTTTCACTGTCAGAGAAAGATGTTACAGATAAGCAAGGGGGACAGCTATGATGAACCCTGATGTGGTGATATGAATCAGAGATATGCACTGCTATTTATTTATATATAAAGAATGTCAGTTTGGTTCAAGGCAAATCCTGAAATAGAGAACACGCAGCTATATTTCAATCATGTCTAAAACTGATCTTCAGCAGAAGTAAATCCCTCACTGCGATGTTCAACAGATGGTAAATTCCACACCACAATATTAAACACTGGGTAAGATGTTCTTCGTGAACAAAAGATTTTGGTAAAGACATTAACAGAATGCTGGACCCTTCCAATTTACTCTAATTCAGTTGAACACTTCTGTATTTGCCTAGAGAAATATAAATGCTCTGTTTTGCATACTACAATATGGACAATATGAGGGGATGGATGCTTTAGGCACTCCTACAAAAAAATTATAATTTAGTGGTAAGTACTGCTAACCATATTCCTGGATTGACCAAAATATGAATATAAATTTATTCACAGTAAATGGATTTGACAAGCAAGAAACAAATTATTCAAATGGAATTATTAAGTAACTTTGCAAAAACCAAAGGACTCACTTTTACTTCTCACACTATGCAGTGAAACTAGTAAGTTCTTTTCCAAGTAGCTACATACACAAATTTTTCTATACAGCCATTTGGCATAAATATACCAAAACTTTTAATAAAGTTTATAGTTTGACTCAATAATTTCATAAAGATGTTTACTTTCTGAGGAATTAACCAGTGATGTAAATATAGATCATACATAAAGATGTTCATCATAGTTTCATTTATTATAATTAAATAAACTCACAATAAACTAAATATCTAATGATTAGGGATGATTAAATTATGGTATTCTATAAGTAGGAATATTATAAAGCCATGATAAATCATATTACCAAGAGATATTTAATAACATGATTGCTCTAATTCTGTTTTGTTACATTTTAGGCATCTATATACATCGTTTGAAATCCTTTCTGGAAAAAAATATGGCTGAAATGTGGCAGTAAACAGGGAGATGGAATTCACACACCATCATACTATAAGCTGGTATCAAAACTGTTTAGATAGTGTAAACCCAATTTTGCTTTGAAACAAAAAAGCATAGAAAAAAAACTTTTTTATACTTTTCTATAATTTTATAATTGGGGAACATCATTTTTATATTAGAGATATAATTATGAGGAGACAGATTGAGAAGTAATTGTCCAAAGAATTAAAATATGAAGTTTTAATACACAGTGACTGTGAGAACTATGAATATCTGCATCTTTGCAAGAATGATTAAATTTATTACAAAAGTAATGGTGTCATTTTGAGCAGCACAAATGTTAGAGATTAGCTGTCTTAGTGTTGTTAAACAACCTGTCCCATGTTCAGCTTATACAAATATTGTTTTTATAATTACACAAGGATTCAGAGAACTTGTAGTACAAAGGTTAAAACTCAACCCCAAACCTCTAAAACAGTATTTGGATCAATGGTCTACCTTCAGAAAAAAAAATGACAAATATTCTCCAAATATGAACATTTATTTAGTCATATAATATACATGTATAATGATTTAATAGATTACGTAAATTATAAAACACAAAAAAAGGATAAGGTATAAATAAACAATATTTTAGACAACTAGTTTCATTTATTAATTAATGGAAAAAATCTTTTAGCTCTCACTAAAAATTAGTATTAGTAGTGTCTCTCAGTGAAAATAATGTGATCAAATAAATTTTTTCATTAATTTAAAAAGTCCTGGTTTAATATTTTGTGATAAAGTAATTTAAAGATTCCAAGTCCTGTTTATTTTGGTACTTGACTTAATGGCCTCAGATTCGAAAAAAGTACCACACAAAGATACCCAGATCCTAATGAATAAAGTTCTTGGTAGCCATGTTTTCTAATCCACATCTTTTCAATTCCATTCACCAATTATGTAAATATTTTTGTTGAAACGTATTAGTAAATATATATATTTTTCCTGAAACACATCAACGTTTTTATAACATTAGCTAATCAGATGTCCCATTTTATATATTCAAAGGATGATTTGAAAACCAATTGAAATCCTTTATTTAGTAGATTTTAAACAGATCAGAAAACTTTGCTATCAAATTTAAAAGTGAGCAGATAAACATTTATATGGGTAAAATCATAAGATAGAAGTATTACTAAAAATACATATTCAAAATACTCTCCCTATAGCAAGGGCTAGCAAACTATATCCTCTTTCTATAAATAAAGTTTTATTGGAATACTTGCCACATCATTTATGTATTGTCTATGGTTGCTCTCATGGTACAATGGCAGAGTTGAGAAGCTGCAACAGAAAGCACATGGCCTGCAAAGCTGGAAATATTCGCTATCTGAATGCTTACAGGAAAAAATGTGCTGAACTGTGCTTTGTAGCATTAATTTCCACCAAAAAGCAGTTAGCTTTCTCATTCATGTTTACCTCAGAGTTAGACTGTGTTTATTTTATCTGAGAATGTTCTCTAGTACCATACTATAGAAAGCTATGTGTCATTCCTGAAAAGGACAAACCTCAAATAGCAAATTTCAAACACTTTCCAACTCATCTTTAAGTTTGACAACCTCTTGAGGTAAAAGAGGCATTTATGGTTATAGTACCTCTCGGTACAAAAAATTGTAAAGATTCTACTATTTAAGATAACATAACTTGTGTATCTACTTAACCTGGATTAGGTAAAAGTGACTCATGGCAACATAATGCAAGGAAACCAGTGATGGTGTGACCATCAACCTCTTCCAGACCTACAATCTCTGCTCTTTTCTCAGAACATATCTTTTTTTGTTTATAACACATCTGACATACAAACTGAGAGCATCAATATCAGTTCATATATTAGCAACAGTTAATTACTTTTTTTTTAATGTATATTTTCTCTGTTCTTATGTTCCACTTTCTTTTTTGGGGGAGGAGGTAATTTATGTTATTTATTTATTTTTAGAGGTGGTACCAGGGATTGAACCCATGACCTCATGCATGCTAAGCACGTGCTCTATCACTTGAGCTATACCCTGGCCCCCCAGTTAACTACTTTTAAAAATAAAAAATAGGTAGATAGAAAGAAAGAGAGAAAAGAAAAATAAATCCTCTGTTTTCTTTCTATATCCCAAAAGATAGATCAGTGCCAACCCCCAAGGGTATATATAGCCACTCTGTAGACCTTTAATCCATATCCCTGAAATGAAATCTTTCTATACAGTAAATGAAACATAAGAATACCTAGAGCCTGTCAGATTCCATAATTAATTGCTCAGTTTGCTAAAATTAGCTCAGCACAGCAGTACATGGTGTGGCTATCTTATTCCTCATCCACTAGGAATACTTTGCTTAGATTAGCCATATCCCTTTTGTAGGCAGTTAGCAAGATTAGTGATTAAACTGTTACTGTACACTAAGTTTTTCAATCTTGTTCATTCCACTCAGCTTACACAAACTCAACTCCTAATCAAGGAACCATCATAAATGTTTTCTTTAAAAAAATTTTAAGTTTGATCAGCCTATATAAAAGATGGAAGAATTTCAGGTTTGGGAAATAGTGATTTTACTCATTATTCTGCCACTAGATGAGATAGGAAATACAGGGTAAGGCTATGATTTGGCAAGAAAAGATAATTATTTGGTCTTGTACTTGTTAAATTAGAAGAGTCTATACAGATATTAGCCTTGAAAATGATGAGGAACCTTTCCTTAGGGCAAAGGGAAAAGGAAAAATGAAGAAGGGCTTGGTGACCAATTAAATATGAAAAAATAAAAAATTGCCACAGCTTTTCTTCACATCTAATTGGTCACCAAGTCCTTATGAATTTTAAAATGGGTCATACTCTGTCCCCTCTTTTTTCAACCCTCATGTAGTTTAAACCAGACATGTTTTTAAAAATAGACTTCTCTATCATTTCTTGTCTCCAATGTCCCTTTTCTTCATCTCTCATGGTACAATTATTTTCTAAAATAATACAATCACATCATTACTGCACACAAAAAAATTGGACGTGTTCCCATTTATATCATATGGATGAATTTACTGGCTTTAACTAGAGTTACAGAGTCAACCATACCATTCCTATTCTATAAACCTTGCATAGTACCCTCTTCAAATAGCTTGGCTGACTTTACACTTTTTGGCAGCTTTAACCTGCATTTAAGTAATCAATCAGCAAAGGTTTACTAGCTGTCATACACTGCATTAGATTTGTAATACTGTTCCTATCCTCACAGAGCTTAAACTCTAGCTGGACACTGTAAGACTAGCAAGTTTTTAGACATTGCTACACTGTTCAGCGCTTAACTGTTCTGTGTCCCCTGTGTAATCAGAAATCAAAGGCAGGAGATAGTAAAAATGTAAGGAAAGGTTTCATGGGGGAGGTAGAATTTCAGCTGAAAACTGACAGGGCAGCAACACATAAAATGACAGTAAAGGGATTTAGTAGATATAGAGGAATCTGACAGGTATGGAGGTGTAAGAACAGGAATGAGAAAAGCCACTGGGGAGGGAATTAACAAGGGAACTGTAAAGACACAGGACACTAGTAATGAGGAACAACGTGATGCAATCTTGGCTAGGGAAGGTGGATTCTGTTATAGAATGTCCTGGAAGCCAGGCAGAGGTGCTTAAATTTGACCTTATAAATACCAGTTAATAAAAAGAGAAGAGATGGCATAAGAAGATTCTTTTAGCATCCACATTCAGGCATATAAGAGACAGATAGGTAAAAAGAGACATTTGAAAAGAAATTATAGGGCTTACAGAGAGATTGCAGTTAAAGAGAAAAAATCGTCAAAGAAACTATGAAAATGGAGACATCACTAAAGTAAACAGGGAAGCTGAGAAATAAAGAAGGTTTGAGAATTTTGAGGAGATGATTTTGGACATGTTAGATTTAAGCAAATCCAAGTGGAGCTATCTATGAGGCCAAGAAGCCAGGGTGAGAATTGATAGGTATAGCGATCTAGCAATGCCTTTTATCTATTTAGAGCTTTAAAGCCATATATTATTAATTGAGAGCCTCAAAACTCAGGAAAGTAGAAAAGCAGAAATTAATACCTTCATATCACAAATAAATTGGTATTTTGAATTAATGTGCCTTGCCCAAAGTCAAACCATTCATTAGTAGCAGAGCCAGGAAAATTCTAGTTCCCTACTCTTGCCATTATACTTGCTGGCTCCCAAGAACCAAGCAAAGCTCAGGCTTTTCTGTTCTCTCAGGAGAACAGAAAAAGAAAGGATTCCTTGCAGATACACACAATTAAGTATGCAAAAGGAAGAGAGTTCAGCATAAGACACCACTAAGTTGACAGGTGTACTCAAGAGGGCAGGAACAAAATCAAAACCAGAAAAGTGCAGAGTCAGGAAAGACAAAAATGGAGTAAGTGCTCAGTGATCTTAAATGCTGAAGTTGGAAGAAGATGAAGATTTGGCATGGAAGAAAAACATTTGATGGTTGACATTTTTGGGGAAGATTTAGCTTTTGAGAAATTTACTGGAAAAAATTTCTTCAAAATGTTTACTAGCATCAGTGCTCATTTGGTACACTAATAAAAGGGCTTGCATTTTATTTTTCATACATTAAACTTCTTCACAAGTTATATTAACATAAATAACTGTGAAATGCTTTTCAATGTTGAAAAATGATAAAGTCTAAGAAAATAAAGCATCTATTTGATTAGTCTTACAGAAATATAATCTGATCTTTTAAATCACAGCTCAAATGTATTTCAACATAACCTAATCAGTTATTTCACCTTTTATTCAGCAAAAAAATACTTTCAGCTTTTACCTTCTCCATAGTTGAGAGGCTTTTCACAAACACAAATAATAGTTTACTTTTTGCTGTGATCTATTTTACTAATTTAAATGTCTAGTAAAGGAAAAGAGTGAGAGCTATAAAAAAGCAAAACTACAGATATAGCCAAAGTGAAACTACATATGAAGCTATTTGCCAAGTTTTCATAATAAATGATAATATAAATAGAATGGTCAATCTTCTGATAACATATGAAACTTCTGTCTTAAGTGGAAGTTAGCATGCAAAGAAAAGTGAACTATTTTATCTTCATTCTAGAATGACAGATACAAATAAAACATTTTCAGATAAAATTCACTTTCGTTAGTGATGTATTTTAGAACACAGCACCGTCTTTGAACAAATTAGTTTTAGAAAGGTCCTTGGCAATTATATCTAAAAGTTTTAAAAGTTTTAATACGACAATGAATTAAAAATTTTAAAGTCACAGAGCTAATAAAATGACTTGCTACTGACCTTGTTCAAGTCTGAAGAGGGTCTTTTCCAGCTTTTCCATTTCGTTCAGAAGTAAAATTCTAATCTGTTTACTGTGTCCCATTTCGGCTTCTAGAGGATTTGAAACCTTTGACAAGAATTATAAGAACTCCGAAATCGAATGTGTCCGCCCTATGAAACAAAAAGGAATTAAGATAATGAAAATAACGATTACCTTAAATTCTATAAGGCTGACAGCCGCACTTACATGTTCTAAATGTTTTAACCCTGGCAGAACAAAGAGAAAGAATGACTCTTATAAATAAGATCAGAAAAAGCAAACTGATAATTGTTTTCTCCCTTCTAGCAGAAGACCGACGCAAAAATTACAATTAGAAAAAAAAATAACCACTGAAGTATTTTCAGAGAAAAGCTATAGGTTTTGGAAAGCCTTGAGTTGGGTGGGGGTGGGGGGTGAAATTCCCAGTCCCAAGCCAAACGGCTTTGAAGACTTCAAATGGCACTTCTGCTTACAAGAGATTAGCCTGCTCAACGATAACAGGTGGGCGATCTCCCCATTCCCAAATTCGGGTCGGAAGCCACCAATGGGGAGATGAGAACGAGGGAAGCAGTTGTTGCCCCTGGAATAGCTGCCACGGACATAGGATGTACAGGCAGAGCTATAGATAGAACGCATTTCCCCGAGAGGCCAGCGGCATTCGTAGCACTTACACCGAGCAAGTTACACGTGCGGCTTCTGGGACACTGCAGGACCTGCGACTCTGGCGTTAAGAGTCGGGGGAGGAGACGGGAAGGAGCGCTCAAGGGAAAAGGCAGGCTGCCCAGGCGCGGCAAGAAGCCCCAGACAAGGAGGGCCGGGCGCCCTGAAGGGCAAAGGGAGGGGCAGCGGCAGCCGGGGCAGGGCCGAGGCCGCTGTGGGAGTGGCAGAGAGCTTCTTCGCGACTTCGCCTCGCGCGGGTCCCCGAGGAGACCCTGGACCCACGGGGTCTCGCGAGCACACGCCCCGGGTGGGAGCTGACAGGTCCCCGCGCCCACTTCCGGGAGGCTCCGCGCCCGCTCGCGCCGACCGCTAGTCTCGCGAGAGTGCGGTCGTCGGCTGCGCGGGCTTGCGACGCGGCGGCGGCGGTCCAGGCCGGGAGCGGCTTTTTTCTCGCCGCCTGGAAGGTGCGACGGCCACGAGGTGCCTTTTCTTTTAACAGCCTGCGAGCTCGTGGTTGAACGTTAAAATTCGGCAGCAGAAGGTTGCTGCGAGCCAAGGTGAACTGCCCTACAGGCTTGTTTTGTGGGCCGGCTGAATGGTGGGAGGCGAGCGATCCCGGCCTTCTGGGCTTTTTCTGCCACGTTGTGTTTTGTGTCTTTGTTTTGACTTTTTTACGTGGCCTAGGTTTGCTTGGCCTAACTGCTCTGAGCCTTGACACCCCCCCCCCCCCGTCTAAAATAAGGGGCCTGGCCGCGGTTTCTGACATCCTGTCCTTGACGTGTCCACCGGCTGTAGTCCTAGCACAGGGCGGGCACGTCTTCCTGAACACAGACACGGAAGGACTAGGTAGGTGAAGTGTGGCCAGTCTACGAACAACCTCGGGGCAAACACCCTTGTGTTTACAGTGTCCGGTTGTACCCAGTGTACACCACGTAGGCCTGAAGATCGTGTGAGGTTAAGAATGCCTAATGGCTTTAGCTGCACATATGGCACGGATGCCCAAGGGGATTTTACGCTTGAGGGGAAGGGAAAGCCCATCTTCCAGGGCCTTTGGAGGGTATCTAAGAATCATGAGAAAACGGACAGAAGGTTTGGAGTGTGGAGAAGAATCTTGCTTTGTTTATTGTGGAATTATCATAGGTCCTAGAAGAATGATGAATTTAAAAATAAAGATATTGAAATGTTTGCTTGTTTCAGTAGATTTGTGGGAATGGCTAGTTGAACATGGTCTAAAACTGAGTTTGGAAACCCACAGCTCCTTTATTCACTCCACCAGTATTTACTGAGCACCTATGACTTGCCAGGCACATAGGTGCTGGGAATGCAGCAGTGAAACAAAGTCACTGCCCTCAGTGATTGGTGGGAGACAGATAAGCAACTAAGTAAATCATGTAGGATAATTAAAGGTTGTAAGAAATAAAGCTAAGAAGCGGGGAGTGTGGCAGAATCAGAAGGGGTTTGCAATTTTAAATACTATAATTGGTAAAGGACTTGGTGGTAAGTTGACATTTGATGCAAAACAGAAGGGGGCAGAGGATATCCAGAGGAGAGGGTTATACACAGAGGTACAGGAAGTGCAAAGGCCACAAGGTAGGAGCACACTTGGTGAATTCAAGGAGGCCACTGTAGCTGAGTGAAGAAGAGAGTGGTAAGAAACTAGGACAGATAGATGGAGTGGGGTGGGAGGCCAGATCTTGAAAGGCTTTGTACGCCATTACAAAGACTTGGGCTTTTGCTCTGGGAAAAAGAGCCATTGGATAATCTTGAACAAAGGAGTGACGTAATCCTGTTGACCTTTTAAAACGACCTCTCTGCAAATGTGAATATTACAGGGAATAGCTAAATAAACTGTCAGGTGTGGTAAGGAAGGGTGGAGACCTGTTAAGAAGCTATTTTAGTTACCCAAGCAAGAGATTGTGGTGTGTGTGAAAAGAATGTATAGCAGTGAAGGTGCTGAGAAATTGTTGAATTATGAATCATTTTAATGGTAAAATCACCATTTACTGATGGAGAGAAAGGAGTCAAGGATGATTCAGAGGTTTTTAGTCTGAACATCACTGTCCAACAGAAATATAATATGCCACATAGATAGTTAAAATTCTAATAGCCACATCACAAAAGTAAAAAGAAACAAGTGAAATTAATTGTAATAATTTATTTTATTTAACTCAGTGTATTTTAAACATTATTTCAACTTGCAATCAATATAAAAAGTTACTGATGAGCTATTTTAGATTTTTATTTTTCTTACTAAGTCTTCAAAATCTGGTGTATATTTTACACTTCCAGCATGTTTCACTTCTGATAGTGACATTTCAAGGGCTTGATAGCCTCGTGTGGCTGGTGGCTACCAGTGTGGGCAGTGCAGAAGGAGCTGCTGTTTAATGAGAGGAAGAAAAGGGAAGGAGTAAGATTGGAGGGTGAAATTCAGGTGTTTGTAGACTGTCAACAAACAAGTAAAGATGATGGTCTACTTGCTTGAGATGACTGTCAAACATCTAAGTGGAGTTACTGCATTATCATTTGTAGTCCTTGTAGTCCAAAGTCGTGTTTTCCAAATTGTGAGTGGTAACTCATTAAGGGTTGTAAAATCAATTTATTGGTTGCAACCAACAGTTTTAAAAATGAAATAAGAATGATAATGCATTGCATCCGGTAAAAGTATTATTTCACAAAACTTCTGTTTATATTACTTACGTTTTGATGTGCTGGGTCATGTTTTCCTCCTGGGAGTCTTGATTAAAAACAAGGTTGAGAGCCAATGCTCTAGACTGTATGCTGTGTAAAATCATGATAATTCATGATTGTGAAATGGTGCCTGGTTTTGAATCCCAGCTCTGCCACTAACTGGCTGTGAATCTTTGGAAGATACTCAACTTCTCTGTGCTTTGGTTTTTCCACTGTAAAATAGGGATAAAAATAGTAGCTACTATTAATTAAACAAGGACCTAAGAACCGTGCCTGACACATACTAAGTACTGTGTAAGTACAAATATTAAAGCGGAGTGGGGCCCTGACCCTGTTGTGAAACACAATTCACATTTGTTTGTCTTCAGTGTCTGCTTTCCGTACCCTCTTCCACCTTCAGGCTCTCCATCTCATCACACTGCCCACCTGTTGATCACCCTTCTCCAGGGATCCAAAATTAGCCTTTGCTGCTATCCTGCCTCCAGCAAGACACTTCAGTGCCCAATGTTTCAGCCAGATATAAGAAGTAAAACAGATTGATGAAGTGAATTCCTTTAATAATGAATTCTTCTTACACAAATGCTTAAATTTTAAAAGGAGATTTGTTAATCCAAACAACCTTAATTTGGGAGATTTCATATTGCGAAAGAAAGTGAAGAGTGTTAAGTAATGAGAACATTATGAATTAACATGATGTGTCTCTAAAGTTAAATTTACAAGCCACATAGTTTCCTTTTTAAAAAGAAAAGTCACACCAGCATGCTGTTTGTGAAGTGCCCGGAAGGGCAATGAATTTGCAGGCTAGGGCAATGGTGGTGCCATGTGCAGCCTTCATTTTGGTGAACATTTGTCATGTGCCTGTCCTGTGCATGACAGCGATCTATATATACACAATAATCTCATGCTAGAGTTGTTAGGAGAAGACTCCCCTTGAGGAACAACTGATGGAACATCTCAGCTGTTTGGCAGAGACTCAGGTGTTTTCTGAAACGTTGATATTAATGCGCTTGGGGAGTGGGAGAAAGGCTGTGGTCAGAAAGGGCTTTCTTCAGATTTGTGTATGTATGGGTATGTTTTCTGAAAGGAAAGGGATTTTTCTGAGGGTGGTATTTCTGATTACGTCCCAGTTTTGTGATCTGGGTCTGAAGTGGTGGGGCTGCCTTATTTTGTTTATATATTCATCAATATTTTCTGTGTATTTTATTTTGTAGTGATACTATACTGACATTATTAATAGTTTTATCTTACAACATTTGGATTTGTGTTTCCAAAATTTCCTCTAAGTTGAATAATTTATTCTACATATTTTGAAATATCCAGCTATAGCCAGTGAAGAGAAGAAGGGAAGATAGGAAAGGAAATAGAGTTGAAGTCAGAAAAGTGAGAGGACCTAATATAGTGATAGAGAGGTGTGGAAAAACAGAGACTTTTCAAAAAGGAGGCAGTACATCTCCTTTGGAGACAAACAAACCTTGGGTTAGTTTCAATGTCTCTGAATCACAGTTAACTCATCCATAAAATGGAGAGAACAACACCTTAGTTGTGGGATCAGTGTGCAGATTAGGGGAAATAATGAAGCATTTAAAGTGTCCTTATAGCATTTAGCACAAATTAGGCTTTTCATAATGCTAGCCTTAAAAAAGAAGGGGTGACGACTAGTTGTCTTTGCTGGGTCAAAGATGGCAGTCAGACGAAGTAGATGAAGAGGAGGCTTCCAGGGCATGGGAGAGACACAAGACGTCATCAACAGGTCTCTTACTCCGTGAAGACAGAATATAAAGGTGAATTCAGAGAGTGAAGTCAGAGCTCAAGTTTTCAATCTAAATTGCAGAAAACAGAGGAAGGGTGGAGCTGGAGAAATAAGTAAGGGTTAATTGGTGAATGATAAATACTGGTTGGAAAATTTGAGATGTACCTGTATAGAGGTAAGTATAGTTATATTTCTAGTGAAACAAAAAACAAATCTTGAGCTCTTAGAGCTTACATAGGAAAAGTCATTTAAAAATTCCTGAGCATTGGTATAACAAATTAACCAAAAACAATGCATGGGATGCCTGGAAACCATGCTAGGAGGAAATTCAAGAAGGTATTAATAGTGTTCTTTTCTTTTTTTCTTAGATCTTTTAAAAGTTCTTTGGCCTCAAATTTAAAGCTCAATCATTTTACCCTTGTGAGTAAATTGAACTTCCTGTTAAAATAGTGGCTCCAGAGTTTCCATATAGAAGGGCTTAGAGCAGGCAGCCTGGTTGAGGAGAAAGGATCAGGAATAGGGGCTTGAAGCTAATTTTCTGTGTTTGTCAAGCTGACCACAGCTGCATATAACAGAAACAAAACAACAGTGGCTTGAACAAAGATAAGTTTATTTCTCTCTCTCATAAAAGACTAGAGGTAAGGTAAGCAACTCAAAGCTGGCATGGCAGCTCTATAAAGTCATTTGGAAGCCAGACTCTCTCTAGCTCACAGCTTCCTCCTTCTTATTATGTGGAACTCATCATAGTGCAATAAGGCTGCCAGAGCTCCAGCTATCATACCCACATTCGGGGAACAGGATGGAAGAAGAGGGTGATTCTCTTGCTTTTAAGAACTCCTGGAGATACCACACAACAGTTCCACGTGTGTCTCATTAGCCAAAACTTAGTCACAATGCACACACAAATGCAACCTTTATCTGGTTATCAACAAGATTGGCCAAAACCCGGGTTTTGTTATTAAGTAAGGAAAGAATGGATTTCAGCAGCTAACAGTCTCTGCCACAGTTTGCAGGTTTCCTTATTTTTTTAATTTTCGTTGTTATGAAAGCAGTACAGTTTGGAGCAGGGAGCTGGAAGGCTCAGGAGGAATGTCTCCAAGGCGGGGGTGGGGAAAGGGAGCTGATTATATAACGTGCTTGAGCACATTGAAAGATACTTCACAAACACCTCACAGTTTTCTGTCAGAAAGCTTGGGGGTGAATCAGTCAATGATTGGCACACAGAAAGCTAAACAAACTTGCCAGGAACAAAAAAAGCCCTGTTGGAGACTGCAGCTTTAGATCTGTCAGCCAAATGAGCTTGCTGAAAGTAAACTCCAGAACTGGCCAGCTTTCTCTCCCAGTCACAGAGGACTGGGGAAGTCATGCTCACTGCATGTTTATTCCCAAAGGGAAGAAGGACGGAGGTGAGGCAAGCTCACCCAGCTGTTCTCCCCAAATTCACCAGCCACCCAGGAACGAAGTGGGTTAAAGCGCAAAGAGAAGCCAGGGGTTTTAGGGAAGCTCTTCAAAGAAAACAGAACTAGGAAAAAACATTCTTCCTCAGGCATTATGCAAGTCATTTAACCTCTTTCGTACCCAGTTCTTAAACTGTAATCTATCTTCCAAGGAATACACAGAAATGAAATATATAAAGTGTTTTGAAACTGAATACATGCCCTATAAATAGTTAACGGCTAATGTTTAATGAGCATCTAGGAAGTACCAGGCACTGTTCTAAGCTCATTACACGTACTAATTCAGTTCCCAAAACAACACTGTCCCTATTCCGGATTTAAAGATAAGGAAACTGAGTCCCCAAAGTTAAGTAACTTGCTTAACGTCACATAGTGAGCAAGCAGAGGAATATGACTTCGATTGCATTCTCCATCCCCCTTTGCCTCCCTACTTGTAAGATGGTGTCTGGCACATGGAGCAGGGTCTCACATGAACTTGTTGCACTGGAGGAGTTGAACTCTATGACTCCAAACTGGTCATTGTGCAGGGACTGGCATCACCTGAAGTACATCTGTCTTATCTTATTCTTGGTCATCCTGTTGGTATAAGCTACTTATGTCCGTAGCTGATAATTCCGTGGTCATTCTTTCTTGGCTTGGTCAGAGTCTAGAGGCCCTCCCTGTTGTCTTACTTTCACTACAGACTCCTTTGAATATCTGAGATAGTCTCAGCCTGGTCAAAGGCATCTATTTCATAAGTCTTTGCTGGACTTAGCCACACCTCTGCCACCGTGGAGCCATGAAATGTATGCTGGGGGTGAAAGCTAGGTTCTGTCCATAACTGATTTCCTTGCTTTATCCTCCTAACCACGCTGGGACTCCCCTCTTTGCATCCCCCCCGCCCCAGCCCTTTAGCCTAACATAGCAGCCTACACCAGGGTTCAGAACAGGGCCAGGACAAAAGTCCCTCTAACAGTCAAATACTATACCTACTGTGTGCTGAGCACTGTTTCAGGCACTGGGGGTACAGTAATGAATCCTTGCCCATGTGAAGTTTGTATTCGAATAATCCCCTCAACCCATCTGACTTGCTTCCCTCAGGACACATCAGGCTGTTTTACCTTCCTCTTTCCTCTTTAGGTTATCTTATTTCCACAGTCACTCAAGCCCAGAAGAAATGTTTTCCTTTCTTCCTATCAGAAACTAGTTCATTACCTTCAGCCCCTAATATGTTAAAGGAAAGATTAAAAAACTTAGGAAAATTTTTTATCTCAAAAATGTCTATAATCTTGCTGCAAAATCCTATTTTAAATGTCAGATGTTAAATATTAATTTTTCTTTCTCTTTGCATTCATTCTGTGACAGTTAAGTCAGTCCCCTACTGAGGCAGATGTCTTAGGCTGGATAGAGAAAGTGTTATATGTTGCAAAGACAAATGAGAAAACCACATTCATATCTTTAAAAATATTATCCCTTTTACATTGGGATCCCCATTGCCTGGTATAGTGCCTGGAAGTTTAAGTGCACTCAATAATGAATGAAAGATGGAAGGAATTAATAAGTAAATTAATTATAAAAATACTTTATAATTAAATTAATTATATTAAGTATCTATACTTCTGTTTCTGGTTTAATGAATAATTCACTTAGGCTAACTTTTTTTTGACATCTTAAATCTTTCTTCCTTGTTATTTCTTTTTTTACTCTTGTGTAGGTAGTTGAACATCTCATTGTTTCAAAACTAACACATTTAGCTACATTTCTTTATTTCTTTTCTTCCTTCAATTTTTGTTATTGTGGTAAAATACATATAACATACAATTTACCATTTTAACCATTTTGAAGTATACAGTTCAGTGGTACTAAGTACATTCATATTGTTGTACAGCCATCACCACCATCTCTCCAGAACTCTTCATCTTGCAAAGACTGAAACTATATTTATTAAACCATAAACAAAAAGTTCTCCCCTCTTTCCAACTCCTGGCAAACACCATTCTACTTTCTGTCTCTGTGATTTTGATAACTCTAGATACCTCACGTAAGTGGAATCATACACTTATTTGTCTTTTTGTGACTGGCTTATTTCACTTAGCATAGTGTCTTCAGAGCTTATCTGTATTGTAGCGTATGTCAGAATTTCCTTCCTTTTAAGGCTGAATAATATTCCACTGTATGTATATACCACATTTTGCTTATTTATTCATCAGTCAGTGGACATTTAGGTTGCTTCCACCTTTTAGCTACTGTGAATAATGCTGCTGAGAACATGAGGGTACAAATAATCTCTTCTAGACCTTGCTTTCAATTCTTTTGGATATATACTCAGAAGTGGAATTGCTGTATCATATGGTAATTCTATGTTTAATTTTTGGAGGAACCATCATACTGTTTTGCATAGCAGCTGTACCGTTTTACATTCTCATGAGCAGTGCACAAGTGTTCCAATTTGTCTACATCTTTGCTAACACTTGTTATTTTCCCCCTTTTTGTTTTTTGATAGTAGTGATCCTCATGGGTGTGAGGTGGTACATCATTGTGGGGTTTTTTTTGTATTTCCCTAGTGTTTAGTGGTATTGAACATCTTTGCATGTGCTTACTGACCATTAGTGTGTCTTTGGAGAATTATCTATTCAAGTCCTTTGCCAATTTTTGAATTGAGTTGTTTGGTTTTTTTGTTGTTGAGGTCCTATATAGTCTGGATAGTAATCCTTCATCAGATATAGATATATAAACATTTTCTCTTGTTCCGTGGATTGCCTTTTCACTCTGTTAGTTGTGTCCTTTGATGCACAGGAGTTTTTAATTTTCATGAAGTCCAATTTGTCTTTATTCCATTATCATACAGTTTTGATTACTGTAGCTTTATTGTAAGTTTTGAAGTCAGAAATAGTGAGTCCTTCAATTTTCTTCTTCTTTTTCAAAGTGTTTTGTCTATTTGGGGATCCCTTGACATTCCATATGAATTTTAGGATGATTTTTTTCTATTCTTGCAAAAAAAAAAGCCATTGGGATAAGATAGGGATTGCATTATATCTGTGTATAACTTTAGGCAGTACTGACATTTAACAATATTAAATCTTCCAATTCATGAACATGGGATATCTTTCTGTTTATTTATGTCCTCTTTAGTTTCTTTTAGCCGTTTTTTTGTAGTTTTAATTGTAGAAGTCTATTATCTCCTTGATTAATTCCTAAGTATTTATTCCTTTTGATGGTATTGTAACTGCAATTGTTTGTGAGATTTTCTTTTCAGATGTTCATTGTTAGTGTACAGAAGTGCAGCTTACTTCTGTGTGTTGACTTGTATCCTGCTACTTTGCTGAACTTGTTCACTAGTTGTATAGTTTTTTTGTGGAATCTTTAGGGTTCTCTACTGTAAGAGCTTTACATCTGTGAACACAGATAATTTTACTTCTTTTTCAATTTAGATACCATTTATTTATTTATTTGTTTACTTATTTACTTATTTAGCTTAACTAATTGCTCTGGCTAGGGTTAGTGTGCATCTTTGCCTTGTTCTTGATTTTAGAGGAAAAGCTTTCAGTCTTTTATCGCTGAGTATGATTTTGCTCTGGATTTTTCATATATAACTTTTATTTGTTGAGACAGTTTCCTTCTATTCCTAGTTTGTTGACTTTTTAAATGAGGTGTTGAATTTTGTCAAATGCTTTTTTCCTGCACCAATTGAGATGATTTTTTTTTTTAAGAATATGCATTTCCTTTTCCCTTTTGAAATGTCACGGGAAAGGCTGGGGGCTTGAATTTGCTTTATCTCATGACAGTATAAGCCCATGGCTAGCATGGTGCTAACAATGCTACATTTACTGTCTTTTCAAGTAGTATTCTTCTTGTTACTAATTTTAGTTAGGTTTTTAATTTTGCTTAGTTATGAATTGGAGTTGATTTGACAGCTTATTTCATGGATCTTTTGTCCAGCTCAAAGGGTGGAAAACAAATATCTCAAAACAAAGCTTTCAAAATGGAAGAATGTATAAGATACCCTGACAATGGCAGTCACGGGTCTGTCTCCTACCAGAGAGTGAGTTCCTTGAGGAGAGAAAATATCTTTTCCCTTTATCCCCAGTTACCTAGAACTAGAGATTGTTGCCTTTTGTATAGTAAACAATAAAACATCTTGTGGGGGGATCAAAGAACAGCGGTGTTTCCCTTGCTATTGCTCCCCTTTCCTTCCCCCAAGAGAGATTGCATCAAACTCAGTAAGTTTCATAGTGTTAATTTATTGTGGAATATAAATATAAAAATATCCAAGTTTTACAAATAGTGCAAAATGAGCAATTGTGCATTTTAATTTGACTCATTTTTGGTGAACTGAAATATTTAGATTTTGGTATTAAGAGAGGAATGTACTTTTTTACTATGTCCCTATTGATTACTTTCTCATTTCAAAGTTGTGTAGACTCATGAATTATTTAATTCTCAAAACTTAAGTTGATAGACTATTTGAGAGTAGATGTCTAAACTGTAATATAAAGCCAGAATTGGAAAATAGAGGTACTTTGATTAACCTCTCAAAGTAGGTTTTATGTTATAGAAGGCATCACATAGTACATTGTGTGAAAATAAAGTTAGATGAAACATGATCATTAGTAATACCTGCTTTATAGATTCTCAGTTTGATGACCAACATAACCTAATTTACCAGAACATTTGACTGAAGTATTTCACTGATGGTCAAGTGAACTCTGAGGAAAGGTCAATGGTATAACTACAAAGGCCAATCTATTTTAATTGCCTAGGGTTTAAAAAAAGCCCTCTTCTCAATTTGCAGTAACCGTGGGAGTCATTTTCCTGCTTACACAGTGGTAAAGGTGTTGTATATCATGAATGCAGCGTAGTGGATAATCAGCAGAACATTAAATTAAATTAATCAGCACTTTGGAAAGTTTATTCCATGACCATAGGTAACATGTCCTATCAAGGCAAATGATTGCGTCTTTGATTATGGAAAACTACTACTAAGCTTTCACTTTAAAAAAAAAATGTTTTATGGAAAGAATTTAGATAGAGAGTCAAACATAGTAAAGTTACATTTAAAAAAATATTTGAGAATCACTGTGTTGTGCATCAAGAATGAATATATAGTGTTGTAAGTCAATTATACTTCAAAAACAAACAAATATAAAAACTTATAGAAAAAGGGATTGGATCTGTGTTTACCAGAGGCAGAGCTGGGGGTACTGGAGGAGGGGGAATTGGATAAAGATAAGTCAAAACGTACAAACTTCCAGTTATAAGATAAATAAGTACTAGGGATGTAATGTACAACAGGATATAATTAACACTGCTCTATGTTGTATATGAAAGTTGTTAAGAGCGTGAATCCTAATAGTTCTCATCACAGGGAAAAAACATTTTTTTTTCTTTGCATCTATGTAAGGTGATGGATGTTCACTAGACTCATTGTGGGACTCATTTCATGATACATGCAAGTCAAATCATTATGCTGTATAACTTATACAGTGCTGTATGTTAATTATATCTCAATAAAACTGGAAGGAGAAATGGATAATAAAATATACCTGCTTTGGGTCTGAAAATAAATAAATACACAAAGTACTTGATACTAAAAAGTAAATGAGATAAAACTTCTCTTATAAAAATATATGAGGCTTATATTTTATAGTAATGGTATTTTTGAAGTATAAATATATGAAATATATACTAAATTCATAACAGATTCAGTATTTTTAGCCTTTGAACTGATTTTGTAAATCGTATTTATTTAACATATTCTCTGGGATCCATCCTGACTTCTCTCTCTCTCCTTCCCAAGGCTTACTGATTTTTTAATATTTAAAAATAAAGTTTTAAAAGTAACAAAAATTTCAGGTGTTAATTCCTTCATGTTATATCTTAAAAGTAACATTAAAATCAAGATGTCAACATTACTGTGTTCATAATTCTGGACTGTTTAGGAGTCAAGGTGGCATAAAAGGACACCAGAGTGCATGTCAGATAACATGACTGTAAACCTTGTTGAGTCACTAAGTAGTTGTGTAGACAAGTTACTCTCAGAACCTTAATTTTGTGTCAATACAATGATCTCTTAAGCTAGAATGCATAAATAGGGGATATCTACATTAAGAATAGAATCCATAGTAACAAACTATCCAAATTTCAGAAATCAGAATAATTTCTGCTAGACAGTGTGATGATACTGCATTTTAGGAAGAATGAAGAGGGATCTTGGGGAACTTAACTCATGAGATAGCTGCTTTTTGAGCAGTAAATCAGGGAAGTCCTGGCATGCCTCACTGACATGTCCTCACTCAACAAGGCAAGGAGGTATGGGATGGTGGTGGGAGAGCCTCTGGGGATGTTGAGACTTCCAACACGTGTCTCTCCCCCATAGAATTTACAGGAATCCTGGGGAATCTAGGCGGGCCGATGAATACAGGAGAGAGTTCTGATCCTTGGCACATTATTGGCATTGCATTTTCTGCTACATAATACTCCTGTTGGGAGTTGGCTGTCCACTCTGGGTCAGGCAGTGTTCCAGGTAAGCTGAAGAACGCTCTTTACAGTTGTCCTTTCCTCTAATTGGAGGCTCAGCCCTAAGGACACTCACTACCGCTGTCAAAGCTGTAACACCTAGTGTCTAGCCTCCCAGCTGTCTTATATCCATCTCTTCATTTGAGATGTTGTGAGCTTGGACCAAAATGAAAGTTCTCAGCAACACTGAGAAATATTTAGTGAAATAATACAATTTTTTTGTTTGTGAATACTGTGGAACAAATTTATACTTTTTATATGTATTTTCCAATTTTCTATGTTGGAAAATGAATATAGACTATATGAATAATTCATATAGTCAAATATTCATATATAGTCACATTTGCCATAAGTTGCATTATCTCCAGGTTGACAAAGTTCTTTGATTTTTATTTGGTGTAATATTTGTTGGAAACCTTTTCAGTGCAAGACAGTCTTAATTGTCTCATAATATCTTATAATGACCTAATTGGTTTATAATATCAAAAATAGAAAACAATAGAAATTATGGATGAACAGAATTAGTTTTCCTGCAAAGAATAAGTGAACCATAGGATATTGTGACATCTACAAGTTCAGTAGCCATGTTTTGTTATCCAGTACCTAGAGGAGTACTTAAACCTGTGCAAGGGAGGTGCATGTAATTTGGCAGCATAACCACAGTTAAGTTTTCCCTTTAATCCTTTGCGTTCAAGAGGCAGAATGTGATGTTAACTGTCACTTAGTACTCCAGGCTTGGAGAAATTGCTTTTAAAGGTTGTTTATTCATCTGCTAAATTATACTTGCAATATTAGAGATAGTATTTGATACTTACATAGTACTTTACAGATCTTTCCAAGTATTGCAACATTCATGATTTCATTTAATCTTCACAACAATTTTGTGAAGAAGACAAGATAATAACTAACTCCATGTTACAGAGAAGAAAAATGGCATCCTGAAATGTGAAGTGATTTGTGTCATATAGACTAGTCAGTGGTAGAGGGGAACTAATTTCTAAGTTTTTAAATTTCTAGGTGGGGTCACAAGGTATTACGGGTTACATATCAACAAAGGGAACAGATTAGGCAGAGTAAAATAGCAGAGTTTCAGAGATGGCATGGATCCCATCCAGGCTGGCATAAATAGGCAAGGATTCAATCTGATTGGGTGAGCTATGGTAACGCAGCCTTAATTACAATACCTTCAGCTGAATGACAGCATCTCTGTTCTTGGAGTTGGAGATGGAACATAGGTGGTAGATATAGACAGTGTCTCCAGTGAAGAGGTAAGGCAAGGACTAAGCATAATACCAGGGCCCCCAGAGGCCACGTTGTCTAGGATTCTTTACCAGGCTCCAGTCTCAGCTGCAGAATTAGAATACAAATCAAGACTGGGGTAGCTGTTCAGTCTAAAAGACTGGGGAGACATGGTAAGAATTGGGCATGATGTTTGGGGAGGAGACTACTGCTATTTGATAGGCTGAGGGATGTCACCCCAGAAAGGAAACATAGGGAAAACAGACTAATTTTAGACTCTCTGACACATTCCAGGCATGATTCTCATTAGCAGGGCTCAATCTGCTGAGCAGGTAGATGTCTGGACAGAGCTCAAATGGGCAGGGCAAGAATAATGCTCCTTGGCACTTAAGCATATGACTCATTCAACTTATAAGGCATGTGCTTTACCCGAGACATAGGTGAGATGCTCTGCTCACAGATTTACATCTATGAAGTTTCTAGAGAAAACGGGTGGCACTCTTAAAAAATTCCCATGTGTATCTTCATGGAATTTTGCCAGGTGTGCATATCTGCTCTGTCAATGCTTCCAGGACTAGCTGAAAAATAGCAGAGGTATTCTCATGGCAGGTTTATGTTAATAAGCTTTATTAGCATATAGTACAGCTAATTCAGTGACTCATCTCTAAAGTTATCCAGCTGTTTCCCCTTGCCTCTAATTCCCTAATCTTGCGAACATTCCCGTGGCTGAATGAATAGTGGAGAGTTTCTACTTGGGCTCATTGGATGCTATCTTAAGTTGCGTGTCGTCAGTGTGACACTTTGCTATTCAAAGTGTGATCCAAGGCCCAGCAGCGTTGGCATCACTTGGGAGCTTATTAGAAATGCAGAATCTCAGGCCTAATGTTAGGTCTATGAAATCAGTGTGCATTTTAACAAGATCTCAGGGTGATTTGTAAGTACATTCAAGTTTGAGAAGCTCTAGTTATGCCTTTGTGGCTCAAGCTCATGACTTCCTAAAACCTCCATTTTTAGGGACCTTCTGTTTCCTACTCTTTTGGAATCTGTAGGCCATCAGCTAGCCAGTTCATTTGATTGCTTTTTAAATTCTAAAACGCGTGACTTTGTGCTCCCTAAGCTGTCTCTCCCTTACTTTGCCAGAGAAGGGGGACTCTTTTTTTTTCATTCCTCATATTTTTCACCTCTTTCCCCTTGGTGATTTTTAGTTTTGGAGATAAAGCATCACTTCTAGCTTCCCGGGGACCTACTTTCTCTCTGATTAGCTTGAAGATTCTTTCCCATGGCATCTCTCTCAACAACACTGAGGTGCTGAGGGTCTGTTCACTATTGAATTCTATCAGAAAGGTGAGTTGCCACTAATTTCAATATCGCATATTTTTACATAACTTTAGACTACCTTAAAAAAATAAAATGGCCGAAGAGACTACTCGGTAGCTTTCTCTGCCTTCGTTTAACTTTTTGTTTTGTTTGACTTTCCACTCATAGAAATCTTAGACTTCAGAAATTTCATCTCTCCTGGCAGTAGCTATATTTTCTGTGTCTAAGTGATAAACACTCTGTTATTTTATTCTGGAACTCTAAACCAATCAAGGGAAGTCTTCATCGGACGTTTTCTGCTCTCTGTTCTCTTAGCTTTGTTTTCTATTTTTTTCCATCTTTGTTATAAGAGGAAAAAGTTCTCATGGAACGTGTTGCCATTTTGAAATTTAGCTATTTATGTATGTATTATTTTTGCATATGTATCAGAAATCACATTTAGAAATATTCTCTGTAAGTTACACTTAAACATTTTTAGTTGGTAAGTGCCGACAATATTGTGGTTTGTTTTGTAAGACTCCTCTTTACTTTGAAACCGTATCTCCTGTTTCCTCCTTTGTCTAAAACCACACAGGTTGATGAAGAAATGAAGTGAGAGAAGTCTGCTGAAATATATTTACAACAAGCTATTGTAGTGCCATTTATTGAATCACACATAGAATTTCATAGCACAAGGGGCAGGATTGTCTGAAGTGACCCTGAGAGCTCACTCTTGGTTGCTGAACCACTGGACCATCTGGACCCAGGAATCACCTTTTAGCCAGTGGGGGAAGCCACATTTGAGGTCAGCTTTCTGTAGGACTGATGGCACTGTTTTACCCTCTTGCAGGAACAACAGCTCTCTGCTGTCCGCAGGTGCTCTCACAGTTACTTCCTCTAAATAGACTGCATGCAATCCACACTGCTTAACATTTAAGGTGCCTGATTATCTCTTCCGATAAGGTTGCTATCATGCTTCTCCTGTAAGAAAGAGCAACATTGGGGTGGTGGCTCTTCCCTGGAATACTGGACTGAGTGTCCATCAGATGGCCAGGGGCCCTGCATACTTCATGGGAAAAATGGGAAAATCACAGGACCTGTGAATTTTCTTGTTGCTGGCTCCTTGAGTTTCCTCGATAAAGCCTGCTCTTTAATACGATATTGTAAAATTCACCCGGCGCTCTGGTGAACCTCAGGGGACCCATTTTGCACAGCACACTTGTTGATGATAATCAAAACTTTGTTCTGCATACCCTTCTTTCATATTTCAGCTTGCATATTTGTATTATAGAATGAAGTCACTGGCCATATTCATATTTTGTCTTGGATAAAATGTCCTTCTATTTATGTTCATTAACTCATGCATTTTCTCCCCATCCACATATCTCACTTACTCACATCTCTCCTTGCCCAGCATGCTGTACTGTCCAGTAATACTGTTGCTAGTACCTTAAACTTCCTTCCCCTTCTGTCTTCTTTGTGTCACCTGCTGAGGACTGCAACCTGGATAAACCAACTGTCTGCTTTCTCTGCATCTGTCCCTGAGCAGCCAAGAACTGCTAGAGAGAGTTTTGCAATAGGGCATGTTGACTTAAAAAAATTAATTTAAATAACTTCAAACTGTACAGCAATCTTGCAGTGGTTCTCAGTCAACCTGTCTCCCACTTTCCATAATTATTTCAAGCCTCTTCAAACCTTCTTCTATTCATAGCTTGTGATTCTCAGAAAATGATCTTGATTTTTATTTTATAGAGAAAATAGAAGACCTTAAATGAGAACTCTATCACCTGTCCCATTTCCAACATACACACTCCTAACTACATCTCTATCTGTACTATTCTGTTTTCCTTCTGTTACGATATGGGTGTGATTATTTTTTCCCAAGGCTAGATCCTCCTATGGTGCTTTTTATCTTCCCGCCTCCCACCTTCTAAGGTACCTGAAGTAATGGATTATCTTTTGTCTAGTTTGAATATTCAAACTCTCCTTCAAATAGCACTTTTAAAAACAGGCTCAAGTTTCTTCCAAGTAAAAGAAAGAAAGAGAGGAAAGGAGAGAGAGAGAGAGAGACAAGACATTTTTCACTTGATTTCTTCATTGCCTTTTACCTACTGTCCCATTTCCTCTTTACATATTGCCGAATATCCCCTGTGAAGCAAAATTGCCTCTGGTTGAGAATCATTGCTCTATTCCCCCAGCCCCTGTTAGGTTACCAATGACTTTCACGATGCTAAATCTTGTTTCTTATGTGATTTGATATCTCGGTAGCATCTGACATTGTTAACCTCTCGCAACCTCTTCTGTCCTGCCTCCAATAACTTGACATTCTCTTGATTTTCCTTTTACCTCTCAGATTGTTCTTTTTCCTTCCCTCCCTCCCTCTCTCTTTTCTTCCTTCCTTTCTCTCTTTCACTCTTTCTTTCCTTCTCTCTCCCTCTCTTTTCTCCACCAAACCCCTTCTCTTTCTCTTTTCTAAAATCTCCTTTCTACATTCGTCCTCTGCCAATTGACAACTAAATGTTGGCATTCTCATTTTACTCTGCTCTCTTGCTGGGCAATCTCATTCCCATCCAGAGCTTTAATTTCCATCTTTATTCTTCTGCTTCAAGATATGATGAACTAGCTTCAGAGTGGTGAACAGGCCGATCCTCCCACCAACAGCAACAAAAAGAGCTGGATACAATAGTTTATCCATAGCTTGTGAGTCTTTATCTCTACCTGACAGCTTTCTCTTTTAGAGAAAAAAAATCTGCTTCTGGCTCTACCTTTTGAAGTAGAAAATTAGTTCTTAATTAGAATAATACACTAAGGATGAAAATGATATTCCTTCAATTGGCTTAGAACGCCTAAATGGTCTGCCTCTACACTTACCTCTCAGCTCTGTACCTGTCCCAGTCTCCTCCTCCGTCATCATCTCTCTTGTGTTCCTGCTCCAAGCAGCTACTTCTGTCCTTTGCTCATGCTCCACCAGGAGGGCATTCTACTGTTGCTTCCTTTGCCAAGAAGGCTCCTCTCCCCCCGTCTCTGCCTACCTAACTTATCTTTCTGATCTCAACTCAAGCAGACTTCTTCAGGGAGCCCTCCTTGACCTTCCTGACCAGTTCCAATCCCCCTTTATGGAGGCCCTTAATGGCCTCGGTACATCTCCTTCTTACTGTATATTACCATAGCAATTTTACATTTCCTTGTGTGATCAGTGAGGCAGCAGAGTACAACTGAATGTTTAAGAGCAAGGATTTTGGAGCCTGCTTGGCTTGGAATCCTGGATCTTAAATTCTTGGTGACTCAGTTTCCTTAGCTTTAAAATGGAGATAGTAATATAACTTATTTTAAGGGTTACTGTGACTTTTATATGATTTAGTGCATATATAGTGCTTTGAATGGTGCCTGGAGCATACTAAGCACTATGTAAATGTTGGCTGTAATTAAAAAAAATTAATTATCATCTCTCTCTCCCACTGTTTTAGTTCATCATTTTTTTTTCAGTGCCAACACAGTTCATGACACATTGCAGGCATGCAGTAGCTGTCAGAGTAATATATAAATATATAAATTAAAGAGTTTGGGAAAAAAGAAATGTTATATAAATACAAAGCACATTTGTATAGATGAAAAAGTAGAGATTCCACGTTGTGTTTTAGAAGTGATTCTACTGTAGTCAGTCACTGTTTTTACTGACACAACCTATGCTAGGAAGGAAAATAGGTGATTTCTTAATTCTAGGAGAATTCAAACAATACCATTATAATTATAACAATTCTAATTATAACAGAATTGCTGAAATCAGAGTCTTTCAGTTAAAACATTACAAATTTGAAGAATATATTCAAATTCAAATTTCTGTATGAAATACATAAAAAGGGATATGATTTTTCATAACAAACCATGAAAACAAACATCTTAGTCTCAGAGGTTAAGGATTACATAACAAAGAATCATTTTAGTTTTAAAAATATCACACAAAATCTTGTAAACAAACTCTTAAGGCTCAATTATTTGATGACAAGGTACCAAATATAAATCTGACAAGCAAACCTTGCTCGGCAAGCATGCATATGAAATTATTTATTTGGCATGGAGGTCACTGGGTTCTTTGAATCATTGAATTCATGTGAATCATATGAATTATTAGACATTAATAATTTGAGAAATAACCATGCCATATGAGCGATGATAATTCAATACAAAAAACTAAAGCCACGAAGAGATATTGATAACATAGTATATTATCATTTGCAGTAGTTACCTCAGGCTGTCATAACAAGATACCACAGACTCTCAACAACAGAAATATATCTCTCACAGTTCTGAAGTCTGGGAAGTCTAAGTTCAAGGTGCCGACTGATTTTATTCCTGGTGAGAGCTCTCTTCCTTGTTAGCAGACAACCACCGTCTCATCATGCGGCTGAGAGAGAGAGCTCTGGGGTCTCTTCCTCTCTTAAGGGCACTAGTCCTATCAGATTAGGGCTGTACCTTTATGACTTCATTTAACCTTTATCACCGCCTCACAGGCTCTGTCTTTAAATGCAGTCACTTTGAGGGTTGGGGTATCAACATATGCATTCTTGAGGGAATACAAACATTCAGCCCACAACACCATTCAGAAGATGAAGATAACATTTTTATTGGGATGAATATGCCAAAAACTTTCAGAGGAACAGGCTTTTAAAATTGACTTTAGATGGGAGAGTATAGCTCAAGTGGTAGGGAGCATGCTTAGCATGCATGAGGCCCTGGGTTCAACCCCCAGTACCTCCTCTAAAAGTAAAGAAAGAAATAAAAACCTAACTACCTACCCACCAAAACCCAAAACCAAACAGACAAAAAAAAAAATTGACTTTAAAGGGTTTGAACATGCCGAATGAGAAGGGAAATTATACCATGATCTGAATATTGTATGTGGAAAGCAGAAGGGATGCTGGATTTGTGTAGGGCTAGTGAGGATTGCAGTTTGACTGGTCTCCTAATACATATGAAGAAAATGAGAAACTTTCAAGTCACTGAGGAAGTTGAATCATGACCTATGGAGTTTGTGCCTTATTGCATGAACAGCAGGAACCCACAATTTTAAAAAGAAGTGATATGATCAGAGCCGTTCTCACAGAAGATTAAACTGACAGAGACTTCAAGGGGCTGAAATTGGAAGCTTATTACTGGTCTGGTTTGGAGGCTATTTTAATAGTCGGGAAAGAGGTAATGAGAGCCTGAGCTATGTCAGTGGTACCAGGGATTTACTCATGAGGCAAACACTGACCTTTCTCAATAAGCCATCACTGGTGGGGAGACATACAAATAAGCTAGTAATTACAACAGAATGGGGGTAAATGCTAGAATAAGATTCAATTCACCAGGAACACAACAATTCTGAACTTGTATAAACCTAATAAAACATCCTCAATATTTATAGAACAAAAGTGGATAGAACTACAGAGAGAAACTGACAGATCAACAACCACAGTGGAATATTTCAGCATGTCTCAAAATTAATGATAGGTAAAGCAGACAAAATACTAATATAGATACAGAAGATTTGAATAATGTAAGTAACTTTATTGATGTTGACTCAAATCAGAGAACAACACATTGAGCAGCTGAGGAGTATACATGAATGTTTCTCCTTTCCCCTGCCCAAATTCTCTTTTACAGTCACCATTTCCCCACTTTTCGAAAGGAAGAAATACTTCTCCATCCCAAATCTTCCATGATGCGTCACCTGGGGCATAAAATATTCAGGGGGACAATCAAGATACTGGTGTTGGAAATTCTGTATGACCTTATTTATGCATTGAACTAAAAAACCTAAACCTGCTGAAACACAGAACAGATTGCTGGCTGCAAGAGTCAGGATTGGGGTGAGGAAAATGGGCAAAGGAAGTGAAAAGGCACAAATTACAGTTATTAAGATACAAAAGGTACGAGGATGTATTGTATATCATGGTGGCTATAGTAAACAGTACTGTATTATATTTTGGAAGTTTCTAAGAGAGTAGATATTAAAAGTTCTCTTCAAAAGAAAAAATATATAACTATGTTAGGTGGTAAATTTTAAAGTTATTGTGATCATCATTTTGTGCTGTATTCATATATCAAATCATTATGTTGCATATCTTAAACTTAATGCAATGTTGTACATCAATTACATTTCAATAAAAATGGAAAAAAGAAAAAAAAAAGGTACTGGTGTTGGAGAAGGCTCTGGTAATCATAAACCTTTTATAGACCATTGTCTTTTCCTGTCCTACATGAATGTCTGGTAAGGGTGAGGCATGGCATTAGAAAAGGGGTAGTTTGACCTTGTTGGGATGTTCCAAATTCAATAGTATGGGACAGTTGGAGTGATGACAATTATTTGACTACCCTACCTCTTTCATATTCTCATTATTATCAAGTAATGAGTTACTCCTGAGGGAGTCAGAGCAACGCGCTCACTCAGGTGGGTGAGAGAGGAAGGCAAGGAGAACCTGGCAGAGCTGGCTCCGGTGCTGTAGCCCCCAAGCCATAGCTGTAGCCTAGCCAGGCAGACGGCTGGAGCCTCTAAGGGCTTGCTCTGTCAAGAAGCACCCACTGAGAAACAAACTGGGAGGAAATGATAGATGTGGCTTGACCAATAGCTGTCAATAATGAAACAGAAAAAGCCTTTCTAAATTATCAGTAACAAAGTGTATCAACTATGTTGAAGAAAAATCTTGATTATCTTTCTCTTTTTCTCTTAGAAAATCATATAAAAAGGCACTGTCATTTGAAGAGATGATTAAAAGTATTGAGCCAAAAATTATAGAAAAAGTGTTACAGAGATATTAATTAAAATTGTTATATTTTTCTAGGTTATATGAGCTTTATAGACTATCACTCTTTTAAATATAATTTGTCATGATTTTGTTCTCACATTACGTATTTACTTTTCCATTTAATTTTTTAAATTTATAATATTGTGTTCTTTTTTCAGAGGTCTGCACCTCACATTACGCAGACCTTTGGAATAACCAAAACCTGAATCCATCCCTGGATCTGATACTTTTTCTCTGTCTTTCTTTTCTTCTTTGTCTTTTTGTTTTTCTCATCATTCCTTTTTATGCTTTTTAAAAAGTAGGACTTACACTAATATATAAGGAATGTAGAACAAAATATGATATAGAGCCCTAAATTTCAGAAAATCAGCTTTATTAATTTCTCCCTCTCTGATGTTAATATGTTGTTCTAATTATAGATGCAAAATATATACTTAATATATTTAAAGTTTTACTAACAAAATTTTCATTCTCATCTGCTTACATATAAGAACAAGATTTTTTAGTGCAATAAATATAAATGAAAAACAGAAATAGCTAAATCCTGTTCATTCTAGTAAATAAAGTAATATTAATCGAAGGATAAATTGACTTTTAAACATATTAAAAAATATTAGATGATCAACTTAAAAATTCGTGAAGGGTACATCTTTTTTCAAATTTCTTTTAAGGGTACACAGGCAAAGACATCTGGAGATGACTGAGATTAACAAATAAATATGGAAGGCTCTCTAAATCAATCATGCAACTCCTTTAAGGGAGCTGCCATCTATTTTTAACTGTCCCCTTGGCAGATTTCAGCAGACAGCTGTGTCAAATGGATGGAGGCTGCCTGAGGGTGTGAGGAACACTGCGTTGGCCCACTTATTTTCGGTTGTGAAACCTTCTCTTCAAACTCTTAATATATTAAAAAAAGTAATTGAGGCTAACATTTCATAGTTTAGGGTGGAAATAGCTCTCCTTCGTGCTATGAAACAGAACATGGGGAACTACAGGCCTATACTGGCAGCGGTCTGGTCCGTTTCTCTCAAGGCCTTCCTTTCATTTGTCCTGAAATCCTTGTGTTCTTATTATCAGTACTTAGGAGTGAGTGAGAGAGAGGGTGGGATTAATCCAGACCGCCTTGATGCTGTCTTGTTGACTAGTCTGCACTGGAGGTGCCTGACCCCAGGTCAGAATTTTTCCCCATAACTGGGGCTAAATCCCTAGCTTCGGGGCTGCCTAGGGGCTGGAGCACCAGCAGTTATGATTTTTGAGAACAGGCAGTCTCACTTCCCTCATGTTGCTCTTACAGAAAAGGGGTCTATTCAAGCTGACCATGCTCCCGAATCATTGTTCTTTTCATTTCTTCCCCCAGCCACTTTCCTGGGGGCTGAATCTGTCGAATCTATCCAGGAGGCGGGTTCAGTTTAGATGATCTGCTGTCTGCTGTTTCATACTTTCTGTTGCAGTAAGCCTGGGCCCCTAATATCAGACTTCAATAACTTAGTCTTTGAAATACACGCAGTGACTTCTGAGTGCACGTTTACCCTAGGTGGGCTGGATTAGGGTGGATCCACTCATACACTGCCTCGTGGACTCAAAAATCAGTTTTCCCCTCCCTTGGCTCAGTTCTGAGGCTCAGCCCTGGACCCTGGTACCCCCTTTATGCTTTTGTGATAACTATTTTATAAAATGCGTTGAGTTTCTCTGTGACTAACCTGAATCCAGGTTCCCTAACTCCAAGCCCCAGAGAAACGGCAGTAATACTGGTTCTTTCCCTCGCAGAAGGTCTCAAGTTTCCTTAAGCACAACTCCCCTCCCCCTGGGCTGTGTTAACCAAGAGGAGAAGCTGACTTCGCTATAAGAAGGCAATGAATTTTCACACACTTGTTCTTCAGAGCTGAGGATGTGCTGAAAACTTAGATGCATAACTAAAACGCACTACTCAGTTGACTTTGCAGAGCAAAAAATTCCCATGAAAAACATGCAAAAACCCCCAAGGTAATTTTCTGTTTCCTCTTATTCTGAAAGCATAGGGCAGCCAAAATAACAATGCTAGTAGTAATAACACTAAGCCGTGGCAGTGTGCTCCCTTATTCAGGTACGGCTAGAACTGTCCGCCGTGGGAGTGAAGGCCTTGAGTGGTGCGTTTGGCTTCTCTTTTTTCACCCTCACCAACCCTCCCAGCCTCTTGCTCCAGGTCGTATCCAACTGATGGCAAATTTCTTCCTGAAAAGTTTGTACAGTTGGTCTAAAGTATGTAATGTATTTCTGCCCCCAATATACTGCATCCTATTCAGCGAACTTACCCTTAAATAATTCCAGTGCCTCCCCTGTCACCATTTTGTGCCCAGACACTTCCCTCCTGGAACCGTCTCTCCTCTGCTCCTCTCAGGACTGGTCACTCTCTACATGGCTTTACAGTGGTCGTGGGGGACTTGGTCTGGCTGGTGTCATGGGTTAAATTCAGTTAACAGGATCCTAGGTATAACAAAATGTTAAGTGACATTTTTTTTTTTTGTCCCAGAATTACAGATAAAGCACAGATGTGAGAGCCAGGGGCAGTTAAGTGTTCCATAGTCTAAAAAGGGCCTTCAAGCCTCATACGTGACCTCTGGGCTTGCCAGAGTGCTGGAGGGGTGGGATTCTGTCTGAGACAAAATTAGAGGGGGGATGGAAGCAGCCTCGGAAGGAGTGCACGGGGCTGTGTGTGTGCATGTGTGTGCGTGTGTTTACACACATGTGCAGACAGAGGTGTACTTACACTAGGAGAGTTAATTGAAACAATTGGTGAGCCTGCAAGAATCAGGTGAGGGGCATCTGATTTCTCATGTGGATGCCTGCTGAGCCACAGAACATGTCACTCTACCCTGGAGTTGTCACGGAAGTTTGGTGATGAAATTATCAGGAGAACTTGGCTTGTGCCCTCTGGAATTTGGGGCAGACGTGAATATACAGACGGGTGCCTATTTCTAGTCTTGAGAATTCTGAAGGAGTCCCTCTGAATTAGCCCCTTCTTGTGGGGCTTGAAGAGACTGTGGCAGAGTATACATTAAAGGAAGAAGGAGACATTCTCTTATCATATCCAGTTCAAGAGGACTGGGAAGTTCTTGAGGCTTCTCAGAAAGAAGCATCGAAGATAAATGAAGTGTAGGAGCCCAGGACATTTCCAGTGGCCGCTGAGCCAGCTGATAGGATTCCCAGCCTGGAGGAGCTGTGGGCCTGGCAGTGGTAGACAAGGACAAAACTGCCTTTCTTTGAGGTGCTTCTCAATGACAGGTTACTAGTAAGGCCGGTCCAAGAAATATAGCCTATCTTTCTACCTGGGGACCATTTGTTCTGCCATTGGCTCTTGGTGAACCAATTTCAGTCTGAAGATTAATACACTTTGGTTTGGGTTTTGAAAATTTTGCTTGTATTATTATTTTGAGAATATCCGTCACGTACATTTTCTCTGATTCTGTTTCTCTTTCTCTCTCTCTCTACTCTTACTATTGATCAGATATCTCAGATAAACAGATACTGGGTTTTCTGACTCAGTCCTCTAAATCTCTTGTTGCTTCTTGCATATATTCCGTGTATTCTATTGCTTGTCTTTTGTTCTGCTCATTTAGAGTTTTTTTTTTCTCTCTCTTTCAACTTTATCTTAAATAATTTTCATTTAAATGTTTGCTTTTGGCTCTTGAACTTTTCTTTGTATATAGATATTTATTGAAGTATAGTCAGTTTACAATGTTGTGTGAATTTTCAGTGTACAGCACAATGCTTCAGTCATACATGAACATACATATATTTGTTTTCAAATTCTTTTTCACCGTAAGTTATTACAAGATATCGAATATTGTTCCCTGTTCTATACAGTATGAGTTTGTTGTTTATCTGTTCTATATATATCAGTATCTGCAGATCTCTAAGTCTCAATTTATCCCCTTCCACCCCCCTGGCTCTTAAAGTTTTAATTTCAAGTATTCTTTCTTGTTCGTTGCTTATTTCTTATTCACATTAACCTGTTTTTTTTTTAACCAGATGGAATAGCTTCTCTAATCTGAGTTTTTTTTTTTTTTTACAGTTTTTTTCTGTTCCCTGAAATTTCTGTTTCTTCTGGATTTCTTTTGTCTCCTCATAAGACATTGATAAGAGTGAGTGGGGCTTGTGAATTGCTGGCCTCTAGATCAAACCACCTCAGTTCAAAGAGAAGCTGTTTAAACCTTCTAGGCCTCCATTATCCGTCTATAAGAGGGGTATGATAACAGTTGCCTGCCTTACAGACTTGTTGCAGAGATGAAGTGAAATAACACGTGCATGGGACACTTGCTGAGGCAGGTCCTGGAGATCTGCCTCTTGGGGTATAGAGCAAGGTGGAGGACGGAGTGGAGGGGCAAGTGGAACGTGTCCAGCGCACTGCTCAATAAATGTTCATTCAGTCAATAATTCAGTAAATATATATTGATTACCTAACATCTGCTGAGTCATATTTTAGGGGAGGAGATAGATTTTAAAATTAAAAAAAAGTACTACCTGTTGCAAATTTGTATCCTTAGACGACATTTATTTTATTCCCTGCCCTTCTGCCCCATCCCTTAGTAGCCACCACTGGATTTGTGTCTTGTGGAGTTTACAGTCTAGTGAGTAGTTCTTACATTCTAATGGATAAAGACAGAAAGGTGATAATAAACATCATAAATAAGTCAATTATATAACAGGTTAGGCAACACGTGAATAGTATAAAGGACTTAGAGGGTGCCAGTGGATGACAGGTAGGGGCGGGTAGCAGCCTGAAGAGGGAGGTTGGGTAAGCATATTGAAAAGGTGACATCAGAGCAAAGATTTGAAGGAGATGAGACAGTGAAGTCTGTAGGAGGCCAAAGGTAGGGAGATTAGTGCCTGTCGCAGGAGTCCAGATGAGATAATGGTGCATTTGACTGAGATGGTAACAGTGGAGGTGGTGAAAAGTCAAATTCTGGTTGTTTAGAAGGTAGAGTCAATAAAAGTTCCTAAGGGATTGGATGTGAGAAACAGAGGAGTCAAGCATGATTTCAAACTTTTAGACTGAGAAATTGAAAGTATGGCGTTGCCATTAAATGAGGTGAGGAAAATGACTACCACTTGAAAGGAAAAATTTTTTTCCTGATGGCTATTTTTTGATTTAGTTAAATAAAAAATTATAGCTGAATATAAACTAGATACATTTACTCAACATATTACAATTGTTGCAGGAAAATATCTGGGGTTTGCCATAATCTTGTAAACCAGAGATGCTCAACCCTGGATGTGTCGGCTGTGTGTCTGGATGTAACTGAAAGTATCAGAAACTGATCATCTGGGAGCCAAACACAGCAAGCTCAAGAGACGTTTGACTGCGTATACATTCTTTCTGCTTTCCTCCTCCTTGCTAACTGCAATGCCACTCGTCACCAAGTTCTGCTGGTTTTAGGTCGGAAATGACTCTCAACTCTGGACATCTCAAATGTAACTTGTCCAAGACCAGACCTGTTTTTTTCTATAATGCTGCACTTCCTCCTCATCTCCCTAAATCTTGAAATAGTTATTAATTTGATGTCTCCCATTTCTACATTCAATCCATCCAGTTCTGTCATCTCTGCCTTCAAAATATATTGTAATTCAGACCTCATCACTTGTCCTGCTATCATCTTCTAGGTAGGTGTGAGCCATAGATGTAATGTAATAATAATGTGCATTATATACAATGTTCAGAATATGTCTTAGAGCAATCATTGAATTATGTCACTTGTTCTGCTTACGAACTCTACTGGTCTTCACACCTAGGGTAAAATCCACGGCCTTGCTGTGGCTTTCAAGGCCCCATACATCTGGTCCTAGTTCTCCCTCTGACCTCACCACTCACCACTCTCTCCCTTTCTCATTGTGCTCCAACCACACTGTCCATCACACTAGTCCTTGAGAACAACAGATATGCTCTTGCTGCTTTCTCATCCTGGAAAAATCTTTCCCCCATGTTTCTGCATGGCTCACTTTTTCAGTTAACTCAGGTCTTTGCTCAAATTATTAAGTCCTCAGATGATCACATGCTGTTGTAATTTGTATGGAGAGATAGTTGGCAGAGGATAACATTAGAACTTATCATTCCTCCAAGACTAGCTAAGTGTTTAACCATAGTCATTTCTACAAGACCAGACACGACTGTTCAGGTTTGATAAGCCATTTGCAACTTTCTATCTCCGTGCCTCACCTGTTAACAAAAGGGAATGCTATGTTACCTAGAAGAAGAACCTGAAGACGTGGGGCATTTTTACTTTTGAAAAACCAAACTGCCTTTGTAGTATACCCCAAGGTCAAATAAACCCTAACATTGCCACATACCAGCCTCCCTGGGTGTGGATTATTAAGAAGTTACAGGACAATATGAAAGAGTCTTATTATGATTTGTGAGTTTAAATACAAACTCAGGTATTAAAACTCCTCTGATAATTAAACTTCCTTAGAGCATTTGGATCTGTGGAGTTGCCTCTTGTTTTATTAATGCCAGACCTACCAACTGTGCCTGGGTGATGCTGACCATGAATTTCTGTACAGTGTGAAAGTGAATATATGAGTATGTGTATGTAGACAGTTGAATATGGCAATGAGTACAAGCCTTTCTCTTTTATGTCTCTTGTTTGTAGAGATAATATTCTCCCTTTTATATGATAATTTTCTCCCCCTGGGATTTCCCCAATTGCGTCAACTCTGAACTAGACTGGCTTTACACCAGACACTGTTTTAATGTAGTTCTTAAACATATTGGATCATTAGTCCTTGATAGGAAAATCTTCATCAGTATCAGTTTCAGGAGGCCTCATTCCCCCTCCCTGAGGCCCTCACTGCTGTTTTAGGAATTGTGGGACGACTGCAGTGAGCTCTCTGGGTCCCCACGCGTCAGGGGTGGTGCTTTATGTGTAGTGCTTTGGGGTGGGTGGGTAGAAAGATACTAGTTCTCTCTCTCTCCTTCCAATGATCAGACAGAAAGGAAAACATGGGTTGCCATATAGGAAATAAATTTGCTCTTCTTACCTCAGTGGCCCATAATACTTAGAATTTCCTGGCATCTACTGCCACCATGTGGATATTTACATTTATTGAATTCAGACTTCAGTATTTCTCTGTTAAGACTGGTCCTAAGCCAAGACACAAAGACTTTTAAGTATGTTTTTGTGCCCTTTAGCCTCAGGTTGGCTCCTAAGTCCCCTCCAGATTCCTTGTGTTCTGAGACACAATGAGGTTCCATTATTAAACACTCTTCTCTTCTGTTGCACTCTGTTAAAGCGATACAGAAGCCATGCTGCTGACACCTCCAGGACTTTCAGTTTTTGATAAATCAGCTCGAGGCAGAGAGTGTTCAAAGTATAGTGCGCTCCAATACCCAACCCTGAACTAGACTGTCACTGGACATGAGCCTCCCGTGCTGCAACTTCTGATACATTTGTCTTTATTCCCCACCCCTCAACTCCATCCCTGATTTTGGCATCTCAACACAAAACAATCTCCACTGTCCAAAGAGGTATAGAAAAGTTAGGCCAGAGGGAGTATTTAAATTCACATGAGGTGCCATAGTGTTTCCAAAAAAAAAAACCCAGTTTTGTTGAGAATCCCAAACAATGACTGAAAGTGTGCGAAATAAGATCTAGTATCCCAGAAAGGATCTTAAGACAGACAAAAAACAATATTATCATAGGTCAATGTTTCTATAGAATAGTAGAGAGGAAGACATAGGTTAAAGCAGATATACAACAAGACCGAAAAAACAGGGGCAGAGCTGGGCACAGGTGGGCTATTTATGGAAACATGTGCCTAAAGCACATTGGATATTAAAAGTGGACCCAGACCTTACCTACTAGTGGGAGTGAACTCCCAGTATATTCTTATTTTTTATTAGCCTCATAGCACTGTGGAACTTGGGCTAATCTTTAGAGCACTAAGACAGAAGTATGAAGCCAAAACTGGGGAGGAGAGGCAAAGACTGATCTGCCACAAGATTCAGTATGTGGAAACCTATGTGCAAAAGTAAGTTTTTTCCCCCGGTTTTATTGCAAAATAATTGACATACATCACTGTATACATTTAAGGTATATAGCGTGATAGTTTGATTTACACATATTGTGAAATGATTACCCCTGTTGGTCCAGCTAACATCCATCATCTCATATAGATGCAACAGAAAGAAAAGAAAGAAAACAAGTTTTCTCCTTGTCATGAGAACTCTTAGGGTTAACTCTTTTAACCGCTTTCCGCTATATTACACATTACGGTTAACTATAGTCATCATGCTGTTCATTAAATCCCAGTACTTGTTTTAATCTTATAACTGGAAGTTTATACCTTTGACCACCTTCCTCCAATTTACCATACTTCTACCTTCCAACTCTGGTAACTACAATTCTGATCTTTTTTTCTGTGAGTTTGGTATTTTGTTTCTTTTTTTTTTTGTTTTAGATTCCACATGTAGGTGGAATCATACAGCATGTCTTCCTCTGCCTGACTTATTTCATTTAGCAGAATACCTTCAAATTTCATCCATGTTGTTGCAAATGGTAGGATTTCCTCATTTTCTGTTGCTGAATAATATTCCATTGTGTGTGTGTGTGTGTGTGTATACAACTTCTTTATCTATTTATCCATCAATGGACAGTAGTTGGGTTTAAGGTTGGAAATTGGATAAAATGGATAGATTAATTAATTATTAATTACCCAATTAATAATTAATTAATTAATTCAACAACTTCAAAAAAAACTTGCGAAGCATAGGGGGGTCATAAGGCCTGGTAAGATACATATCTGGCCCACAATAATCTTATAGTCCTCCACAGAAATCAGATAAGGATAATAAGTCAACTAAGAACATGATAACAGAGCTGTGTCTGGAAGGACAGGAAGGAACTGGTTAGATGAAAATGTGGGGGAACACAGAGGAAACATTCAGTGTGACAGTCTGGAGATATGAAGACAGCTGAAACATCTGGGGCGCTGCAAAGAGTTTTCAATGGTGGGAGCAAAGAAAGTGTGTTTAAATGGCAGACGATGCCAGAGAGGTAAGCGGGAATGATAGTCTAAAGGGCTTTGAGTGATATGCCATAGAGCTTGGACTGGACTGTGCAAACAGCAGATTTTTAATATGCAAATTATTTTAAACAGGGAACGATTTTAATTTGGGGAATGATATAATGATTGGTATTTAGAAAGATACATCCAAACCAGTGTAGTAGATGGGGTACAGAACTGGAGGCAGGGGGACCAGTTAGGAGGCAAGAAGCAGTCAGGGCCTGAATTAAGATAGAGGTGCTAGAAAAACATGAAAGAATATGAACTATATTGTGGAGGTAGGATAGTATTGATTTGATGATCAATAAAATGTATAGGATAAGTGAAGGGAAAAGACTATCATGAACACCAGGTTTCTAGCTTCAAGAATGGGTGGTTAGGGAAATGAATTTGTGCGTGAAGTCTGAGGAAGCTTAATGTTTAAGCTCTAAACTTTAAGAGTACAAATAGAAGTCCATGTAGGAGGCAGAATACAGGATATCTGAGTCATCAGAGGGGAACTAGGAGAAAGCAGAGTCTCAGAAGCTAAGAAAGTAAGTATCTAGAAAACTGTAGTGACTAATAGTATTCAATGCCACATGAAAATAAAGTAAGAAGACAGTTTTCTTTTGAGGTGGAGAAGGCTGTGGATGGAGCATGTTTGAAAGCAGGGGATAGTAAGCATTGAATTTTGGACATGCCGTTAGAGATAGTAGAACATACAAGTTGAGAGTTCAGCAGAGGGGGCAGAGCTAAAGTTGCAACTTTAAGAGTTGTGGACATATAGATGTGTTTACAGCCATGAGATTGAATGTCGTCTCCAATGAAAAGAATTTAAGATGAGGAGATGCCCAAGGACTGAAACCTAAGGTACCCCAACATTAAGAGGTCATGGAAAAATGGAGAAACCAGTAAAGGGCACTTAGATGAACCGGTGTGGTGAAGAAAATCACAGAGAGCGTGTTCCCCTGGGAGTGAAGTGAAATACATTAAGGAAGAGGAGTGATCACCATATCAAATCCTTCCAGTATGTCAAACAGAAGGAGAAGCTGTAGCTGCTGTACCCCAAGGGCAGCTCTGAGCCCTGGTAGCCCCCTGCCCCTCTGCCCAGCTCTCTGATGGTCCTGCTGATGGCCCTCAGCTCCTAGCACTGGATGGGCAGCCACTCTGGGTCTGCGGTGGCAGTGGCAGCACCTCTTTTTAGCCTGGTTGTCTCCAGCCAGGACTCTGCTGAAGCTTGGGGCTTGTACTTAGGTTCTTCTGCTTAGGAGCTTCTGTTTTGGTTTTTCAACCTGATCTAGTGATCCCACTCGAAATTTCTCTCCATTTACTTTGTGCCTTCAGTGATATTCAGAGTTCACCTACAACTACATATTTATACCTGCTGATTGACTCTTTGATACTTGGGAGTTAATAGGATGGCTGGGCTGATTCTCCAATAGGTCACCTACTCTGAAGCAAAGACGGTCTAACAATAAACCCTGTCCTCTCACCCAAAGGTGTGAAATAATAGAAACAATGTACGTTGGTCTCTACCTCCAGTCCTGGCACAGAGCTCCTGAAACCTTTGTAATTTCCTAAGCCATAATGGCTAAGAACATCATTTGTTCTAATATTTGGTCTTTGATATTGGTTCCTGACCCTGAGCTCCTAAACCCTTTGCAATTTTGCATATATCTTTTGTTTTAATGAGGTGACATCTGATGTGCTCCTGGGTGAAGCCTGGTCACCAGAAAGACCAAGCTGTGATTAGAAACTTGGAACTTTCAGTCTCCCACTTCCACTCTCTGGAGAGGGAACAGGGGCTAGAAACTGAGTTAATGATTGATCATGCCTATGTGATGGAGCCTTCACAAACATCCCCCAAAGTACAGGTGCAGGGAGCTTCTGGGTTGGTGAACACATGGAGATCCAAAGAGATCCTTGTGGCATGCCTGGAGATGGCATGGGAGCTCTGTGCCCCTTCCCACACAGCTTGCTCTGTGCATGTTTTCCATCTGGGTATTCCTGAGTTATGTCTTTTTATAACAAACTGGTAATCTTGGAAGTAACCTGTTTTCCTGAGTTCTGGGAACCATTCTATCAAATTAATCGAACCCAAAGAGAGGGTTATGGGAACCTTCAGTTTATAACCAGCCACTCAGAAACCCAGATAACAACCTGGACTTGCCATTGGCATCCGAAGTGGGAGGATGGGGGCGGTCTTGTAGACCCGAGCCCTTAACCTGTGGGTTCTGATGCAGTCTCCAGGTAGATAGTGTCAGAACTGAGTTGCATTGTAGGACACCTAGCTGTCTCAGAGAATTGCTTGATATGGGGAAAAATCCACACACATCTGGTGTCAGCAGCGTTGTGAGTGTGGTGGTAGTATCAGAGTAAGAGAGACACACAGGAGAAAGAATGAAATTTTCCCTAGAGATGTCTTGCCAAACTTTCCATTGTCACTTTCTTAAATTGAAATAGGCAGCGAACTCTCCTGAGATTCTCAGTAAGTCTGCAATATAAAAAAGAGGAACTAAAGTAAAATGAAAGAAAGAAACCTGACTCTCGAGGAAATACATAATTCAGAGAAGATAAACTATATGGAAGCAAAATAAAACCCTTCAAAACTCAGAAGAATTTAAGTAACTACTGAATCCATAACAAATTACTGAGGACTTTAAAACATGGCAAAGTGCATAAAATGCATTAAAAAAAGGAAAAGCAATTAAAATCTTGAAAAAAAAACTGTACAAGAAACTCAGTCTAAAATCCAGTCGAAACTAGGAAATCTGCAGAATTAAAAATAGAATGGATTCTAAGCAATAGATGGACGATATTAAGAATATTGTATGGAATGCATTTACTTCTTTATCCTACAAGAAAAAAAAGAAGATTCTAGGAAACTCCAAGGCAAAACAAGCAAACATTGAACAGTAACGGAAAGTCAATGTTCTAAATATGAAGCAACCCAAAATATGGTTCGATTTTTAACAATTGATGGGACAGTAAGAAAAGAGAATCTGTTTTATACACTGTCACATTGAGTAGCACTTGGATCAATCCTTTGGAAACATAGATTAGGAAATCTACCTTGACTCTTTAGTGAACAATATTAAAAAAAATCAATACTCATGATAAAGATGCTCTTTATAGTTTTCAACTTTGAAAGAAATTTACGTGCAAAATAAGGAAGACCTAATTATGGTTACAGAATAGAACGTAAATATTATTCACCTTGACCATGTGGAAGTTACTGACAGAAGATGGGAGGAAATGGAGGAAGGAATTAAACGGAGTGTTAGAAGTCCTTTATCCTTATCTACTATAGGAGAAATTCAAATGATAATATCTATCTTTGAGACAACTAGATAGAAGTTTGAGTATTATATTAAGTCACAAAAGTACCCAGTAGAGAAACTAAAAATAATGATATAAACATATGGAGGACGGAGGTGAGTAGCGGAGAGTGGCAGAAAACTGATTGAGAATGTCTCAAGGTATCATATCAAGAAATAGTAGGAAGAGTATATTATTGAGAAAAATGGTAGTAACCACCAGAAGAACCAAAGCAGTATGTGTGAAATATTTTGCCTCTAGGATTGGGAACCAATGGTAGGGGACAGGGGAACACAGAGTGATTGCTTTTCATTATATAGCTTCTGTACTATTTGATTTTTAAAAACCTATGTGCATGTTTCATTTTAATAAAATGTTTAAAAACTAAAAATGTATTCTAACTAACAACTTTCGGCAGTTAGAAGAATCTCTCTCTCTCAGAATAAGCCACTTAAAGAACTTTTCTTGGGGTGGTGAGGTGTAGGCAGATAACCTCTGAGTTAAAACTATACCCCTTGCTTCCATCATTTCTGCAATACTGAGTTAATATCCTTAAGTATTACCAAATGAATTCACAAAATATAGTTTTCTTAATTATTTAAATCCTCACATATTGTTGGGTTGGAATGAAAAAACATTACAGTCATCTTTACTTATAATTGCTGCAACTGGAAATGACTCAAATGCCCTTCAGCTGGTGAATGGATAAACAAGCTAGTACATTCATACAATGGAATATTACTCAGCAATGACAAGGAATACACTTCTGATACATGCAGCCATTGTAAGTAAAGTTATTGTAAATATTCACCTACTGGTTTTCATGTGCACAAATGTTTTCATTTCTCTTGAGTAAATATCCAGATGTGACTGCTAGATCATGTAGTAAGTGTATGTTTAACTTTATAAGGAACTACCATATTGTTTTCCAAAGTGACTTTACCATTTTTTCATTCCAGCCAACAATATGTGAGGGCAAACAGATATCTCCACTTGGATATTTTAATGGCATATAAAACTTAGTATGTCCAACACTCAGCTCTTGCTTTCTGCCCTTCACACCTGCTCCTCCCCTGTTTCCCACCAATCTTCCCATCCATGTAGATGCTACCACTTCCAATTTCTTCTTGTTTACCCCAAATTTTCTATTTTTGGATTCATCAACATTTCTTTGTTGATCAGAATTGACTCAAGATATATATTTCTTGTTGTTGCTTCCTTTGCTCTCAGAGAGGTAAAGTAATTATTAGTCATCCAGGTGAAGAATTTATCCAGTGTTCTGTTTTTAGAGTCTTATTGTCAACATCTTAAAAGAAAATATCCCACTTTAGGCTAGAGAAGAGCAAACTTGGTCTACTGGGGGCAGCAGAGAACAGTGTGTTAGATGTTTAGACCCAGAGAAGGCAGCTGGGAGTGATTAGATACTAAGCAATTCTCCTAAACACTCAGATAACTGATGTGAACAGTGCTCAGCTCTGCTGCTGGCTGATTGGAAGTAAGACTGGGGGAGACTATCAGATGAGTGTAGATGCCGCTGGCAGAGCTGGGGGCCAATGGACAGAGATGGCAGCCACCACAAGGAAACAGTTGCTCCTTTTTGCTCCACAGGGATTAGTAAAGTTTCCTGGAGAATATGTAAGCTACTGAAATTGTTACCTTTGTCGACTCCAGCCAGCCTGCTCAGTGGTACATTCTCCAGACTGGACTCTTTGTTAGCGTGTCAGGGAATTAGCTTACACAAAAAAACGGACAAAAAGATTCACTATTTCCAGACTGCATACAGGTTGTTTTCCATTCCCCTTTCTCTTATACATTCTGTTTTTGCCTTTGGCCCCAGGTAGTCTAATGTCTGTCTCCTTCATGTAAGAAATAAACAGTGTGCAAAATAACTAACTAAATGTGTCAAATACCTGAGTTATTATTTGACAATATGTTGTCATGTGAACAAAATTTCAGAATATGTAGGAAATGATACTGTTTCTTATAAAACCAAATTTATATATTCTTGTAAGTACAAAAAACTGTATGTAAATGCTTAGAAGGAAACATGCTGAATTGATAACAATGGTTGCTTTGGGAAAAGAAAATGAAATTGGGTGGTGTCATGTAGAATTTTAACTTTATTCCTATTGTTTCAATTTTTATAATCAAAATATATAGATACAGTATCTGTGTAATTAAGAATTAATAATAATATAAAACCTAGAATGAAAAAAAAAAAGAAATGAACTGAATATTTTGGGGCAATTTTGGGGGAATCTGGGAAACCCCCGGGAGTGGATGGTGTTTATTCCATTTTATTCCTCTTGAAGGCCCTATTCGCCATAGCAGCTCATTCTTGCCTAAAAAAAAAAAAGCTTCCGTGGGCCATCCTAGAATTCATCCAGATCAACACTTCTCGCCGTTCTGTTGCTCCTCTCTCCTGCTTTTCTTAGTTCTCAAGCTTCCTTATTTTAGCCATAAATTTCAGCTTGCATTTTCTTACTAGTTGCTTTGATTAATGACCAGGTTTAGATTTGCTCTCCTTGTTTTGATTTTGTTGCCTTGGTGGGACCCCATGTTTTATATTTGGCTCCAGGTTTCATGCCACCGAAGGCTTTTGGGTAAAAGCTTTTGCTCCTGTGTTCAACTCTGGGGCATTATAGGATAGACAAACTCCTGTTTCCTCTGGTGGGGCTGGACGGTGGAAATCACATTCACCTCGACTCACTTATGTCATAGGGTTATTTTCCATTCTCAGAACACATGATGCTGTGTCACACATTTGCTCTGGGAATTCCTGAGGGCTGGGACCTTGTTTTATTTATTTTCAGGCATTATGCTTATTAAATTTAAAATTCTACAACTTTGAAGGTTTACCGAATGGAGAAAAAGAATTCTTGCAAAAATGGTTATGTGAACTTTTGTTAGAAATGTTACCCTGACTATATAATGTTTGGAGCATAAAAGAAACCAATGACTTTTTACTCAGTTGACAAATCTATTACTTCTCATTCTGACTGTGGAGAGCACAGTTTCCTTTTAGCATTAAGGCTACTTTGTATTTGTGTATATTAAAGGCTCTCACTTAACAGAATGGGACCCAAGCCATCTTGTAAATGAATGACATTTTAAAAAGTCACATAGCCCAAGAGCTGCTAAAACAAAGTTCTACACTAAATTATACTACTCTTTCATTGTTAAAAGTTGGTGCATTTTTTGAAAAGTAGGTTAGCATTGGGTAGATTTGGGTTATTATTAATAGATGCTGTTTTTTTCCGTTTGTTGATTTGTTTTCTCTTTAGTTTTTTTTTTTTTTTGGTCTTCTTTTATTTCATAACAGGTATGGTAGAAACTTGAATGGTTTAACCCTAATTGATAGGAAATAGTAGAAGCCACTGATTGTAATCACCAAGGCTTTTTGACTTTATGTTGTTAGGGAGGAAGAAATTTACCTCTAAGTTCTAAGCTCTTCTGGATGGTCTAAGAGTTAAATTGATGTGAGACAAATTAACACGAGAAAATCAAATAAAAGCTTAATAACATGTGTACATGGGAGGGACCCAGGAAAACGGAGTAATTGCCAACATGGCCTAAACCCCTACCTTAAATACCACCCTCAGTTAAAGACAAAAGAGGATAGTAGTTGGGGATAGTAGTTTGGGACTTCAAAGGAGAAGATGGCAATTTACACGGAGATGGAAAAGCAAACGTTTGGTAAATAAATGTTTGCTGCACCAAGCAGAGAAAATGGGACACAGAGAAGAATTTTGTCAGACTGTGCTTGGTTCCTCCCTGCCTACCACACATAATTCATACTATTTGCAAGTATCTCCAGTGATACCTCTATTCTGGGAACAGGCCCTTAACTTCTTTAAGCAGCTAAGGGGAAGGTAAAAGAGAGACTCCCTGAGTCTTCTGTTTCTTAATAATAATCAGCCTAAATTAATTCTCATGCCAAAGAGACACATTTCGGGGTGGCAGATTTTGTTCTCCTATAAGGTTGGGTCTCTAGGTGATCAACAGAAATATTATTAATGGTTTGGAAAAGCTGAGCCAAACTTTTAATATTTTCCTTTGATCAATGGTGCCATTCTGTGGCTTATAATTAGAAAGGATTAATATTGTCTCGCACTAAATTAAAGTGCTACAAAAGACAATAATGTAATTACAGAGGATAAAGAATGTCTGTCATGTTTTCATTATAATCAACAATCTGGCCTTAAAATGAACTGAGTTCAAATTAAGTTTGAAGAGGGGCAAAATAAAAGAAGGGGCTGTCCAGGTGGTTATCTTTCTACCAGTTAAATTAAGGTAAGACCTTTTATTTAACTTGGATTTATTTAACTTGGATTTTTTGAGTTCCTAAGAGAATTGAAAGTAATGACATAGTGTCACAAGGATTACTTATAGTGAGTGCTGTGAAATAAAATTCGTATTTTTTGGCAAGACAAGAGAAATTTTAACATAAACAATTTTCTCTGTCCTTTGGCCTCCTCTCTCCCCTCTACTGTGCATTGTGTGTCTGCATTATACAATGTCCCCATCAAAAGAAATGTCTCCTCAACCATTAAGAGCAACATTCTCGCAGCATCAACAGGACAACTTAAAAGATGACATTCCTTCTTAATCTTGTAAGAAGCCACGATACCCACTACTGTCTGGTACACTTAGATCTGGATTGTGTGAACTGTCAGTAATACATCATTTAATGTACAACTCTCTGTTTCAAAAACTTATATTACTGTGCTTTGACCTCTAACAGGCAGAACAGTTCTTGGAGCCTTCTAAGAGGCTATTCCTGGGTTAGAGTCCTCAATTTGGCTCGGATAAAATTTTCCATTTATTTCCTAGACTGATTAATTTTTTCATCGACAGTGCAAATTTTCATGCATTGGTATTGACTACTCAGTATAATGTATTGAGAAGGGTCTGGAGCCATGTTTAGGTTTTGTAGTAAAGAGCTTTACAATTACTAATGACTGCTTCAGTGTGGGAATGCCAGCTTATGTAATGTGTATTTTCTTACTCTGATACAAGACATTAAAAGTAGTGTCATGAGCAAGTTTTCGAGGTCATTCTAGTACCAGTATGATGAGATAGTGTCTCATGAAAACATCACGTATTATTATCTTTTTTATACCAACGAAGAAAGTGAGATTAGGGGATGAAGTAACTTGCCTGAAGTCTACCAGCTATTCAAGAATAGAGCTGGGATTTCAACCTAAGTAGGCCAGACTTCAGAGAATAGGACTTTTTTTATGGGGCCATGAAGTCATTTTATAATGAAGAAACTTAACATTAGTTCTGATTATCAGAAAAGTTTCATGAATGAATTGTGATTTTTGCTAAACCTTGACAAATATCTTGTATTTAGCAGGTAGAAATTAGGGAGACAAGGGAACAGAATGAGCAAATGTGGAAAGGCGGGAATGAGTCTTTGTGTTTAGTGAATTGATATAGTCAGCGGTACTTCCTGGGAATGCAATGAGACTATTGTAAGTGTGGCCAGATGATGGAGTGCTTTAAATGTTAGAAAGAGGATGCATTTAACTCTATAAGCAGTGGTAAACCACAGCACTGTTGTCAAACCTAAGTGCATGTGCCTGAGGCACAGTGAGGTCAAACAAGTAGAAGTGGGAGTTTGGAGGAGAGAAATATTTATCGCAAGGACCAAGTAAGGAGAACCTGCGGCTCTTGATTAAAAGACTTGAACTCCCTGATGGTTTTCAGGGAAGAGTGTTTAAAGGCAATATTTAGGATGAGGGCTGCAGGGTGTATGACTTTCTTCTGATTGGTAGATGGTGAGGTGACAGGGCTCTATTCTAGGAATCTCAGTCATCAACTGTCTAGTTCCCATCAGTCTGGGATCTCAGCATGTAGTCACCATTCTCCATCTGGGTAGGGGGACCTTAGTTCCCGTAAACAACTCAAAGATACGATCAGATTTTTCTGTGTATCCCTTGAGCAAGAACTAGGACTCTGCTTCATCATTGCGCTATTGTTTCTTGACCGCTTTTCCTTTGTTTCTGCATCCCCTCACTTCCCTAATTAGTAATGGAATGAATCTGCCCTTTGGAACTCAGGGAAATTCTAAGAGGCTGATGAAGCCTTTCTTCTACAAACGAGAAACAGGGGACACAGAAAGGCTTTTGTACCTGCGAGGGCCCCACAGGACTCTGCTTCATTTCAGGATATTACTGATAAAAGTAATACTTTAGGAAGATTAATCTGATGTTGCACTGTTGTCGGCAGGATTAATGGGGATCATGAGAGATGAATTAGAGAAACTAGTTAAAAAGCTACTAATATAGTTCAAAGAACTTGAGCATAGATAATTATAGTGCATACTTTTTACTGAACATTTTTACATTCAGACATTGAACTAAGCACTTTGCATGTATTATTTCAGTGACTCCTCGCAACAATATTATGAGGAAAGAATTATGATCTTCATTTTATGATGAGGAAACAGATTCACAGAAGTCCAAATCACAAAGTTTAGTGAAGGAGCTGATCTTTAAATCGTGGGTGAACTGATTCCCAAGCACCATGTTCCTCTGCTTAGAAAAAATGATGGGAAGAAGACCTACGTGTAAGTTTTGTAGGGCAACAAAATGTACCACCCAAAATGTGTCTCTTTGGCATGAAGATTAATTTAGGCTGATTGTATGTAAGAAACAGAAGGCTCAGAAAGTCTCTCTTCTACCTTCCCTTTAGCTGCCTAAAGAATTTAGATAAAGGGTCTATTTCAAAATAGACCTATTACCAGAGACATGGGCTAGGTGTGGTGGGGGAAACTCAGCTGGGGCTAGCAATCAGAGTCTGAAATTGAGCAGGACCCTGTGGGGGCCTCCTGGATACAAATTCTTTCCATGTCCCCCCATTTCTTGTTTGTAGGAAATAGGCTTCATTCCTTGCCTCCTTGACCTTCCCTGAATACCAAAGGGCAGATTCAAGAAGTTGCTAATCAGGGAAGGGAGGGAATGCAGAAACAACAGAGAAGCAGTCAAGAAGCAATGGGGCAGGGTCTTGGTTCCTCTTCAGGGAATATAGATAACAATATATCTTTGAGTTTGTTTGCAGGAACTAAGGCCCCCACCCAGGTGGAGTACGGTAACTTAAGGCTGAGCACTAGGAGGATGGTAATTTCAGCCCAGAACACCACCTTGTTATCTCACTACCAACCAATCAGAAGAAAGTCTGCACACAGTGGAAGATGACAAAGACTCTGATCCCACACCCAAATGATTACCTGCAGTTAACTTCCCCTTTCTCTCTTTAAAAACTGTAAAGATCAAGCAGAATCTTCAGAGTTGGTTCTTGGAAATGCGTTTGCCTTCTCCTCAGGTAGCTGGCCTTTTTAAATAAAGCAATCTCTTTTCCAACTAACACTTGCCGTAGTGGTTCGTAGCCGAACGTGAGTTTGGTAGCAATCCATTCTGTGTCTCATAGTCTCTGCGTGGCCTAGCAAACATTTATTTACTAAACATTTGCTTTTTGATCTCTATAACAAATGCCTTCCTCCCCTTTGAAGTCCCCAGATCACTACCCCCAACATTTTCTTTTGTCTTTAACTGAAGATGGTATTTAAGGTGAGGATTTAGGCCATTTAGGCAAGTTACTCAATTTTCCTAGGTCTCTCTCCTGTATAACTGTTATTAAACTTTTGTTTGATTTTTTCCTGTTATTCTGTCTCTTATCAATTTAATTCTTGGGCTAGCCAGAGGAAGCTAGAAGGGCAGAGGAAAACGTCTTCCTCCCTGACAGTATTGAGAGAGAAGGAACTGATAATTGACTTGGGGAAATATTAAAAGCAGTTGGTTTCAACATTTTGGTCTGTTACCCACAGTAAGAAGTACATTTTATCTCACAAGCAAGGACAGAACTACTCACAGATATAGTCAGGAAAACTCATAAAACAGCATTTATTTACCCTTATCATATAATGCACTCTAATCATTTCTTTTCTGTTTTATTTCACTAATATTTTTTCTGATTGTGACCACTAGAGATTTATAATCCACTAACAAATGATTTGTGGCTCTAGATTGAAAAACTCTGAGCTATGAAAAGGACAAAAAGTTTAAAGTCATTTCCAGATTTAGCTTGAGTGTTGAGGAAAATGGGTACCATGGATTGATAAAAATAAGACATTGAAAAGAGGAGTTGATTAAGTTTCCCATGGCTAGAGTTGTAAAAGGAAAATGGCAATGGAGTTGATGTTGCTAAGAGAGCTCTGTAAAATGAACCCAGAGGCCACTGAGGAGGTGTGACTTGTGTGCATGTCAGCATGGATGAAATCTGTCATTTTGATTCTCGTTGTCCAACTTAGGTTCCTTGTTGGACCCTTACCCAAGGGTGGCTCTTGGCAGCCTATCTGCTTGTTGGATCCTTGCCCTAAGGCAGCTCATGTTTCCTTGAGGATAAATGTTTCCCTACTTGCACTGGGGTCAATCATGGTTCTTTGGCAGCTGTGTGGCTTTTGTTTCCGTGGGCCCTGGACTCTTTCTCTTCCCCAGAACACTCTTGGTTTTCCTTGAATCTGTGTCTCCCAAATTGCAATTCCTAAGACCTCAAATCAAGCTCTTTGTTCTTTGCAGTCTCAATATTGATTATTGCTTGACACAAATTGCTATAAACTTGGTAGCAAAACCAAAAAACAAACAAACAAACAAAAAACAACAGAAGTTTATTCTCTCACAGTTCTGGAGGCCAAAAGTTCGAAATCACTATCACTGGACCAAAGTGAAGGTGTTAGCAGAACCACACTCCCTCCAGAGAATCTAGGTGAGGATCTGTTCCTTGTCTCTTCCAGCCTCTGGTAGCTGCTGGCATTCCTTGGGTTGTGGCTACATCCCTCCAGTCTTACCTCTGTGGTCACATTGTCTTCTCCTCTTCTTATGTATGCAATCTTTTTCTTCCTCTCTTTTAGGGATATTTGTGTTTGCTGTTTGGACACACCTGGATAATCCAGGATAATCTCTCTATCTCAAGATTCTTAACTCAGTGACATCTGCAACCTCCCTTCCTCCCTCTTTCTTTTGTCCATATAAGGTAACATTCGTAGGTTCCAAGGATTAGGATACAGATAGCTTTTTGGAGACCATTATTCAGCCTTCTACAAGTGTTGGTAGAGGAGAAAGTAGAGTGAGTTCAGTTTCTGAGTGGCAAAATGTTCAATTGGCTTGAAAGCAAGAAAACAAGATTTGAATTTATTACTATATAAAATGTGAGGGCTGTAATTGTATATTGAGTGTTTATTAACATCAAGGAGAAAGTTGAAGCTATAAGAGTGGAGGTGTTTATGCAAATGCAAACCCAACTCATCTTCATAAAACATACAGTGTTTGCTGTTGGACAAAGAACATGGTCAGGTCAGATGTTTGGAAAGCTACAAGACTGCATGTCTACAGGCACATGGGCTCACCAGGTAATTGTGCCCCTTCCTTTCTTCCTTCCACCTCTTCCATCCCTCTCTCCTTTCTTCCCTTCTTCATTCCTTCCTTCTCTTTCTTTCTTTCTCTTATCATCCACCTAAGAAGTCATAATGTATTAGAGCAGATGGATGGCCACTTTGTACAAATATAGGTCAGTGCCTAGCACAGAATCTGCCATATAGTAGGTGTTTGACAAAATATTTTTTGGTTGATTGTGATCATTCCTTTTTTTAAAAAGTGACCCTTCACACTAAAAATCTAGTACTGCTCTGGTCCATTATGAGCCTCTTCTTGGCCATCAAAAAGCTGCATTCAGAATTTGGCATGAGACCTTAGAGAATATATAGTTCTGGTTGTAGCCCCTCATTTTCATTCTTGAATGCAACAAAAGCAGAGAGGATAAGTGATTTTTCCCAGGATGATCTAGTGTTCTTTTTACCACACTCCTTTGCCTTTCACATTCATTTTAAGCCAGGCTTCTCTTGAGTTTATCTGTCAACCTGAAGAAGCAGTATTATTACAAAAATGGGGTAGTACTCAGGTCTTATTTTCCTCAAAAGCAAAATGCTTCATTCCATTGGGACCCAGAGTAGACCCAGTCTTATACCCTATATCTGCTTCCTGTAGCAACTTTGGAAATGTGTAGTGGCATTTTTTGGATTATCACTATTGATGGATAGAGCAGGGCTTCTGGTATTTAATAGCTGAAGTAATGGAGTGCTTAGACATTCTACAATGAGCAGGACAGTATGTCACAACAAAGAACTATCTCACTTGAAAATAATTGCTAGAAGGCAATGTCCTATTCCACAAAGAGTTATCCTCTATGTGTTTATATTAGAGTAGACTGTTATAACTTCAGGTCCTCTCCAAGTGATTTTATAGTGAAAAAAATTATGGTGAAAGTAAAAATATTTTTGAAGAGATTAATTTTGTCTAGATAAGTCAAAACTGGGTCTCAGTAATAATTTTAGTTACCTTTGAAGACACAGATAACTCTAGCCAGGGGTTGGGTCAAGTGACAGATTTTCTTCAGGATCATTCATCACAGAGAAGTCATTGTGTGGAATAATTTAAGGAATAGGCTGTGTTTAGAGGAGCATAATGTGAAGTGACCTTGAACTGATGGGTGAGAAAAATGTGAAGAAGGATATTGCTATTACTCATCTAATGCTGAGAATGGCTTTGTGTTGTGAGAGAACACGTAAAATGCAGATTTAGTGAACAGAGTTTGGTCAGAAGTTCATGGATAATTTTGGAGCAATATCTTATTTTGAAGCACTGGGAAGATGGGGCATTTCATTTATAATTCAAAACTTCTTTTTTTGCTTTTAAGCACCATTTATTAAATACTTAGTTTTGTGCCAGGCACTGTGATATATAGATATTATTTCATTTGTCCATCTGCCTATGGAATCTGGACATTCATTCAGTAATAAGTAGTAAGTGAAGATTTTTTGTGCAGGAGAATGACATGATGTGAGTTATACCTTAGAAAGATAAACATGATAGCATGTGGGATAGCTAACTGGGTTGATGAGAAGCTGGAGGCAACTAGTGGGTAATGACCATAGTCCACTTAGGGAGTAATGAGGACGGAAGCCAGAATGATGGCAGTGGAGATAGACAAGAGGGGGTGAATTTGGATGAGATGGACATAATTAAAGGCCAGGTGAGAATCAGTCCATTTTAGACAATCAGTTTGGATTTATTGAGTTGAGGGAGTCTGATCAATTGGAGATGTTCCACTTGAATGTACTTTTTATGAAATGCTGACTATAATAGGAGAATTTATAAGTTTGGTCCATCAGACCTCATTTGGACTTGGCAGTGAAGCTCAGTGTAGAGAGTTGATAATTCTGGCTTAGAACCCTGTCTACCACTTTCCTTTCCCTGACCTTGGGTTATTTACTTAGCCAGGCACAACCTTAGCCCTCTCAGCTGCATAATGTCCAAAACAAATACCTTTCACCTAGAGTCCTTGTGAGACTTAGGAAAATCAAGTGCCTTGGCCAAAATGGATGGTTAATATTGTTCTTGCTGTACTTCATTTGCCTTATTCACTCTCATTCTCTCCTAAGTGTGTAGTGGAATTTTCCAGTGGCTACATGATCTGTTATATGTTATTGCAGCAGATTGAATACAGAAGCAGATATGAGAATCCAACTGTCTTCTATTAACCCAGGCACATACACGAGATTTGTAAAAATTTAAACAGTAGTACTCTTCTCACTAAATTCTTTTTTTTTCACTTTTTAGAACATTTTTAATTGAATTATAGTCAGTTTACAGTGTTGTGTCAATTTCCAATGTACAGCACAGTTTTTCAGTTATACATGAACATACATATATTCATCATCACATTCTTTTTCACTGTGAGCTACCAGAAGATCTTGTATATATTTCCCTGTGCTATACAGTATAATCTTGCTTACCTATTCTACATATGCCTGTCAGTATCTACAAATTTCAAACTCCCAGTCTGTCCCTTCCGACCTGCCTCCCCCTTGGCAACCACAAGTTTGTATTCTATGTCTATGAATCTGTTTCTGTTTTGCATTTATGTTTTTCTTCTTCTTTTTTTTTTTTTAGATTCCACATATGAGTGATCTCATATGGTATTTTTCTTTCTCTTTCTGGCTTACTTCACTTAGAATGACATTCTCCAGGGGCATTCATGTTGCTGCAAATGGTGTTATGTTGTCTTTTTTAATGACTGAATAGTATTCCGTTGTATAAATATACCACATCTTCTTTATCCAGTCATCTGTCGATGAACATTTAGGCTGTTTCCATGTCTTAGCTATTGTAAATAGTGCTGCTGTGAACACTGGGGTGCAGGTGTCTTCTCACTAAATTCTTATATTTAAAAAACAACTATAAAAGCAATAGTAAAAGTATTGTCAGTATATAATGAGTTTATTATTGTCATTTAAAAATGAATTTGCGTCTGGTGCGAGGGCGTGTTCTAACTTTTTTGATTCGCATGCAGCTGACCAGATTTCCCAACACCAACTGCTAAAGAGACTGTCTTTTCTCCATTGTATTTTCTTCCCTCTTTTGTCAAAGATTAATTGACCATAGGTGTGTGGGATAATAGTTTAAAGACTTAAATATAGGACATGACACCATAAAACTCCTAGAAGAGAACATAGGCAAAACATTCTCTGACATAAATTGTAGCAATACTTTCTTAGATCAGTCTCTCAAGGCTAATAAAAAATTAAAGCAAAAATTAACAAATGGGACCTAATCAAACTTATATGCTTTTGCACAGCAAAGGAAACCATAAACAAAATGAAAAGACAACCTATAGATTGGGAGAAAATATTTACAAGTGATGCAACCAACAAGGGCTTAATTTCCAGAATATACACACAGCTTATACAGCTTAATATCAAAAAAATTTTTAAAATAAGCAAAAGACCTAAATAGATATTTCTCCAAAGAAGACTTGCAGATGGCCAATAGGCACATGAAAAGATGCTCCACATTACTAATTATTAGAGAAATGCAAATCAAAACTACAATGAGGTATCACCTCACACCAATCAAAACGGTCATCATGAAAAAGTCTATAAATAATAAATGCTGGAGAGAGTGGAGAAAGGCAAACTCTCCTACACTGTTGATAGGAATGTAAATTGGTGCAGCTACTGTGGAGAACAGTATGAAGGTTCCTGAAAAATCTAAAAATAGAGTTACTATATGATCCAGCAATCCTACTCCTGGGCATATATCCAGAAAAGATGAAAACTCTAATTCGAAAAGATGTATGCAACTCAATGTTCATAGCAGCACTATTTACAAAAACAAGACTTGGAAGCAACCTAAATGTCTATCAGCAGATGAATGGATAAAGAAAATGTGGTCCATATGTAAAATGGATTAGTACTCAGCCATGAAAGAATGAATATTGCCATTTGCAGCAACATGGGTGGACCTAGAGATTATCATACTAAATGGGGTAAGTCAGACAAAGATAAATATCATATGATATCACTTATATGTTGAATCTACAAAAAAAAAAGATACAAATGAACTTATTTACAAAACAGCAACAGACTCACAGACGTAGAAAATAAGTTTATGGTTACCAAAGAGGGGAGGGGAGAAGGGATAAATTAGGAGTTTGGGATTAACAGATACACCCTACTATATATAAAATAGATAAACAACAAGGACCTACTGTGTAGCACAGGGAAATATATTCAATATCTTGTAATAAACTGTAATGGAAAAGGATCTGAAAAAGAATTATGTGTATAACTGAATCACTTTGCTGTACAGCTGAAAGTAACAGAACATTGTAAATCAACTATACTTCAATTAAAAAATCAATTTGTGGGATTTGTAAATATTTTAAGTATTTCTCAGTTCTAATTTTTAATACCATAGATATTGACAGATATCACCCCCATAGCCAAACATCTCTGGGGCAGCAATAATTTTTAGGAGTTGCAAAGGGGTCCTGAAACCAGAAAATTTAAGAACTGCTAATTTAGAGACAGAGAGTGGGATCCAGTAGAATAGTATCAACTTCTCAGAGTCCGAGATCCACTGAACATTTTAATAAATTTAGTTCCCTTTCTGGCAGCTGACAAGCAAGTGATGAAGAAAGAGCCTGGTAGAGGTGAACTTCTGGGAGGAAGTGATAAGAGAAATTATAACTGGGGGCATGAAGGGAAACGATAGGCCTGGAAAGGGTGGCTTTAGATAGAGCTAAATCTCCCCGTTCAGCTTTCTCCTATACCATACTGCTTCCTAAGAGTGCTTCAGGATGAAGGATTATGATAGTATATTCTAAGAATTGTTTTATTGCTTTTGGTGTGTAGAGTATCCACTGGGGCCTATTCCTGGAAAGAGTCTCCTTATAACTGTAGAAAGTGATTTCACCACCTGAGGCTTTATATAGAAGGACTGAAGATCAACTGACTTATGTTTAAGTTCATTCACGTTCCAAGCAGCTTTAGGACAGAAAACCAGCGCTGTGTCTTCCTTAATTAAAGCCTTTCTTTAAAATCCTGTAGAGGGGGCATTTGTTACTTGTGCCAAGTTTCTGAAGAGAAAGATTAAAGTGATGGTGTTTCTCTGATGCAGAAAAACAGATGTGGGGTGTGAGGAGGGCCGTGTCCCAGGTCTCGATGGAGCCTCTGGGATGTGTCCTATCAGGTGTGGGTCCTTGGCTTCCAGAAGGAAAGAATTAAAGAGCAAGCCACAGTTGAGTAAAGGTAGATTTATTTAGAGAGATACATACTGCATAGAGTGTAGGCTGTTTCAAAAGGTAAGAGAAGGGCTGTGAGGAATAGGGATTGGGTGCTCAGGTTAAAGGAAAAGTAGGTACATGCTCCACAGACAGAGTGCAGGCCATTTCCGAAGAGGAGGAAGAGAGAGAGGCGGCCACAAGGCATGGTGTTGCCAGTTTTTATGGGCTCAGCAGTTTCACGCCTACAAGTGGGAGGACTATTCCAGCTACCCTGGGAAAGGGGCTGGGATTCCCAGGAATTTGGCTACCACCTACTCTTTGACCTTCTGTGGTTAGCCTTGGGACTGTCATGGTCCTGTGGGCATGCTATTTATCATGCTAATGTTACAATGAGCATATAATGAAGCTCCAGGTCTACTAGAAGTCAAATCTCACGCCACCTTAATTCTCAAGACCTACTGGGAGTGGAATCTTATGCCATTTTGGTGTTAATTACTATTATTCCTTGAATTGCTGTGCCTTGCCCCCTTCCCTCCTATCTCATTTCGTCTCTCCTCTCCCCCTTTTGAAGTGGTTTTAGAGAGTTTACTAGTGTTGATTGCCAAACAGTGATCACAGGTCAAGGCGAGTGTGACAAAGTATTTTCCAGTCTGCACACGTTAGTCATAGTCTGAAGTGGGGTATTTAATATTTCCAGAACATTGTCTTTTCCTAGCCCAGAAAATTTTCTTTTGCAAAAGAATCTTGAGAATACAAAGATTAAAGGCTTAAAAAGAAATAAAAACAAACAAAACTTCTAAATTCCAAGGTAAATTTTGCACAGTAAAAGAATTCTTTTGCATTATGTCATTTACGCTCTCAAAGGAAAGTTTTCAGTTCTATGCAATTTGATTCTATTACACCTTTTGTGGTTAATTGAAATAGTTTGCTAATTACTGCTGTGCTCTAGATAGAGTTGCCAGATAAAATAGAAGGTACATTTGAATTTCAGGAAAAAAAGAATCATTTTAAAAACTATAAGTATGTCCCAAATATTGCATAGGATAGTACTTATATTAAAGAATGATTGGTTATTTATTTTAAATTTGAATGTGACAGGGCATCCTATACTTTAATTTTCTAAACTTGGCAACTAAGCACAAATAGGTTCTTTTGTTTGTCTTTACTTAGAGCTGTATAGAACAGGCATGTACTTTCCAATTTTTTGTCTTTAGAGTTAAAGACAAAAAATTTTCTCAGTGGAGCAATTATTTAAAAAGTGTTCCTTTGTGTAAAACAGAACACTTAATTCTCACGAATGGAGTTCTAAAACTAGTACTGGCCTTGCAAATCCAGTTTTGCAGCTTAGTTTGGGAAACGTTCCCAAACGTTATGGGTAAACTGGCTCCACCCAGCTGCTGAAATCAGATACAAGTTGTAACAAAACCGGAAGTTAGATAGGCTGCCTTTGCTTCTCATGGTAAGTGTCTCCTGTTTTCTTCAGAGCTCTTTGCAAAGCATTTAAAAATTGAATCCAGCTGGGTGACAGTACTAAGAGCAGGCGCCTATGCTGGCCAGGGCTGTCGGTGACGCTGGACGCTTTATTAACTCACTGGGTTCTGGAGCCTGTGTTGTGCTAATGGGTGTTCACTAACGAGTTAGGTTAATAATATGTCCCATGACTTTGGCTGTGAGCTTTAATCCCATGAAAAGGGTGATTGTAAGTAGAGAGGAGTTTGGGATCCTGAAAAGCATCGACTTTATTCATGCATCAGTGTTTAAAATTTTTTTAAATTTTATTTTAAGCATATTTAAACCTAATGGTATAATTACCTACGTGAGGGTGCTTAGAGCCTTACTTGGTTTTTAGTGTCTTTTAAGTTAGGAATCTTAGCTCTCCCCACCTCTCCCTCACCTTCGGTGTGTCTTCAGAATTTCAGAAAGGCTCTGGGATGACTAGGTGTTACCTCTGCCCTTATTTTTTGCTCCCTGTTTGCTGCCCTAGGGCCAATGGGAACTTTTCCATTTGTAAATTCGGGAATATTTCTTTACAAAGCCAAACTTTTTAGTTTCAGATATTTTCTGTTTTCTCTAAATTAAAGAAAAAGTGGAAAGATTCAAGTATTGTACTTGGGTAGTGCAGATTTTGGGAGGCTAAAATTTGATCTATTAATTTATTGAAAACAATGAGCTAGACTTTTTACAGGATTGTTTTGTTTAAAAGGATGAACTCTACTAAGTCTTTTAAAAAATAAGCTAACATGTTAATTCTTCTGCCTGGCTATGCCTTCTGTTTCAAATTTGTCCACTTAGGTGATGTCAGATTCTCTGGAAGTCACATTGTACTGCATTGCATTGAGCGCTGTTTAAAAGGTTGTCTGCTAGTCACTGGGAAAGGAAGTCAATGAGTAGAATGCCTTTGCTGCCTCCAGGAATTTTCCTTAAGACAGGTCAACCAGTTGTGGCAGAAAAATGTGATTAAAATTTTTTATTAGCAAAACCCAAAGCTTATGGAGCTTCTGAGAAGAGTGGTTATTTAAGGTTGGCAGAATTAGCCAAGATTCCTATGAAGAAAGGATTTTAATGGAAGGCCTGGTTTACGGTGGGCGCTATGCTCCTCGATGTTTCATAGATGTTATTTATTTAAACTTCACAAAGGCCCTTGATGTTGGTAGTATTGTCTCTAACAAAATGAGAAATTTAAGGCCCAGTGAGGTTAAGTAATTTGCCTGCGGTCACTAAGGTGGTGCCTGTTGGAGTCAAACCTGGTTTCTGTGATTTCAAAGCCCTTATTGCACACTGTCCCATGGGACAGAGTAGTTGATGGCATTTTAAATGGAACTCGAAAGAGAGGTAGATGTTTTATTTATTGAAACAAGTCCAAAGAAAAACAGTAAAAGTAACATAGAATGTTTGAAAAAAGAAAAAAGAAAAAAAATCTAAACACCTTATAGTTAATTGAACGTGTTACTTTACAGTCTTCACATATGCATGTTTTGTGGTGTTTTTAAGTTATAAAGCGCTACAAACTTTCAAAAACATGCATAATTCAAAGAGGATTAAAAAGAGGAAGTCCATTCCTTTTCAGATATTGAAAACACTCTCCTAGAGGTAACAACTGCTGAGAATGGTTAAAGTGCGGTGTAAACGTTTTTTTTTCTTTTTCTCTTTCCGTTACATGTATTTGGTACATTACATGTAGTTTTGTAGTCGGCTTGTTTTCATCCCTCAGTGCGGCGTGAGCATGTTTCTACCTAACAGATACATGTCTTAGGATTTTTGTGAAATGAGTTAATACTTGCAGAGCACTTAAAAGAACGCCTCGCTCCTGGAAAGCACTCAGTAAGTATTAGCTGTTATTCCTTTCCTTGTTTACTCTGTTTCATTCTTTTAAATGGGTACACAGGATTTTAGAGTTTGAATATAGCATAGTACATTTTTTAAACCATCCAAATTGTCTTACATTTTTGCTATTACAAATAATCCTTGCATGATTGCATGGGGTTTTCTTTTTCTTTTTTCTTAAAAATTGAAGTATAGTTTACATACAGTATTATATTAGTTTCAGGTGTACAACATATAATTCAAATTTTTATAGAATTTACTCCAGACAAAGTTATTATAAAATAATGACTATATTCCTTGTGCCTATGTTGTGTGGGGCTTTCAGTAGAACAGATTTTTAGAAGTGATACTCCTTGGTCAAACATTAAACATATTTTAGTTTAGTAGGACACTGTCAAATGTCCTCCAAAATACTGTGACAATTTACACTCTTCACTGACCTTGTGAGTGTCCTTATTTCTCCACGTCCTTGCTTATGTTGGATGTTATTAGTCTTTTGTATTTTACATGAAATCATAGGCAATGAACATTTTTTACATAGTTTAAGCACAGTGTACAGAGATTCTGTAGCTTATTTTTTCTTCCCATTTAACACGTATCCATTTTTACATGGCTGGGAATTTGATGGATGAAATAATGGAGGAGAAGACAGAACATGGATAGAAAAAAAGTGTGGTGCTTGTTCCAGAAATAAGTACAAATGGTACATCCTTGCAGTTGGGTTGGGCTGAAAACACATTAGATGCCTAATGCTTTTGTCCTTAATTGAATGGTTCCTGGGAAGCTGTTGAAGGTTTTGGGGGAGAGTAGTGATATGGTGAGATTTGTGCTCTAGGAAACTGATCTTGTGGTGTTGTGTAGCATAGATGAAAATGGAGAGTCAAAAACAGGGAAGCCAAGTGAGAGTGTCTCGTTAATCTGAGTGACAAGTAATGTCACTAAAGACTTTAGCTTGAAGGTGATGGCAGAATGGAAAACAGCAGACAGATGTAATAGAGAGAACGGGAGGTAGACGAGAGATGCAGAAGGGATAGGTAGGTGTGCGGGAGGGTGGAGGTCGAATCTGCTTTCGACCTCCAAAGACCCCAACTTGGCTCCCCAAGTTTGGAGTCAAATCTTGAGAATTTGGGGTTTCAAGTCTAGTTGACTAGGACTGTGTTGACAGGCCACCCTCAGAGTAGGAAAGTCAGATGCGAGAACTAGTCTGGAGGAAAGAATAATGAATTTCGTTTTAGAAAAATTAAGCTCATTGTTGTCCAGAAACCTATATACAGTTGGAAATTTGAGTCAAAGCATTGTGGAAATGTGGGATGGGGGCATCTGAAAGTTATGGGAAATGTTATTCAGGGGTGATAATTGAGGCAATAGAAGTAAAGAGCCTGTAGAGAAATGTGGGGATCAAGGGAAAAATTCTCGAGAATGGATATCTTCATGTAAGGGGCTCAAAGAGGAACCAGACTTAATTACAATATTGTTTACAATGACTATTTCTAACATTTGACCTTGGACCTAGTCAGGCTGTTCTTCACTGCCCTCCAAGGTCCATTGTCACTTTTCTCTTTCTACTTCTAGTTGTCTTATTGCTCCCATTCAAACTGCTCGTTCTGAATTCCTTTTTCTCCGTAATGCCTTATTTCCTGTGTCAGCCTTAAGGGTCTGATTTGACGCTGTGATGGCTTAGTGGTTAAAACTTCAGAAACTAGACCAGAGACTACACTCTTCACCGCTCAGGGGCATTGGCAAGTGTCTCAATCAGTGCCCTATTTTACATATTGGGGATAGAAATACCCTCGCACCTTCCTGGATTGTTTTGAGGAACGTGTGCTAAGTTCTTAACATGATGCCTGATACATTATAAGCCCTTAGCTCTTCTGTTATTGTATTCTCCTGTACCTCTAAATTTCTATAATGAAATGCAGTTTTTTTCCCTAATTTGTCCCTATGTGATTTTAAGCAGTAGTTTTTTTTTTTTAACATTTTTTATTGATTTATAATCATTTTACAATGTTGTGTCAAATTCCAGTGTTCAGCACAATTTTTCAGTCATTCATGGACATATACACACTCATTGTCACATTTTTTTCTCTGCGATTTATCATAACATTTTGTGTATATTTCCCTGTGCTATACAGTGTAATCTTGTTTATCTATTCTACAATTTTGAAATCCCAGTCTATCCCTTCCCACCCTCCACCCACCTGGTAACCACAAGTCTGTATTCTCTGTCCATGAGTCTATTTCTGTCTTGTATTTATGCTTTGTTTTTGTTTGTTTGTTTTTGTTTTTTAGATTCCACATATGAGCGATAGTTTTTAATAACCCTCGTGAGCTTCAAATTCCAGGCAACAAAAAACTTTGTATTGTTTTTTATTTTTCAGGGATTAGAGTTCATACAGCTAAAGAACCTACTGTGTTGACTGGAACAGAACAGGATTCAACAAATAGTAACATCAGTTAAATGATAGATTAATGGTATTTGCATTTGTTTCATCTATTAGTTTTGTGTCTTTAGAGAAGGGACTATTCCACTTAGCACCTAATGCTGTTTTGAGGACAGGACTGTTGTGAGGGCCATGTGGAATGGTCCAGATGGGAGCTCTATCTGTAATGAGATATTTGCTTCAGTCATTTTTCCAGAGAATAAATAAAGAAAATGGAAAAATTGCTTTCTGATGGTGCTCTAGTTAGGGGAATCAGGATTAGGTTGGAGAGCTCCCAGTTCCATTTTCTTCAGTGGTTTTGTCTACCTTTCCTTTTACTTTTTCTTGCTTTCATTTAAACTCTAATTTCTTTTTCAAAATTCTTTTCAACCATTTTACGTTTTCAAACCTGACAGATACCAAATTGATATTCAATGTGCCATTTTTTATGCTCTTTGTTTTTTAGAACCTTCGCTGAAAATGTCATCACTCTAATTGTTAATTTAAAAAATCATTTTTCTCTGTGCTTCCTGCTGTGAAAATAGAATCTGGAACATTTTTATCTGGGGACATGGAAATACTTGACCTGTTTTTCACTTCCCCTATAATTTGAGATTCAGCTATCAAAGTCAATTTAACTCTTGATGTGGAAGTTTTTTTTATGAAGGTAAAGTTAAATTACTGGAAAGAAGAGGAACCAATTTTCTGAAATATTTCAGAAGGCTTGAATGAATTACATGCAGATGAAAGAAGTACGTGAAACCATTATAGTGTACAGAAGAAATGAGCACGTAGTGGCGATATGGGAAGTTAAGAGTGATAACAAATAATGGCAGTTACCACTTACTGACAGCTTCGTGCTTTTAGGCATTGAACTAGTAGTTTTTGTATCATTTTTTCAGGAGCTTTCGTTCCGTGAAAGGAATTTCTACATTGCTGCTCAGACTCAGAGAGTGGACCCAACATTCTGAATTCAGTAGGCTGACCTAGATTTCAAGTTTGTCACAGTATGCCCCCACTCACATTTTTCCTTGTGAAATTTGGATCCTTACTGTGCCTGTTTACTTTCCATGTCCCTCTCTCTCCAAGAAGGGAGCAATGATGTGGACTGTAGAGAATGCAGATGTTGGAGTTTAAAAGTACACCCAATTTAGGGTGCGTTCCCTGGTCTCAGTTTCTTCATCTCTAAAATGATAGTCCTACCTGCTTGTTGTAAGGATTACATTAGCCCTAGTATCTACCAGGTTCTTACCAAACATTGTTTTTTTCTTTTTCCTCTGCCTTCTTCACGCTGTCTCCCCTTTCTTCCTCTTCTATGGTAAAACTGTAATCCTTTCCTTCTTGTTGTCATGGACGTTTCGTTGCTTTCCATATACCTCTTGTGCTTAGTCTGAACTTTTCTGAGTTTTTCAATCTCCTTATTCTTCTGTGGTTCTACCTACTTCTCTAAAACTCTTTCTGCCTAACTCTGCCACTCTACAAGTGAGCACCCATTCTAACCTAACCTCTAACCCCAGTCCCTCTAGGTTTTGGTCACAGGCCTGCAAGGTTTGCCCCAGATCCCAGATGCAATGCTGAAATTGCACTTGTGCTGTGTCTCAGAATTGATTTCTAATTCAGCTTGGAATTTCAACTTCACTTTTTAATGGAGACGGTATTATAAATGGTGGTTCTGTTTCTAGGCCAAAAGCCTAGAAGCAAAAGAAGCGTGTTTAACTCATAAATTGATTGAAAAATTTGATATTACAACAAAGTAAAAGGAAATAATGTCATTGTAATCTTAGTAATAAAGTAAAATGAAAACAATATTGAATAAGAAGTAGTTAATTACTTTAAACTTTGTAGAATATAGGTGATGGAAATTCTGAAAGGAGCATTCAAGTGCCTTAGTGATTGCAGTGTTTTTATATTATGGTTATGATAAAAAAAATTCACATTTTAAGGCAGAACAAGAGAAACTTAAACATAAAATTTTTCTCTGTCCGTTTGGGCATCCTCCTTCCCCTCTAGTGTGCACTGTGCATCTGCATTATGGGTTAAGCATATCCCCCCAGAGGCAGAAATAACTACTCAAGCATAAAGATCAATTTTTATTCTTCTGGCCTCAACCACGTAACTCCTTAGAAGATGATATTCCTTTCTCAATCCGTTAAGGGGTCACGATGACCCGCCACTCACCTTGTACATGCAGACGTCTCTGGGGAACTTCGTGTACAATGCCAATACATCCTTTCCTTTAAAGATAGTGATTGGTGCAGAAGAGACTGGGCAGATGAGCTGGGGAAATCGGGGAGATTCTGGGCGGCACCTAATGGAAGTTCTTAGTTTAAATACTTAACTTATGAGCTTATTAATGTTACTAGCTATATTATTTATATTCTGCCTGTATTACAACGTTACTGTTTCTTGTATTACCGAATGTGTGACTGAACCTCAAATAAATTTAGTGATGATTAAGGAGACCTGAAATGATTGACTGAGTATTTGGTACGATACGATCAGTGATTGTAATAGTGTAACTCTAGATGTGGGAAGAGGCAACAGGAGGGAAACTCTCCTAGACCATAACAGACTAGTAAGACAGGAGGTCCGGAGGCCTTTGGCTGCTGTAAACAGGGCCTAGTCCAGTAATAACACATTGAGTGGCCTATCAACAAAGCCCTCTCTGACCTGGGAATGAGTATTCCTAGTGCCATGGGACAGATTGCTCACAAAATGCCTCCCAAACCTTGGTCGAAATGAAGACCAAAAGGGAAGAGATTGTACAGAATGTTGCCCACCCTCCACTTCTATAAGAATCAAGTCATTAGCCTCTGCAGTCACTGACCCACCATACACCCTGAAAGGAGTTCAGCGCGAGGGTCAGGATGGGGCACTCTGTGCTTTGGGAAAACTGGCAGAACAGGCCTTTAGACAGAAATTTTCAGGAGAAATTCTGTTGACCCAGTGTCTAAACACTAAAAACATTAACTAAGATATCTGTTCCTTGTGAATAATACTAACCTTCTACCAAGACGTGAACTTGATTGCATGTACCCTCTCTCTAAAATCTCATGTATGCAGGCCTCCCCTGTTACTCTTTGGAACCGTTTTCAGAGCTTTCTGAGAGACTGTCTCCTGGGTTATAATCTTAGTTTGGCTCAAATAAAATTTTCCATTTCTTTCTTAGATTGACTTCTGATTAATTTTTCATCAACAGTTAATTAAACTAGTTTTTTTGTCCAATGGATGTTCACTAAACTTGTGGTAATCACTTCATGATGTGTGTAAGTCAAGTTACTATGAGGTACACCTTAAACTTAGACAGGACTATATGTAAATTATATCTCAATAGGACTGGAAGAAAAAATAAAAAATAATAATATAAAAAATACTACTTGGGGGAAATTTTTTTTCCCTCATATAGAAGGTTGCAGTGAGAAAGCTAATTTATTAGCCATATATATAGTTTTTGTTCAGGTTCACAGATGAAATAATACAGAATAAGACATTTTCCACTGGGTAAGTCCATCTCCTACCTCCAAAATCCTCCTTGTGTCTTGGCTTTTTTGTTTCTTCTGTTGTTCTGAGAACTCTCCTTTTTTACTGAAATCCTTGAAACTCCTAATTGAAAACGATTCAAGACCGAAACTTAATGGTCTATGTATGCCATAAAGTAACGTTTTCAAACCACAGGTTGGGATTCGCCAGTAGGTTGTGAAATAACAACTCAGTAAGATGTAACCGGCATTAAAAAAAAGGGAAGGAATAGAAAATATATGAGTTTATCATGTGTAGTAAAGGTAAAAAGTGCCTCTTGAAATGTGTGTAGGTTTATAATATAAAAACATTTCTTACTTTGAGTGTGGTAAAAAATTTTTTAAAACCCACAGCATATAGCAAAAAAAATCATTTTCCAAATTATTTTTAGATATTTTATAGTAAACTCTTTTTTTTATGACTTTTCATAATTAAGAAAACCTTCTTACCGCCTACCTATGCATTAATAAAGACTCTCAGTGTTTGCTTACATTCGTATCTTGGATGGTGAGCGTAGGTGTTACTGGGCTGGTTCCCACTATTTTTTGTGTGTATGTTAACTTTTGAACTCCTTTGATGCCTTCATTTAAAACAAATGACTAATAATAAAAGCTAGAGCTGGAATGCAATATGACTAGACTTGATTAGTTATTTGCTAACTTAATCATCTGACATGGTTATTATAAAAGCTGTGCTTTCTACCACATTTTCCTTTTCTCACATGTTCTTGAAGTCACACAGTAAAAAAAAAATTTAATGACTAATTTACTTAAAAAAACCCTATAACACATAGTCTTTTTTCTTACATCAAAATATTTTTCATCTGGATTTTTCTCATTTTATCTGAAATTCACTTTGTTGTAATAAATAAATTGCCCTGATTAATATCTTTGGTTTAGAGTCACAATAGTTACATATTCATCCAAGTACAAGAATTTGGTATTTTAATAATAATGAATACATTTGTTTTGAAATTTTGTCTTTGTGTGTGGTATATGTAGAACATGGTATAAGCAGTCATTTACCTTTTTACTAAGTGCCTGTCTTTCAGGCAAAAAAGAAAACTGTGTAAATCTCTTTAGGTTTGGGAATTATTTCAGTTAGAGGATCAGGATGACCTCTCTTTTAACCTTTTAAACGAACAGGTCTATCTCTATCTTTGGGTGACAAAATGCAAGTTATGATTTTTTTTAGTTCCCTATATTGTACCCATGGTAGAATGTGAATATTAAAAACTTGTAAAAATTAGTGGGAGTTTTTCCAGTGCTTGAAGGATAATCTCATAATAGATCATTATTCACATTCCATAATTTTAGCTTAAATGTTTCCATGAATAACTTTTTTTTATTGAAGTACAGTCAATTACAATGTGTCAGTCTCTGGTTTATAGCACAATGTCCCAGTCATGCATGTACATACATACATTTGTTTTCATATTTTTTCTATTAAAGGTTATTACAAGATATTGAACGTAGTTCCTGTGCTATACAAAAGAAACTTTTTTTGAAATCTGTTTTTGTGTATAGTAGCTAACATTTATAAATCCGAAACTCCCAATTTTATCCCCTTTCACCCACTTTCCCCAGTAACCATAAGATTGTTTACTAAGTCTGCAAGTCTGTTCATGAATAACTCTTTATTCCTTCTCATAACTATGCAATCTGTTGGCATAGGTTGGCTCATGAATTAATGTATTCATTTGAAAAATGTTGTTTCTTAAATCATTAGCTGGAAAACAGTCCTTGACCATTGTAATGGAAATAGAACTTTACCTTGAATGGTCAGTATCTGACCAAGGACAAAGAAATTGCTGTTGTCTGCTTCCCTCTCTGACCTTGTTTGTTATATTTTCCTAATGAATGACAGGTAGTGGTGTCTTAGTCACTTCCCTTTCCCGTTTAATGCTTCATGCTGTAATAATTCCCCAGTACACTTTTCCACTTTGCTTTCCTAAAATCATAATGTTAGGGTTGGCCCTGAATTTTTTCCCTTTCACCTGTTATATTTTGCAAATGAAGAAACTGAGACAGATTAGGTGACCTGATTGACATTGTTGAGCTACTTAATGTATAATAGCGACAAGACATCGAGTCTTGTGTCCACTTTGACCTGACAGGAAATCAGTGCCAGATAAGTATTTGTTCAACCAACCTAACTCTTCCCACTATACCATTCTTTAGGTGAGATGTTATTTCTGCATTCAGTCTTCATAATAACTTGGCCAAGATCACATTGTTAAAATAATGACCTTGATCCTCTCCAGTAAATCTTGCATGACTCTAAAAGCAGGTCTGCCCCTAACAAAAGGACCTAAAACCATGTTTGAACAGAAAATTTTCCTATTGTTCCATTCTTTAGCAGTTATTTTCTTAAATGTTGCTGCCCATAATAATTAACTATGTTTAAAGTTATGCTTTTCCTCTGAGTCTACAAAGGAATCTTGTGCTTCTCTTATGATACAGGGTTTTTCAGAAACTCTTGATGAGTTCATTTGTTCCTTTTGCTTACCCTTAAATGAGAAGAATTCTACCTAGCTTCAATATTTGATAAAAGATAAGGGTATACAGTTGGACTGTAGTTATTGGTGCAGTTGTGGGCTGGTTAAAGAGTGTAGCTCCAGCACAATTTCTGGTGTCTAGCAGGAATTTTTATAGTTTAGCCCTGGTCCAATGTGGGGTTTGTAAGTTAGATGACTATAAAAGAATAATTTGTGCTGGTGATTCTAAGGGTGCTTTTGTTTTGTCTATGACCAGAGTAACGGTATAGAAAACTCCCATTTCTATGGAGAATGAACTGCTTCTGGGGCTCTTGCCATCTGCAGCCTGTCCACTGTGTGGACTTTACTTACTGCCATCTAACATATCCCTGCCCATCTACCTTTAGCCTTATATTCTATGATTTGCCGGTTTTGAACATATGCACAAAGTGAGGTGGTTGATGTGGGCTGGACGAGGGTGGGACTGGTTCTCCTGGGGAGATTGCAGAAGGCAGACAAACTGGAGGAAAGAAGAAAATTGCTTGGGCAAACAATAGTGTTTCTTAATTCCGAAGTATCTGGGCTATAGGTAATAGAAATATTGTTTCTTGCAATTGGTTGCTATCCTTAGTTTTCAGGGTTGCAAATTAAATTTTCTACTGTGTCATTATGATTAGTTTAATAAGAAGTTGGGAGAAATCATACCAGAGATTTATTCAGGTGATGATATTTAAATACAGAAGAAACATTTCTTATTTGTTCTTTAAATTTTTCAGGATGAAGTAGAATAAGACCTTTTGCTTTTATTGGATCATTTTATTACTTCCCAATCACGCTAATGAACACTAACATTTATTATCTTCCTAGTCAGACTTTGACTGTATCTAAATTTTACTAAAACAGTTTGGAAAGGAGGGTTTTCGTTTCTTTATTTTTCCGGTAAGGAAGGAGACTTAAGTGATTTGCTTAAAATTTCAGTTGGTAATTGGGAGAGCTGAGATTCAAATCCAGGTCAGACTGTACCTATGACATTCTTTATATTACCTGTTTTTGAGATTGTGGTTAAACAGATTTTTGAGAGCAAGTAGCCATCTAGACTTACTATCCTGTGGTATGAAAGTTTTATGTTTTAATTATATGTGAAAATAATGTGCTTTTAATCTTCTTTTTGAGATGGTAGTTCCTGGATATACACTTGGTGCCTTCATACTTCTGTTGCACGTTAAATCTGTGGCTAATTATCCCAATGGAAGGGTAACGAAGTCGTGCCATGGGATGATACCTGAACATGGTCACACCCCACAGTCTGACCCTGCTCACAACATTTCAGTGAGTCAGATGACATTCAAGCCAGGAGATCAGATCAAAGGTACTGTGCTGATACTAACTATTTACATTTTGAATTTCACTCTTTTATTGTGCATTGATTCTTTATTATTACTGGATTTATACAGTTTCATTTAAATATGTTCATCTGTTTTCATAAGATGCCATGATCTTATACTTCTCATTTTTGTGTTTAACTCCTACAGATGTCTATATTACTTAAATAGTATACCTACCACCAATTCAGAATCGCTTTTAAAAAATGTTTTCATCATTATTTAATATATCTTCATTTACATTACTATTTACTCAATTGCAGAGGAAAGTAAAGTTTATCTGGCCTAAAGTATTAAACCCTTATCCTTTTTGATATAGTATAATCTCATGTGTTTCCCTAATTCTTCCAGCAGAATGTAGGCTGACTGTTAAAGGTGTGTCTGTAACAGCATTTTACAAAGTCTATTTCCTGCAGCTTTAGAAATGCGACATATTAACTGATACGCTCTAACAAAAAGGATGTATGGAAAAAATAAGTCTGGAATGCCCTGTGGGTTATATATATTATGCTTAGGGTTTCATTCTGCAAAGTAGGATGTTAAAGGCCCTGAGGGGTTTGCAGTAAAGACATAAGCATTTACTTTCATCCAGCATTTTTCAAATACGTTGGCCTCATGGGCCATGCCCTGACCATAACCTACCTTTTCTTCCCTGTGGAATTAGATCTCATGGAATAATATCCTGTGGGACACAGTTTAGAATTTCTTTGTCTAGGGGAAGATTCCTCCCCTTCTCTCCTGGAGTAGCTCTGCGTACGTACACCTGCTTCGGTGATATACCTCCTCTGAGCAGTTTTCTGGGAGGTTGTTGCTAAGCCTCTTATGTTTTTGTTTGTTTCTCAGTTACTTTGTCAGGGCCACCCTTTAAAGGCTTTCTCTTAGAAGCACGTAACGCTGAGGATTTGAGTGGCCCTCCTGTCGGCTCCTTCACACTGATTGACAGTCAAATGTCACAGCTTCTGACCTGTGAAGACACACAGGTTTGTGTTTCATTTGAAACTAATTTCTGTCAGTTTCCATAGGTCTTTTCACTCCAGGAAGGTGTTTGCAAGACAAACAGTGACATTACCCATGTCCTGCAGACATTTGGATAGATTCACGAGGATCAGACTTTTCCACCTAATTTTCTACTGGCAACGTATTTTCACACATCAGTGTCCTAGAAAAGATGGGATCATAGCTTGAAGGGTTTATAGCTTTTGGTATTTTATGTAATATTGACTTTTATTTATATTTTATTGTATTGAATTTTGGAGGGTGTTAATATTGAAGGTTTCTAGAATGGAATAGAGGCCTAATTTTTGTAATTGATTCATTAGTGCAATGAACATTTATTATGCCAGGAACTGTCCGGCAAGGGATATGGTGATGAGCAAGGCTTGTTCTTTGAAGAGCTCATAGACTTCCTTGCACATAAGTGAAGCTCATGGGCATTTGCCCTGAGGCACATAAATAGAACATATGGATATAGGACGGACACATAAGTAGAACAGATGGTGTCTTAGATTAGAACACATGCAGGGCGGGTGGGAAGCGCAGCAGAGGTGCTCCCCACAGGCTGAAGGAATTGAGAGGAGATGATCTCAGCTAGACCTCAAAGAATGTGTGGGAACTTGCCGGGTGAATGGAGGTGGGAACAAGATTGTTCAAGAGAATGGAATTACTAAAATCTAATGCTACGTATTTGGAGGCAGGAATTTTCTTCTGCATTCTTCTTGTATCAATTAATAAAAAGTATAAACTTGCAGTACAAATGAAATAATGAGCAGGCTCTGTATAGCATTAACACACCCAACACTCATAACTCTCTTCAGTTCTTGAATGTCTGCTGACTCTTGTTTATTCGTAGAGCCAGCTGCTAATTCGGTGTCAACCAGTCAACACGTATTTGTTGAGTACTTGAGCCCCTGTTCTAAATAAAATAGTCTATCAGAATACCGAGGCCATGCAGCGATAAATTACTTTGTAGAAGTGGTAGTAGTTGCAGCCATGCTGAGCTATTGAGTGACTGAATGGTGGTTCTTTCCCATTTTGTTTCAGGGATCAGCAGTGAGTCACACAAATTCGCATGAAAAAACAGAAATTAAAGTCTACTGGAATGCTCCAAGCAGTGCCCCAAATCACATAAAGTTTCTGTGAGTAAGAGAGTTTACAACTCTGTAACCAGTATTGAAGTAATAATTATCTGTATCGTTATTTTTATACCTATTGAACATTCACCTCTAGGGGAGGTTCGGTGTAGTCATGACACCACCTTATTGATGTAAGTGGTTGTTTTGCTTTCTGGTTTTTTTTTTTTTTCTTCTTCTTCTAGCAGTATGTACTGAGCACCTAGCACAGGACCTGACACCTAGAAGATACTTAATAGACATTTGTTGAGTGAATGAATTATTGTGCTGCCTTCATGCTAATAAGAGCCACCAATGAATGCCTGAGTCTATATAATACAGGGAACAATACTATCTTTTTAGATTTGTTTCTATATTAGTATGAGCATATAAAAAAAAACAGTCCTTGAAATTTGGATGACTCTTTTTGCAGTGTTATAACTTGCATATTAGACTGTCAGAAAAATAAGATCCTGAGTGCCCCTCAGTATTATGAAATTCAGAGGAATTAGAATAGTACTTGTGTCTTCATCTTGTGTGCAAGGGGGAAATGGGATGTCATGAAGCCACATGATGACTCTGGAGTGGTGTCGTAGGCATATATTTAAGGGGAGAACTGCTTTCCCGGCCTGTCTCTATCCTCTGCAGTGCTTTGCGCACAGGTCGCCAGTGCATGGTGGCACCACTTTGTGCCTGTGTGTGGTGCGGAATGTGAAGAAGAGGGTGTGACCCATGAAGAGCTGCTGGTTGCTTAGGCAGACTCTGTATAGCTTCCCCACTACACATGCCTTTGGAAAAATTTTCAACGACCACTATGAAAATGTAGTAGTAGTATGTTCTCTATGTGTCAGAGAGTAGAAATCTGTGCAGTTTAGTCCCTGGATCTGGTGTTCCTGGCTGCTGTGAGTATGCCCAAAGAGCAGACAAGTAAGAGAAGAGAGAGAGCAGGAGACAGAGGAGAGAGAAAGAGTGAGCAGTAAATGTTCATTTAATGATGAGGTGGAGGAGAGTCATTAGAGCTTCGCCTCATACAGAGTTAGCAGCATTGTCAGGCACCCCCAAGCATCCTCGTTTTATGGTGCTTTGCTTTATGGGGCTTTGCATGTACTGTGTTCTTTTACAGGTTGAAGGTCTGTGGTAATCCTGCATCGAGCAGGTCTCCGGGCGCCGTTTTTCCAACAGCATTTGCTCACTTTGTATCTCTGTGCCACATTTTGATAATTGTCACAATATTTCAGACTTTTTCATTTTTAATATATTAGTTATGGTGATCTGTGATCAGTGGTCTTTGATGTCACTACTGTAATTTGCTGAAGGCTGAGATGATGGTTAGTATTTTTAGTGATAAGTTATTTTAAAATTAAGGTATATGTATTTTTTTTAGACATAATACTATTGCACACTTAATAGATTACAGTGTAGTGTTAACATAGCTTTTATATGCACTGGGATACCAAAAAATTCTGTGACTCACTTTATTGTGGTCTGGGTCCAAACCTGCCATATCTCCAAAGTGTGCCTGTGTAAAGTTGTATGTGTCTAATTCATTCCTTTTTTTCCAATTTGACTGTGAAGGGCCACAATCGTGGTTCTGTCTGATCTCACTGGTACTGCATTTCAGAGCCACAGTCGTGGAGAAGTACAGAATCTACTGGGTGAAGATTCCTAGTCCTGTAATTTCACAGCCAAATGTACTTCCTTTTACAACACCCGAAGCTGCAGTAGAACCTATGCCAACAACATTACCTCCAGCTTCCCATTTAACCAAATCAGTAAGTAACATTTTTACGGCTTCGCCAAGTGCAATCTAAAGGAACAGCTTCCTTGGAAATTGTGGTTCTATGCCTGGAAAAGAGGAGTAGCTGTCCTGGGTTGTGGTAGCAAGTTTTTGGATTTCTTTTGGGAAATTAGGAGGACGTCTCATTGCAACATTATGACTTACAGGTTGGAATAAAGGGAGTGCAAGACCCTGCATGTTCAAGGTGTGGTTATGACGTTTGCACATAGTCTGTCCTAGCAGTGCGGAGGTATTCATTTGGGAAAAAATCTGAAGCAGCAACTTTTTTGTTCTTCTTCTCCTCCTCCTCCTCCTTCTTCTTCATCATCACAGCCAAATATCAAACATGGAGAGGGAGCTTAAAGCTCAAGTTAAATTTAGACAAGGTTTAGAGGAGAATCTTGAAATGGTCATATAACTCTTCGATCCTATTTCACTAAGGCCAGAGAGTACTGGGAGGTTCTACATGCTGAACCGCTGACCCACAGGAACTCTTTTGCAAGCTCACCAGCTAGAGTTCCATTTAGAGGTGGGGAGGATACAGCTCAATGGTACAGTTCGTGCTTAGCATGCACAAGGTCCTGGGTTCACGCCCCAGTACCTCCATTAAAAAAAAAAACTAAATGAATAAATAAACCTAATTACCTCCCCCCACCAAATAATCTCAAAAAAGAATTCCATTTAGGCCCTCTGATTTAAAAAATTACGGTTAAAAAAACATATCTTAGAAAGGGTGATGCATATTAGAAACGTTAGAAAGGTTTTACTGAAGGTAATTCTGATAAATTAGACTTATTAATTCAGAAGTGAATATAATGAAAAATGTCTTAAATACAGTTGGAAGAACAAACGTGGGCCTGAATCCTGATTTGTCTACTTTCTGTTTGACTTTGGACAAATTACTCAATTCTCAAAGTCTCAGTTTATTCACCTATAAAATGAGAAATAATAATATCTAGCTCTTATATAATATCACTATGAGAATTAAACAGTATAATGAACACAAGATTTCTAATTGCTTTGCACTTAATGGATATTCAGTAAGTATTAGTTCATCTTTTCTTTTCCTTCCCTTTCTTGTCTTTTTTATAACTCTTTGTTCTCATAGGGAAGACTAAATAAAGTTCTTTTTACCCCTATACAAGATCTCATTTTGTTTTCCTTCTTTTCTATATTATACAATGTGCAAAGAGCCATTTGATTACATTATTATGAACTTTGGTTTGACCAAACAATTCGATCTATTCTTTGCACTCATTCTCAGTTTATTTAGTCTTGACATTTATTTATTTAAAAGCTGCCTTGGGGAGAACACAGTCAGTTTGGACCTGAGATTCCCAGTAGGAATCTGTTGACAGGATTGGTATCTTTCCATATATTCACATAAAAAGCCAATCCCTCTTGTTGGAGCTTTTTATTGTATCTCTGGGCCAAGTTTATAATCTCTAGCTACAGAGGGGTTCATTCAGAGTGGCAGGATGATGGCATTGGTAGAGAGCTAGAAGAGACCTCAGGGTCTGCTTCCTTCAGTTCCTGTTGCGTAGTTAAATGTAAGGAGACCCTGAGAGAATAAGTTCTTCAGCAAATGTGGTGGAGTAAAGGGGAGAACAGAGACCAAACCCCACATTTCCTAGCTCCTGGTGCCTTGTTCACTCCGTTCTACTATGATTTCTCTTCACGTTCCTGTGAAATAATAAGAAATATGTATGTCTTATTACTTATATTTGAATGTATATATGTCAAAATCCCTCAGAGTTTCCTGGATAATGGGAGCATCTTTGGTTCTAATGAGGTGACTCTTGGTGGGCTGCTGTATGGAGGCTGGTCACCAGAAAGACCAAGCCATGATTAGAAGCTTGCAGCTTTCAGCCCCATTCTCCATTTTCCAGAGAAGAGAGGCTGAAAATTGAGCTACTCATCCATCAGGACTATGTGATGGAGCCTCCAAAAAAATTCCTAAAGTGTGGGGTTCAGAGAGCTGCTAGGTTGCTGACCACGTGGAGGTGCTGGGAGGGTGGTCCCTCAGAGATGCTCGATGTCCCTTCCTGCATACCTTGCTCTAGGCATCTCTTCCACCTGGCCATTCTTGGGTTGCTATCCTTTTTTAATAAACTGATAATCTAGTAAGTAAGCTATTTTCCTGAGTTCTGTGAGCCATCTTGGTAAATTAACCCAAGGTAGTGGTCATGGGAGCCTCCAATATGTGGCCGACCATTCAGAAGTACAGGTGACAACACGGGACTTGTGACTGGCATCTAAAGAGGGGACAGTCTTGTGGGACTTTTGGGGTCTGACACCAACTTCAAGTAGATAGTGTCAGAACAGAATTGAATTATAGGGCACCCAGTTGGCATCTACAGAGAATTACAGAATTGCTTAGTGTGGGAAAAACCCACACACATTTGGTGGCCAGAAGTATTGGTAGAGTAGAAGATATGAGAGTTTTTCTATACAGTTCCTGTTAAATCTAATTACTTAAATTAGTGTTTAGCTCTCTTCTCAAATACGCTGTCACAGCTCATTCTAACACAGGATGACTGCTTATTTGCTCTGTCAAATTGTAGAGCTGACATTTTTTAATACTCTTTTCCTTATTTGCCATAGCAAGAAGTCCTGAATTAAATCACTGTACATTGCTTTTGTTTCTCCCCTATGAAATTCTTATTGCCATTATTTGGAGTGGCGATATATATAAGAGTCACCACCACTTTTTCCTCACGTTATTTTAATGTCAAATTTGAACCTGAATTCTAGAAGCAGAGTCCAGGATCTAAATATAAAAACTTGCTAAGTGTCTGTTTGTTTGCTTTTTAAAATTCCACCTCTGAAAACTAGAGGACACCCTTTAGGCAAGAATGTCAATGTGGACTTAAATATTCTGTGAGAAGTTTCTCAAAGTTTACCAGAAACTTTGCTCTAGAATGTAATTAGGGTGAAATATTTTGTGTATTAAAGGGATTTTAATTCTTGTGCATAATTACAGTCCAATTAATATTGTCTTCCAAATTTTAATTAAAATTAATTAAGTTTAAAAGTTCAAAACCTAACTACTGCTTTGATAATTTCTAATTTAGGATACGTCTTTGTTCCCTTATTTGAATTCTTATTATGAGAAGGTATTCTTGTTAAAACCCATGCTTCAAGGTAGCAGCTCTTCTGTCATTGGAAATAAATTGCCTGTTTGATAATTAAGACTTTTTCCCCACCTCTGTCATTTTTCTAGTTCAATACTTCAGATTGTGGGAACAAGAAATTCTGTATTAGGAGTCCTGAGAACTGCGACCCAGAGAAAGAGCTTGCCTGTGTCTTCTTGTCCTTCACACGCGATGACCAGTCAGTGATGGTTGAAATGAGTGGTCCCAGTAAAGGCTATCTATCCTTTGCGTTGTCTCATGACCAACGGATGGTTTGTACCTCTCACTTACATACGTGGTAATGAAAGGAGAGTCGCTGGAGTGAGCTCTGATCAACAGCAGTTTAGCTGTTGGTTCCAGAGTCAAATTATCTCACTTAAGGGAGGGATGGGAAGGGACGGCAGAGAAATGAACTCAGAACGGATTCTAAGTCAAGCAGCTCTGAGCTGGCGATTACATACCTCTAAGAGCAATGCTGTCCTAAGGAAAGCTGGAAAAATCATTTTATTTCCAGTGGCTTTGCCACTTTTTCTGTCTACCTCTGTGTGTCTATCTCTGTGATAAAACCAGAAGTGCGGTTATGAAAAAGTCGCTCTGCATAAACGCTCCTGTTGTCTGTGATGCTTCCCAACCTCTCGCTTTCTCCTTGGCCAGTAACTGCAGCCTGGGTTGCTGTGCCTGTTGCCCCTGTTCTGGTAGTCACTGGCACGTTTCCCAGACAGAGACTTAGAGCTGGCGTGTCTGGGCACCAGTGGGTGCTTTACCAGTAGGCTCACTTGTCAGGTCTACAGCAGGCAGCATTTGTTTTCACCTGATTCTTGCTCTCTGTGGGTAGTGCTGAATGGATTAAAAGGGTCTGTAGGTGGCAGCCTTGTGCCGTGGTGTGGAATTGCAGAGTGCTGCGTTAGCATTCTGACATCCCAGGGAGGAGGAAGAAGGGTATGACGGGCCAGGACATGTGTCAGTCCCGTTCAAGCAGAGCTGGCTGTGGAGGGGGTTGGCTCCAAACGGAGAAAGCCTCTTACTTCCACATCAGCAAATGCAAGGAGCCTTTCTTGAAAGTTTTCTTCCTGTCAAGTGTTAAACTTAACATCACTTTTTTACGAAATAATATTTAAAAAAAAAAAGGAGCCCTGAGATTCTGTGATAGAAAACAAATATTTTCCTTAAAGGTGCACGCTGATCACAGTGGTTCTTGTGGCTGAAAATACTGCAGGAAGCCAGGTGTAACTTTTGTAGAGGGAAGACATTGCAATATATGCTATGTCATGTGTGTTTTACCATTATAGCTCCTGAGTGCACTTCTTATCTTTTTTCACCCAACAAAGGGTATGTCTTAAACCTATGAGATAGAAGATATGGCATAGGCCTCTAAAAATAACATAGAAGAAATTATGACTCTTTCCCTTTTAAGTTGCTTTTATGGGAAATTTTATACTTGTTCAAACGATATTGCAGTTGTTCAAAACACTTCCCCCATTTCCCTTTCGTAATTACCGTTAGACCTACAGCATATTCTTTCGCGTATTCTCGGTTCTGGCAAAAATGAACCAGGCTGGGTGCATTAGGTGCTTTAGGAGGCTAGGTTAAAAGTAAAATCTGACTATAAAGCAATAAGGAAAGAGGGTGGTGGTGCTTGTTCTGTGAATGGAACTGGCTATGAAGAAAATTCTGAAGACAACTCCAACAGGGATTAACAATGATAGTCTTGGAATAAGTGTGTAGTTTCCTTAAGATTCATCTCTAGAGTCCTCATTTCGATTTGTGTTCTGGGCACTTGAGTAAAAAACATTCTAGTCACTTTATAGCCAAATTTCATGAAGTAGAATTACTAACAGATTTCCTTTTCTGGCCGCATAAAATCTGTCAGAAGAGGAAAAGACACTTTTGTTGCAGTGGGTGTTGTGATGAGGAGCCTCTAAGTAGACCAGAGGTTTCTGTTCTAAGTTGTAGGCGTTGATGGCACAAAAGCGTTTATCTCTGATTCAAGATATATTTATCTTACATAGAAATCTTACATTTATCATATAGTACTCATCATTATAAAAAAAGACTTAATCATGCAGGTGCTGTTGATTTACAGAGCAAGCCTATTTAATGATTAAAATCATCTGTACACCTGTTTGCCTAAATTGGGGGAAATAAATCATCAACAATATTTTTAAAGTAGTTATTTCTATTGATTATTTTTAAATTTTTTGGGTATTTTTATGACCTGCTATTTCTTACCAGTACACATTGTAAATTTAAACTCTGAATGTATCTGATGTTGTGAATACTGATTAGATAACCCGAGTTATACCTTTTTTCAACTTGGTTTGTGAATTAGTGCTAGCAGTTGTTTTGATTAGACCGCATCACTAACATTGATGAAAGGACAACTTTCCATGTATTTGCTAACAACGACTTGTTAATATCTGAACTTTAACTGAATTTCAAAGTGTGTATATCTTCTTCATCTCAGCCACTTTGTTAAATGAGATAAAGTATACAAGTGTACACACTATACTTGCTTCTGTTCTCTGCCTTCCCCTGCCTGTTTTGTTCTGTACACAACTTCTCAGTGCTCAAATTCCAGAGTGATCCCAGTCCTGACCTCCCTTGTGTGTGTCCAGATGGGGATTTCCAGCTGCTAAGCTGCTCTCTTCCAGAGTCGTGCTCCGGGCCACACAACCATCATCTATAAAACTGACTTTGTTATCTTCCCTCGTGATGCGCTCTTGGACTCCCCATTCTGAGGGATCGACAGCAGCAATAAAAAAGCAACTACCATTCTTGATTCCTTGCTGCTTTTCAGACACCGTCCTGGGCCGTTTGTGGACTGTCTCCCTCATTGCTGCCGCTGTCTTCTCTGGTCTTCAAGAAAACTTTAGTTGTGACTCAGATTCTTCTCTTTTATTCACCTCTGAAGTTCTTCTTCCTCTCCCCCACCCCAGCTTTTTGTTTTGCAAAGTTTTAAACCTACATGAACGTCTAGTACAACAAACTCGGGTAAGCCCTTAAGCATTCTAGAAAACACACATCGTTTATTTAAATCAGAGATCAGCCAGCCTTTTCTGTAGCAGCTCAGAGAGCGACCACTTCAGGATTTGTGGGCCACATGGTCACTGTTGCAGCCACTCACCTCTGTTGTTGCAGAACTAAAGCAGCCACAGACTGTCCATAGATTAGGTGTGGCTGTATTCCAATACAACTTTATTTATAGACACTGAAACTTGGATTTAATGAATTTTTACTTGTCATGAAATAGCATTCTTCCAATTTTTAAAAGCCACATAGATATGTAAACACCATCCTCAGTCTGTGGCCTGTGCAGAAATAGCACCGTGCTGAAGTTGGTCTGTGTGTCATAGTGTGTAGTCTCCTGGCTTCAGTCATGATGACAGCAAATTCCTTATCTTGAGCAGCGCTAGTTCTGATTTGAATATAAGATGTGTAGCACTGAATAACTGCTTTGCTAAGGTTGTGTGCTTGCGAGTTCTCAAAAATGGAACTTTAAAAAATAAAACTTTAAAACATGTTAGAATGTCATATTGGTATTGGTAGCAAAATTTATTATAGTTGGTTAGTCTTAGATCTTGTTTAAGGAGTTTAGTGACTAAAGCACATATAAGACCTTGTTACATAGTTTATGGATAATGTTTTAGAATAAGTGAAAGAACCCAAACTATATACAGTCACTTAACATCCAGACTATTTATTGGCGCCATCACTTAAATGTGCTTTAAAGTTGCGATGCCATCTGCCCTCTGATACTCATTTAAATAAGATTTCATATTTGGAGTTAAGAAGTGTTGGAGACTAAAGGATAGACAAGAATTAGACTGACAAGGAATGCCCTTTTGCGGTCAGACATTTTGTCCTCAATATGTAATAGTAAATCTGTTAATTGTGTGCAATATTAGCAATATTCGATGACAGTATTTTCCATCTTAAAAGTTACCCCCAAAACCCAATATAATGCAGAGCACTTATAGTTATAAAACTTTGTAGGACACGTTTACTTAATTAAATAAATATTCAAAACAATGTTTGTGATAAGTTCAGTGAAAAAAGGTAACAAACTGTATATTTTCCCATTTGGGAAGAAAAACAGGTACAAATATAAATAGGTTTGGATGAATATATACAAAAGCATTGACAGTGATGTTCAACTGGTGATGGGTTATGGGCTGTAACCATGTTACATATCTGTTTTAATCTGTTTTCACACCAAAATTGTATTGCTTTGCATTATAACAAAATCATTTTTAATTAATATATGGGACAGCCAGTTCTCTTGAATTCATAATACCATTTAAGATTGACTCATTAAGTTATGATTTAAAAGCATCAAATACTATTTGATTTCATTAGAGATTCTTTTTTTTTTTAAACAAAGTGTTGAAATTCCCTTGAACTTTTCTCATTTGCAATTGTTTTTCAGGGTGATGATGATGCTTATATGTGCATTCGTGAAGACCAGACTGTGCGCATACAACCTGCCCATTTGGTGGGGCGAAGTCACCCTGTAATGGACCCCAGGGTAGGTGTGAAGATTCTGGGAACCTCCACCTGGCCAGCCCACCGTCTGGCTGTGTTGCTGACTGTGGCCTGCCTGGCTGTGCTGCAAGATAGCTTCCGACCTGCAGTTAGCCTGGCATCAGAGCTCCTCTCTTACAATAATCAGGGAGAAACCTTTCTGCATTTTACTTATTTTTGCTACATATACTTTTTAAAAAATAAAAATTGTATATGTTTAAGATATACAGCATGATGTTTTGATATCCTTCTACATAGTGAGGTGGTTACTAGAGTCGAACTAATAAATACATCCATTGCCTCACAGTTAGTCTTTGTGTGTGTGATAAGAGCACCTGAGAGCTACCCTTTTGGCAGATTTTCAGTATACAATACAGTATTATTAACTCCAGTCACCATGCCCCTTTTCTTTGCCCCCTTTCTCTTCCTTTTCTTTCTTAAGAAAGCACAAGACAAATTTCTCTTTTAGGAAAAGATGCATTCTTGCTTGTGTCACTTAAATCCCTTTTGTTTGCATCTTATAAAAAAATATGTTACGGTTTGTCAAAAGCGTTAGAGCATCAGCGCCTTTACAAAAGCTTACAGGCGGATTTTTAAGAAGAGGCTCATGTTAGTGACACAGAATTTCCTGACTGGTGCAAGAAAGAGGTGCACATATAGTAGAGACTGGTTCAGTGTCTTGGGCAATTGTCTTAAGTGCCTGTTGTTGGCACCTGTGCCCAAAGGTGGCTTCTTTCTAGAGAAGTGTCATTTTCACAAGACAATTGACAAGCAAATGAGCTGTGACAAAGCCGTGGCTAGCACCTCATGGCATGCTGCGTTCTCTGCATGGCTTTCTCATGGGCTTGAAACTTCTCCCCAGTTGCGTGTTGCATTTTGGCCACTGGGATATTACTTGCTAATTGTTTCTTCAGTGTTTTTGATTGTGTGTTAGTGGCCAGATGGAGTTAGTACATTTGCCAAAGTTTCTAACTTAGATAGTAAAAACACTATTTTTGCCAAGTGGGATTAAGACAAATAAACTGGGAGAATGTGTTTCTTGTACTCTTCAAAGAGGAAGTAGGGAAACAATGACACTGCAGACAATAAGTGCACAGAGGATCTAAGGGAAAGGAAATTGAACAGGTCAGGATTTTGATCATATCTTATTTTTAGCAAATTTTTGGAAAGTGCTGAGAAGACCCATTGTATGTGTTGGCAGGATCCCCTTGAGGATATGGCTTGGAGGCTGATGGATGGTGTTATGCAGTGCTCTTTCAGAAGGAATATTACCCTTCCTGGGGTTAAGAATAGATTTGATCTAAATGCAAGCTACTACATATTTCTAGCTGATGGTGCAGCTGCTGATGGTAAGTATATTGACTAAAAAACTATTTTTTGTTTTTTTCTCTCACTTTTTCCCTTTCCCTCCTTTTTTGGGGAGACTCCTGTAATTGTTCTTTTGAAAGATACACATTTGTGGGTAAAAAGAGTTTTCAAACCCTTTTCCATTTTTGTCTGACAGTTTGACTTTGGCCGACCTTCTAGCTTTTTCCCTTGAAACTAGGTAAAGGTAGCGTCAACTATGTTATAAGGCAACATACTTATGGTGAAAGTGACTTTTGGCTGGCAACATGTATTTGAACTAGGAAAAAATACTTGGTAAGAATCCATAACTTTGCGCTTCCCTGAGTGTAGGGACATTGGCAGATTCCTTGGAGGGACACTAGATGCAGGACTTTGGGATTATTGCTAGAGAATTGGCTGTTGTGGATGACCTGCCCAAAATGAATCTCATGTCCTTGGACCTGAGCTTTCTCCAGGAAGATGGAGAGAGTTAAAGAGAATAGCTCCTGGACATCTTCGTAAACTTCTACAGGACCTCCCATTGAAAAAGAATGCCTCATGGTGCCCTGCAGGTGTGCTGTATTTCCTGTCCCACATTCTTCTAAGTGATTCTAATGCCAAGTGTAGCCTAAGGTAACTTTATGAGTTTGAATGTTTAGTTTATCCTTAAGAATGCCCTGGTAGGTACTGAAGTACATAAGAATTAGATTTTGTTTAAGGTCTTGGCTGATGATATTGTGAAAAACAGCAGGAATGCCAAGGTAGTGTAGTATTTAGTGACTCATCTCCCTGGAGATATTACTACCCTCAAACTTTGAGCATATGGCCTACTTTGAAAATGGTGATATGAAAAAGAGTATGTGTGTATATATATATATATATATATATATATATATATATATATATATATATATATATATATGACTGAATCACTATGCTGTGCACCAGAAGCTAACACAGCATTGTAAATCAACTATACTTCAATAAAGAGCCCCCGTCCCTGCAAAAAAAGAAAATGATGAGAAGCTGGGCATATAGAATGGAGGGGATGGGTGGAGTAAAGGAGGACGAGGAACAGAAGCGTGGTGGAGGCAGAACTGTAAAAAGCCTTGCCTCCTCTGTCATGTGGTTTAGATTTTATACTACAGGTGAAGTAGAGATTCAAAAGGTTTTAAAGCAAGATAAAATACCTACCCAGTGTCAGAGAAAAGTTAGGAGTCTTTGCAGATTTAGTTGTGGGTGATAGGTTTGGTTATTGGTAAATTCACATATTCCTACTTTCAGCCGCAAATTAGCTTGAAAATCACTCCTTGGTTAAATGATAATAATAAATAAAAATTACTCAGTGCTTAATGAGTGCTAGTTGCTGGCTCAGCACTTTTATCAAGTTCTTCATTTTCAGCTTCATGGAAGCCGACACTAGGTATGTACTATTATTATCCCTGTTTTATCTGGGAGGAAGCAGGCTTACAGAGGTTAAGTCATTTGCCCAGATAAACAAATGTTGGAGTTGGAAAACTCTTTGACCTCAGAGCCCAAGTATTCAATACTTTTGAACATGGAAAATGTAGCTCTTTGCTGTTAATTTTTAGTTTGTTTCATTTTAGAAAAATAACGTAACCTGTGTCCTATATAAATGTTTCTTCTTGGAAATTATTAATATTTATTTGTTTGGGACAAAGATTGATATATAATTCACATCAAATTTCTTAATTATTTTATTCTTTGTGACACTTGCATTGTATTCTAAAAGTAATGTATTTTCTGTAATTTACTTACTTACTCTCTTAATGACGGACATTTGGCTTGTTTAAATTTTTTTTGGCCAGCATAGAAAAAGTTTCTAGGAGTATTCTTGTACATGTATCTTTAGTTAAAAGGTGAATAGTTTTGTAGGATAGATTCCCAGAATGAACACAAACACATACATACCCACATACACAAAATAATTGGAATAGTTCTATACATTCAAAGATTTAATTTGATACATAATAAGTATTATTATATCATATATTAATATTAAACATAATATTTTTATTATATGAATACATTTTATGTATTTTACTAGGTATTGTTGTATTATCAATATACAATATTACATATGTCATCTCTGTTGAAATTTATTTACTTTTTATTACCTTAAGAAATTTTGTTTCCATGCCATGCCATTGTCTCTACCTTCCTTCTCTCCTGAGGAAGTAATTTGTCTTTTTTTTTTTTGAATTTTAGGGCGAATTCATAAGCATTCTCAGCAACCTTTGATTACGTATGAAAAATACAATGTGACAGGCTATCCACAGAACGTAGGAGGATCTCATTCTTTACTCCTTCTGAAGGTTCATGGTAAGTTACATGTGTAGTATTATTACTACTTTGTGGAATAAACTAAATTTTGTGGAATAAGTTTTGTGTGGGCTAGATTAAGAATGGTAGCAGGCATAATTTAGCAAATGTTCACAAATCTTCCATGTTTGAACATTAACATTTTCAAGTAACATTATCTATCTTAATGTTTGCTAATTTTTATTAAAAAGATAGATAGGAATAATTCAGTGAATTTTAACCCTACCTGCACATTAAAATCACCAATGAAGCTTTTAAGACATCTGTAATTTTTAAAAAGTATGCTAGTCATTTCTTACTGTAGGCAGGATTGAGTATCATTGGGCTAATTATTTTAACTTTTATGAGACTTTGGTTGTGCCATTTATTCAAATAAATGTTAATAAAAGAGGGGCTTGTGATTGTGATTGTTTAATTATAACAGTAGTTTGATTCCAAAGATACACTTTTTTTTTGTTGAAGAACTGATCAGTGTACAAGCATTTGAGTGTATACGAAGTACTCAGTGCTATAGTTAGGTATTACATTCTGAAAATGATGAAAAGAACCAAGTTGGAAGAGCAGCAGCCTAGAAATAAGGCTCTCATTTGCTCTAGTTCTACAAGTGAAAGCTGATTGCATTTGAAAAGTAGTCCATGCATGTAAATCAATGAAGTTAGAACAATCCCTTACACCATACATAGAAATAAACTCAAAATGACTTAAAGACTTAAATATAAGACAAAACAGTATAGAAGGAAGAACTTAGAAAAAAACATAGGCAAAACTTTTTCTGACATAAATCTTAGCAGTATTCTCCTAGAGCAGTCTACCTAGGCAATAGAAATAAAAGCAAAAATAAACAAAATGGGACCTAATTAAACTTATAAGCTTTTTTTGCACAGCGAAGGAAACCATAAGCAAAATGAAAAGACAATCTATGCAGTGGGAGAAAATACTTGCAAATAATGCTACTAACAAGGGCTTAATTTCCAGAATATATAAACACCTCATGTAACTCAATAACAATAACAAAAAAGCCAATCCAAAAATGGGCAGAAGACCTAAACAAGCAACTCTCCAGTGAAGACATACAAATGGCCAATAGGCACATGAAAAAATGCTCAATATCACTAATTATCAGAGAAATGCAAACCAAAATTACAATGACATATCACCTCACACCAGTCAGAATGGCCATCATTAAAAAGTCCACAAATGACAAATGCTAGAGATAGCGTGGAGAAAAGGGAACCCTCCTACATTGCTGGTGGGAATGTAGTTTGGTACAGCCATTATGGAAAACAGTATAGAGATTCTTCAAAAAACTAAAAATAAACTTAACCATATGATCTAGTAATCCCACTCCTGGGCATATAACTGGAGGAAGCTCTAATTTGAAAAGATACACACACCCCAATATTCATAGCAGCACTATTTACAATAGCCAAGACATGGAAACAACCTAAATGTCCATCGACAGATGACTGGATAAAGAAGTTGTAGTATATTTATACAATGGAATACTACTCAGCCATAAAAAGAATAAAATAATGCCATTTGCAGCAACATGGATGGACCTGGAGAGCATCATTCTAAGTGAAGTAAGCCAGAATGAGAAAACAAAATACCATATGATATCACTCATATGTAGAATCTTAAAAAAAAAAAGACATAAATGAACTTACTTACAGAACAGAAACAGACTCACAGACATAGAAAACGAACTTATGGTTACCAGGGGGGAAATGGGATGGGAAGGGATAAATTGGGAGTTTGACATTTGCAGATATTAACTACTATATATAAAGTAGATAAACAGTAAGTTTATACTGTACAGCACATGGAACTATATTCAATATCTTGTAGTAACCTATAATGAAAAAGATACGAAAATGAATATATGTATGTATATGTATGACTGAAACATTGTGCTGTACACCAGAAATTGACACAATGTTGTAAACTGACTATACTTCAATTAAAAAAAAAAGAAAAAAAAAGAAAAGTAGTCCAGCTTATTCCTTTATATTCCGCAGAGTTTCAACACATGTCTTCATTGCAGTTAAGCTAGAAGGTATCTTTATTGCTGTTATTTTGCTTCTACTAGTAGCTCTAGCTTGACAGTAATTGGATTCAGAAATAATGTGCTATTTGTTTTCCATTATTTTTTGGAGTGAGATGTGAGAAGATTCTGAGATAACTGCAGGCAGGCTGTATTAGTATAATGATTAAGAGCACAATTGTTCAAGCCAGACTGGGTTCGAATTCCAACCTTGTAACTTGGGGAAGTTACTTAACTTCTCTATGCTTTCCTTCCCCATCCAGCAAAAAATAGAATAATCATTGTAACTACTTTATAGGATTGTTGTCAAGATCAGTTAGATTAATTCATGTAAAGCACTTAGCGCCTGGCATAATAGAAGAGCTTTGGAAGTGTTACCTATTAGAAGTAGCAGTGGTGGTGGGAAAAGCATTGAGATTTAGGTTGCACTTATGTCAGCTGAATGCATTTTGTTGGCTATTTACATTTTCTAAGCATTTGGCCTGATCATTTAAGAAACAGCTTAATTAGATTGTGTTGTCAACCATCACATTTTCTCCCTGTAGGTGCCTTAATGTTTGTGGCGTGGATGACGACCGTTAGCATAGGTGTCCTGATTGCACGGTTCTTTAAACCTGTTTGGTCAAAGGCTTTATTTGGTGATGCAGCTTGGTTTCAGGTACGTGGAGAAAAGGTTTATTGCAATTTCCACATTACTTGAACATTGCAACATGAAAACGTATGATGTATGGGGATTTTTTTGTGTGTGTGTGGTTATAGTAATTTTGGAATCCTCATAATCCTTTCTTTTTGCCCTTTGGTTTCTTATCCAACTGAGCATGGACACAAAATGCTTAATGGAGATGAAAATAAAGACAGCTTTATGAAAGGTCAGGCTGGATTGGAGAATGTATCAGGGCTATGTGTGTCCCTTTGTTACATGGACCTTGGGACCCAAATGATCCTGAGTTACATGTCTAGTTGCAGGAGAGACTAGAAGAGTGAATACACCCACTACACTGAGTACAGATGGGCCAAGGAAGGCAGTAGAGCAGAAGAAAGAAAGAGTGGGAGCTTGCTACATTGCAAAGCAGCTCAGCGTGTCCTCTAGTTAATGGGCCAGTGAATGTTGGACCATCCCTGGCTCACCAGTCAGGATCGTGTACGTCCTGTGTGGGTGGGAAGAGAAACTAAAAGTGTTCCTTTTCATGCTGTTCCTTCCCATGGGATGAGCAGGCAGTGTTTTAATAGAAACATGAGCAAGAGCCAGTAAATACCCCTCAAAACAAAGCAAAACAAGCCTTATCTTTCATTTGTCATATAGATATTTGCAAATATAGTAGAAGATCAGTGAATACGTGTTGAGATAGAAAGTGTGTGTCTGCTTGTAGGAAGCAGTACTGCTTTCCTGGAACAGTTTTATTTACTTTTAAATTTGTTTCTCTTTACATTTTCTAGGTGGCTTTATTTACTTTTTTTGTCTTTTAGCTTTTTTTTGCTGAGGGATAGGTATTGTCTGGCAAGGTCAGACCACATGCCTTGCTCCTGTCTGTGTCTGCCTCTGACTGCTTGCTCTCTCTCATCTTCTCACGTGGATAGTCCCAACTGGAAAACTCTTCACGTCTTCTCTTTACCAATTCAAATCCTCTGCTGTCTTTAAAATTATGATGTCTGTATATATAGGGTGACTACATGTCCTACTTTCTGATGGCATGTACACATATATGGTGATTATATGTCCTTCTTCCCCTGGCGTAGTGTTAGTTTGCCCCAGTCATCCTGGTGTAATCAGCTAACTGCCCACGGTCACTCTCAGTATTGTCCTCATTTGGACAATGAACTGTACATTTCGAATGTATTTCTCTTATCTGCTCAATTAATTCCCAAGCTCCTCAGGAAACGAGTACTTTCTGTTTCCTTGCAGTCTAATTGTATCCAGGCACTGTGCTTGGTGGTAGAAGTTAATAAATACCTTTGGAAGAGAATGATGGACTTGGCTTTGTGTATGAAATATCCATTCCTGCTGCTCTGTGCAGGTGAAGTCTGGGCAGATGCTTTTGAGTGACGAGGTTGGCGGCCTAGGCTTTTCTTTAAAGCTCAGTGGTATAGTAAGATTTTTTTTTAACTGACCACAAATCGTGGTTAGACGTCAATCGAATGCATGCCTTCACTGAATCTCATCCCACGATCTTCCTAGTGATGCCAACTCCTTTCTCTTAGGTCGTTAACTCTGTTCTCATTTTGTCATTTCACCCTTGCAGGTGCATCGAATTCTCATGCTCACTACTTCTGCCCTCACCTTCATTGCTTTTCTTCTACCTTTCATTTACAGAAGAGGCTGGAATTGGGTAAGCAGATCTTAAACAGCGTGTTCTAATTCTATTTGTATGTTTTAAATTTATTTTGATGTCAAAGGGGTTCACTGTTTTATTCTCAAATGATGGGTACAAAGATATTTCTGCACGTACCCCTCTTTCTTTCCTCTTTGAATGAATCATCTGGTGACTGATTTCACATGGTTGGGGGTCAGGGACGGAGTGAGAATGTCAGTGAAGATTATTTGCTAGTAAAGTGTATTTTTAGGTTGCCTCAGATGTTATGAATACACTATAGCTTTAGTGAGTTTTCTCACTGGAGTGGTGAAAATTGGAAGCACCATATCTAAGAAACACGAACACTGTAAGTGGTTTTCTCTAACTAATGCTATGATTATCACTAAGCTACATTAGTTGCATTCTTAATGTGAGCAGCTGTGCTAAGTGCCTTACATGTGTTATCAAATTTAAGCCTCAAATGAAGTAGTTACTGATAATAACCTCATGTCACAGATGAAGAAACAGAGGCTTCTTCTCCAGTGTGTATCTCCAGCTTAAGCATCTCCCCTGGCTTGAGACTCGCACATCCAGCTGTCTACTCAGGACCTCAACTTGCATGTTTAAGACATCTCAAACCTAATGTGTCCAGAATGGAGTTCCTGACCTTTCTTCCCAGTCCTGCTCTGTCTGCTGCCATCCCCATATTAGTTGTTGGCTGTTCCCTTCTTAGGCCAAAACTTTGGAATTACTCTGAATTCTGCTCTCTTGCACACCGTATATCAAATCCGTCGGGAAATCCCATTGCCTCTGCATGTCGAACACACTTCTCACCATCACTGATGCTGCTATGTGGGTTTGAGCCACCGTCATCTTTTGCCTGGACTATTGCAGTAGACACCTGATTGGTCTCTCTGCTTCAACCCTTGCCCATGCACACTCTGCTTTCAACCAAGAAGCAGAGTGATTTAAAAAATATATATATAAATCAGATCATGCCATTCCTGTGTCCCAAACCGGCTTCTCTAATGTCTCTCAATTTTACTCAAAGTTAAAGTCAAAATCCTGCATGATTTGCTCCCAGGTACCCTCTGCCTGATCTCCTCCCCCTCCCCTTGTCCCACAGCTCATCTCATTCCTCACTGGCCTGATGCTAGACGTGCTGCCGCTGCTGAGCCTAGCAGAGATTCTTCCTTCTCCTTGCTCGTGCTCCGTCTACTCGCCCCCTTCTTCAAGTCTTTGCTCAGATGAAAGCTTCTCGGAGAGCCCCTTCCCGCTGCTTTTCCCTAAAGCACTCTATCTGACGCTATTTCGTGTAATTTACTTACGTGTTATGTTGTTTCTCTGTCTGCCTTCCCACACTAGTAGGTGAGCTTTGTTGAGAGCCAAGCTATTTGCTGATACGTTGTTCACTGTTGTATCTCAAAGCACTCAGGACAGATTCTGGTACATAAGGTATAGGTGAATATTTATTAAATGATTGAGTTAAGTGTTATCAAGAGTAAGAAATGGACCTGACCAAGGTCAGAGCCTGTGCTTTCATTATGCTCCTGCAGTTTTACAGCCAGTCAGAATTCGTTATCAAAACTTAGTATTTCAGTTTATGCTGTTGCTGCAAGGCCTGACTTGGATGAATCCTAGGTCACAGATGTTCCTAGGAAACCCCCACCCCCTGCTTTTTGGGTAGTTTATAGATTGGGCATCTCATTATTTTGGAAGGAAATTATGAGGATTTTCTGATATAGCTCAAGACTTTAAAACCTTATTTTATCCAGGTATTCAGGACAAGGGTAACACTTACTTCCTAAACTTTGTAGCTTGTAGCCTTTGCTGTTTATGAATAGGATAGTGTAACGGTTAAGCGCACAGTTCTACAACCAGGCTGCTTGTATTCAAACTCTGATGTCATCACTGATTACCTAGGATGCCTTGGGCAAGTTGTTTAACTTCTCTGTCCCTCAGTTTACTCATCTGCAAAATGGGCATAGTACGCTATCTATCTCATAGGCTTTGTAGGGGTTGAGAGCTAATGAACTGAAAGCACGTAGGACAGCTCCTAGCACATTCTAAACACATCTAAGAATTTAGTTGCTGCTGTTACTGTTTTTTATTAGAGGCATTTTTCCA